>NC_061114.1:208440017-208759470 GCF_002878395.1 Capsicum annuum
TTTTTTTTACAAGTGATGCGCTCATAGTACTTTTACATATACTATATTATTCTTTTCTTAGTCGTTCTGTAATACTTATTGAATAAAAATGGACTATGCTCATCCCTACTGTGCCTTTTTGGTGTAGATCATGTCTCAAGTATATGACATGACAGCTGATTTATGCTACACAGAGTTGATATTTAAATTCAAGAAGGGGCAAATTGAAATCTTTTTCTAAGTCGACTGATAAGTTATGTCAATCAACTCACCTACAAGTTAGAATACTTAATAAAATAGAATTAAACAAAGTTTATAGAACCGAAATATAAAAAGAACACAGTTTTATAAAGGTTAAGATCACTGGCGTGGTTCCTATTCTAGCCCTCTTAGATTGCAAGAATTTTTGTTAGAGCTTAACATGAGAATTAGTTACACTGGAATTTGAAAAATTCTGAATCTTAATTTGCTACAATCTAGATCCTGTGACACAACCTCAACTGGTATAACTAGTCAACTGACTCAACTTTGTTCTTTTTCTAACTATTGTAGAATTCTGAAAATTTGAAAGTTTATGAAGACTAAAGATGAGACAAATTAATAGTTCCCTGTGAAGTTGTGAGATTTGTTTTTAGTCTTCAATATGATTATATAGACTTCACCATATACTGCTTCTTTTCTCTAAAAGTCAAAGCCAATAGAATTCTTTTAATCAATGATTGGATTGGATTTCTTAATTGGGGGCTCATATCATCAGCACATCCATATGAGATACGTTCATGGATTATGATATGGCATTTCCTTCGCCATTGTAAGGAGTCATATACATACATGTCCATATCATATTTGTCTATGTATTTCATATGATCCATTTTCTAACTTGGTCATCCTAACATCTTTTGATTTCTTTCCTTAATTTGATCTATACATATCGTCTGATTCCTTACTTTAGGATCCTCTAATCCTGTCTTTGCTTTGATTTGATTCTTTCCATATGTATCTATGATTTTCGAGGATTACCTTTTCATCTTGAGATCTTTCAAATTAAATTTTTATCTTGATATCATCTTCAAAACTAGATCCTGTATGTTTACTTTGTTAGTTTATCATTATCAAAATATTAACTAATTATATAGGAGGCTAACAATCTCCTCTTTTTTGATAATGACAAAACAAACATCAGTCTACTTTCCTGATGATGAAGCTCCCCCTAACTTGTAGCTGACTCTCCCTGCTGCCATAATATTACCTAGCAGACTGATGGGAAGATATTCCCCCCTTTTGGCATAATAAAAAATAACAATTATACATAAAAAATAGGCAAGCAGTGGATACACATTGAAAATAGCAAAAAAAGTCTTCGTCGGTAGTTTAAATTAAAAAAGTGAGTGGAGAGTATCCCTTACACAGAACAAAAAAAAAGATAAGAAGACAAGCCCCTTTTGAATAAAAGATATTTTGCAGAGACCCAAATCAATATTTTTTGAGGAAATAGGCAAAGTTGTTATGCATGTTGAAAATTAATCGCTCATTGGAGAATTGATGTTCTTCGAGAAGTTTGAATTGAAATTCTATATAGAGATAGAGTGTTCATTGTGGGAGGAGTTAGGTCTAGTCTTAATGGAGTCAACTTACTTTAACATTTTGTTGAAAATTTTGGCTTCCTTATATTTAATACTATCAGTAATAATGTGGACTTTCCCAACATCTAAACTGGTGTCCTTTCGAAGCTCTGACAACTTAGCAATGGATTTGTGAAGGCTTACCAATCCTTTATCTAGGCCTCGAAGATGTTCTTTAACTTCCTCAATATCCTTCAACACTGTAGAAGTGGGTTAGTAATAGGCATACTTACATTCGGAAGATCAAACTTGGATTTCAAGGATTTTTTTTGCACCACTCACTTCCAGTTAGAGTATAACACATGATAGCAAATATTTTTGGAATCATAGGTAGGGAAGATTTCAATAATAGAAAATCCTAAAAGATCAATTGAATAAAAATGATGAATATAAGTAATCAACAAACCATATGGCAGGCTAGTTTAGGCATGAGTGTCAGCCTCACTTTCCAACATATATTCCTGAAACTACTTTTACTAATTGATTTTTTATCTCTTTACCATACAATACAAAAAAAATATCTCCTGAGTGGTAACATTAGTCAAAGATTTTTTTGAGGAATTAAGGTTGTAGCAATAATGTGATCCAGAATTTTTTTCTTAAAAAAGTAACTGGGGTAAAAAATTTGACAAATTTGTCGTGGGTTCAGCAACAACAACTTTAGCTTCCTCAAAGCTAAATTCAAAATTTGCTGGCCAAGTTTCATTCATGATAGGGACCATGCCGAATAATTTGGTTTCAAACACTTTCCCAAACAGAAAATCATTTAGAATAATTCTTGTTCCTAAAACCAAAATTTCAAGTTCTTTTCTATATTTAGAGATATGGAGGTTAGTATTGAATAGGAAAACTAGATCCTCAAAACTTCTAACCCACATAGATAAAAAACAATAATAAATCCTATGATTTAAATAATTAACTGATATTTAATTGGGATTTCTTCAGATTTTGGAGATTTATAACTCTACTAGGAACAATAGAATGGTTCCTTAAGTGACAAACTTCTCTCGATGTGAGGCTTTGCAAAATCTGTGCATGTCTTTCCGAGAGAAATTTTTAATAAAGTTTGAGTGGGATTTCTTACAAGAAATAGTAGAATTGGAGAAGGAACATTCTTAGGGTTAGGGGAAAGGATAGATTTGGAAGAGGATTCCTCTAAGGAACCAAAAATTAGAACTAGTTCTTGATTATCTGAAAGACAATTGGCTGGGTATGATGTCCATTAATATGGTTTTACACGTGAGAAGAGTAGTGACGAAAGTGAGAAGAAAATGAAGGGTTTTAAAAAGGATTTGAAGAAAAAGAAATGACGGCAGTAGAATAAGAGAGAGGATGAGTTATGAAGATTAAAATGAGAGATTAGAATAAATGAGATGAAGTGAAAAAGTTTCAGGTATGGGGAAGATAAAAAGGCAAGGGACATTGACACAGGCGAGGGACTAGAGAGGTGAATAAGCAAGTAGTGTCATAGGGGTAGTAATGAGGGAAAACAGTGCAAAAAAGGTAAAAATATATCAGTCCAAAAATAAAAGATTTTATACATGAAAAATATTTTTCTCCAAAAACAAGATTTAAAAAAACCATGCGGCTATTAATTTTCCTTAAAACATGTAATCTCGAGTTTTTCTGGGAGAAAGCGAAAACAAGCTTCAAGCAAGGGTTTTGTAAAAATATTAGCGTGTTGATTTACTAAATCAACAAAGTTAAACATAAAGTCAACATTTTAAACATGATTACAAATGAAATAATGTTTAATATTTATATGTTTATCTTGAGAATGATGAGCAATTTATTTAGACAGGCTAATGGCACTGATATTATCACATATAATAGGCATGGTTCAAATGATAAATTAAAATCAAGTAATTGATGCATTATATATAATATTTGTGAGTCGCTATTACAAGTGGCAATGTACTCAATTTTGGTGGTTTACAAGGCAAGAAAAGTTTATTTCTTACTATGCCAAGAGATTAAGGCATTACTAAGAATTTGACAGGTCCTGCTAGTACTTTTATGATCATTTTTATCCCCTGTAAAGTCAACATTGGAATATCTAATTAAATCAAAGTTTGAGGAATGAGGATACCATAATTTGATATTTTGAGTCCCAATAACATATTGAATGATCCATTTGATGGTAGTCTGATGGGATTTCTTGGGAGAAAATTTAATTATGGAACATTTTCACACACTGATTATGATGTCTGGTCAACTTGTCTTTAAATATAATAGAGTTCCAATCATTCCTTTGTAGGTATTTTCGTCTAAATTTTTTTAAGATGCTTCAAAATCAAGATTTGTTGAAGGGCTCATGAGGTTCCAAAGGGTTTCTTTTTTCATTCCAATTTGTTTAATGAGCTCCTTTGTGTACTTGGTTTGACTGATGAAGGTCACTTTTGTAGTTTGCTTGATTTGTAGTCCCAAGAAAAATATGAGTTTGCCCATAAAACTCATATAACATTCTTTTTACATAAGATTTTGGAAAATTCTCGTACAAGGAAGTTTTAGGACTACCAAAAATGATATCATCAACATAAATTTGTACAATAAGTAAAATAAAGATAATTTTGGAGAGAAAAGAGTGGTATCTATTTTTCCTCATTGAAAATTATTATTTATCATGGAAGTCCTCAATCTCTCATACCAACCTTTTGGAGCTTGTTTGAGACCGTAAAGATCTTTTGAAAGTTTGAAAATGTGATTAGGATATGAAGGGTCTTCAAATCTAGGAGGTTGTTCAACAAAAAATTTCTCATTAATAACGTCATTTAGAGAAACACTCTTAACATCCATTTAAGCAACTTTAAACATTTTAAAAACCAAAGGATGAAAGAATGCAAATTGATTCCAAACTTGCTACTAGAGCAACGGTTTCATCATAATCAATACCTTCCTATTGGGAGTAACCTTGAGCTACCAATATGGATTTATTTATGATAAATTTTCCTTTTACATTTATCTTATTTCTGTAAACCCATCTAGTTCCTATAACTAAGAAGTTTCTTGGTCTTTCAATCAAATTCCAAACTTGATTGCGATCAAACTAATGTAGATCTTTTTTCATGGGTAACACCCACAATTTTTATTACAGAACCTCATCTACCTTTTTAGTATTAATTTGGAACACAAGAACTACTGATGCCATTTTTTATTAGGAAAACTATTTTTTGTATCTAATCACTTGGATTTTTAATGATAAATTTGTTTGGGAAACTTTCACTATATCTCCATTCCCTTGGAACATTTATTTTTTATGATTTGACGATAGGAGCTGACTTTGATTGAGCTATAGTCGACTATCGCAATTGTTATTTTAGGAGAATATTTTTTATATGGGTCATTTACCGATTCCTCATCAAAACTCAAGCTCACAAAAATGGGATTAGATTCATCAAATACTATATTGTCACGACCTGAGACTACCACCTAGTCATAACACGGTGCTTAAGGTCGTAAGTTGCCCTAAGCTAACCCTTGAAATGTCATAAGTTATAATTACTGAAAGGAGGATGGTAAAAATTCTATATGAAAATCATTTAATGAAAGGTCTGAATAATCAAATCCATAACAAAGGGGTCAAAAAGACATCGATGAACAAAACAAATGACTGTCCGACTGTCTAAAGCCTCTAAACATGATGAGTGGTTGGGAAAGGTCCACAACTAACTCTCACTATTCAAATAGCAAAAATTAAAATACTAGAAAACATGATATATAATATAACTAGTCTTTGATTGATGAGGACTCACCAATGTTGCGGTTGAGTGACACAGGAATGGTCTATGTGCGATCTAAGAACTACGCATCCAAACTTATATTATGAAATTAATATAGCACAAAAGAGAATATGAGGTCATCACTTTTAATGTACTAGTATGTTAGATAGGGACTAACCGAGATACATGTAGGTGCTGAGCATAAATGCATGAACATGTAAAATGAACGTAAGACCAAGCATAAACATGTACTGAAATAACCTAAATAACTGAATAACTAATATACAGACACTTGGTCATGCAAACCTACACAAATATAATCCAAATATTAATCTAAAACTATGGGAGCTAATATTTAACAGACATTCTCCAATTTAAGCTAATCGGGGTCAAACCTGTAACCCTATTTGGAAAGGTGTTAATACCTTGCCACGGGTACTGACACTGACTATATGGATCCACTAATCTATTCTCCCAAAGGACCAGTCAAGCCTAAACTGATGAGTTACCCCTTAGAGGATATAAATTCTCAACTGATGGATGACCCCACATAACCTATAGTAGCTACATAGTTTTAGAACTTAGGGAATGCAACTGACGACTTTACCGAACTGATGGGGGATCCTCTATCCCTGTGCTCACTCGATGCTATGTTATCCTCCTACTAGGATGACACTGGTATTGCTATTCATTTAGTATGATCTATTAATGATAAAGGAGTTTAGCATGGTCTAAACAGATAAATGCTCAACATAATAATAATCTTAGTATAATAGCACAAACATGATCTGGAATACTTGTAACTTGAAATCTGTAACATGCATGACTATCTAGGTATCAGGTGTTCAAACCCCCTAAAACTATATAATGTAGACTGATCTTGACAAATACTGAACAATCATCGCGTGGGGAAAAATCATTATTAACACTCAATATTTCAGTAATTAGGTAGATATAGACATTTGCATTATTAAACATATGGAAGCATAATTATCATGAGGAAATATATTTTTATAGAGGAACTTGAGAGTTTAACTAAATAAATTATGAATTTTATACTTTTCATGGAACCCCTGACAAAATGGAAATTAAACTTAAGAAATTGGAGAACTTTGGGACTCAATAGTTGAAAGGACCCCATTTATTAATATCCCACATACCTGTAGTAGAATACTTGAACAGATCTTCTTCAGAATTATACTTGCTTGAAGAACCTCTTAGATTCCTCTTGTATGAAATTTATAATTATGTTATGATTTGGGGTTTTGGGTTTATTTTATGCTACCCCCTGTTAAACCAAATGACATGGGTTTGACTTTTGAGGGAGTGGCCAAAGACATAAAAGTCCTTTCAAAAACATACAAGAAACACGCTCCTAGTCGTTATGACTCACCTCACGACTCATTATAACTTGTTATGAGTCAAGGTCTAAGTCTTAACCTAGGATCTTTGGTTTCTAGATACATTCTGTTATGACTATAACTTTCCATCTAACGTCTCATTATTACTAACTATGAATTATTGGGTGAAGTTGTAGTCTGAGGATTGATTTATTAATCCTTTATTGGTCAGGCTATGGGTCCACACAATGACATGTAAGGTAAGAATACAAGTCATATGCTGGACTCATAACCATTGGAAGTTATTATTTGTTGAACACTATTATGACTATGAGTCCCTCCCAACGACTCATAATGTCTGATTACAAATCATGGAATAGAGTCATGGTCACTAAGCTGAAACTTGGGACCCTTATTGTTGTGACTACGACTCCTTGTAATGACATGTAGGGTCTAGTTATGGATCTTCAAGTGAGTCGTGGTCACTGATCAACTGATTGATTCTAGGAAAATTTTTTATAACTTTCTGCCATGGTGTTGGCTTTCGGCGAGACTTGTGGCATTTGAAAGCTACTTTTGGAGGCTATGTGTTGAGAGTTTTAGAACATAAAAACATGGGGTATTACATATATTCATAGGTTATTCAACACACAAAGTTCACTTATCATAAGCTCGATAGGCATGCCTAATGCGAGACTAACCAAGAAAAATACCCTCGTCACTTCGTGGATCAATCTTTCCTAACTTATTCTTAAAATTGTTATGGATAAAACATTTGCATAGAAAAGGATAAACATAGATGATTTTTACTTCTTTCCTCTCCACAGTTCATAAGGTGTCTTTTTCAGCATCAGTCTTATGAGACACCGATTGAGAATATGACATGTGGTTCTTATTGCATCTACCCAAAAGTGATGAGGTAAGTTTTGTTCTAGGAGAATGGTTCTTGCAGTCTATTAGAGGAATTTGTTCTTTTTTTTTACCTTTCTATTTCATTGAGGGGAAAGAGGAGAGGAGAATTTTTAAGAATAACCATTTTGAGTATAATAAGCCTCAAAAGGTTTATTTTCAAATTCTCCTTCATGATCACTAGTAACATAAGTGATGAAGTACCCTGATTTTCTTGTACCCTGCTTTTCTTTGTATATTTCTACAAAAGATCATAAAATTAGAGAATGATTCATACCTATGAGCAATAAACATTACCCATGTAAAGTGAGAATAATCATCAACTATAGAAAATACATATCTTTTTCCACCAATACTTGCAGTCTTGGTGGTACCAAATAGAACCATGTAATTTAGTTGAAGGGGTTTGGTAGTACTTACAATGTCTTTGACTGTAAAATATGTTTGAGTTTGTTTATTAAGATGGAAAGAATCACAAATGTAATCCCTTTTAAACTTCAGCTTTGGCAGATCGTTCACCAATTCAAGTCTAGATTGTTTTTAATGTCATGCATGTTGGCATGCCTAAGTTTTTAGTGCCACAACCTGGTGTCAATGGTTTGAGTAATGAGACACGTCCAACTAAAAAATTTGGGATTATTTAGAACATAAATATTATCAACACGATCACCAATAAGAGTAATTTTTTTTTATGCTTGATAGAGCAATTTTTAGCTTTGAAGGATACATCGAATCCTGCATCGCACAACTGACTGATGTTCAATATGTTATGTTTGATTCTATCTATGAGATAAACTTTAGTGAGCTTGCAAAAGGGCCTAAACTTTACATAGTCGGCTCCTATAACTTCTCCATTGACATTATCGCCAAATCTGATTGATCTTTCATCAAAATATTTTTGAGAGAAAAAAGTTTTATTTCTTTTTGGCTATGTGTCTGGAACATCCGCTTTCTATTACCCTCATCCCTTTCCTATAATTTTGGTAGACATGTTCCTAAAAAATAAGAAAATTAATTTTGTTTATATACTCAAGTTGTCTTGGGTCCTTGCGTGTTAGATTTGTTTTCTTTGGGCCTCCAAACCCATATTCGATTAGACCATTGTATGCTGTTATGCGATTTTTGACCCTTTTTCCACATATGTAGCATACAAGTCTATAAGGAGAAAAAAAGGTTTTAACAGAACTTAAAGAATCTAATAAGGAGGTTGATTTTTCTTTAAAGAAGTTTGATATAACAGAACTATGACATTAGTATTTTCTAATGTTGTTTAATTACAATTTTACATCACCAAGACCATCTTGAAGCAAGTCTATTTGTAGTTGTCTTTCTTCAAGCCGAATTTTCCTGTCCCTCCTTTATTTTTCAATCTTTGTTTTTAACAAAGCTTGCCAATTTTTCTTTGTTTTTGAGAATTTTTTTATATTCATCAATAACCTTTGAAGTTAATTTGTAATCATATCAAGATTTGCTTGACCAATATTACAGTCTTTTCAACTTAAAGGTCTTACCTCACTGGATACACCCACTGCCATGAAGTATATATTTACTATTTCTGTGTTGTCTTCTATCTCATCTTTGTCACTCCAGGCTCCAAAGCTTTTATTTTTCTTAGACACCTTTCTTCTTAATTTATGATATTTTTTTTCATGTCCCAATTTGTCTTAATGATAACAAGGATCATCATTTCTCACGAACTAATTATTTTTGAACACTTTGGGGTTTCTGTTGCCTTTGTCATAAAATTTTTCTGACCCCATAATTTATAAGAGCCATTCCTTCATTCTTATCTTCATCTATGTTCTCTTCTTCTCCCAAGCTATCTTCTAGAATGGTGGCTGTGGTTTTCCATTCTTTTAGAAGAGTCCTCACTAACTTTTTGACCTGAAGGCTATTTTAATAGATCATCCCTAGAGACTTCAGTTCATAGATGATTTTACTAAATTGTCTGAACATTGACTCCACACCCATATTTTCTTTCATTTTGAAAAGCTTATATTGATTAATTAGAGCACTTATTCTTGCTTACTTCACCTTGGTAGTACCTTCAAAAGTTACTTCCAGTTTGTCACAAATTTCCATGACTGTCCGACGGGTTGATATCTTGCCATATTCTACTCCTGTAACTGCATAATACATCAAACTTATGGCTTTAGCACTAGTTTTGATTATTTCTATTTGGTGATTTCAAAATCATTGAAATCGTCCAAATCCATGCTATTCAATTCCATTTCCTTTTATTTGTCCTTGTTCTTTAGTCCAGGTATAGGTGTTTGTCCCTTCTTAATTACCACCCAAGCTTTAAAGTTATTTGATAATACAAAGATTGTAAATCTATTATTCTAAAATGAATAGTGTTTTCCACTAAAGTATGATGGTCTTGTTGAGGATGGACCATCTTGAAGAAGTGCTCCTAGAATTTTGTAGTTGTCCATCTTATATTTACTCACATGCAGTTAAACAATACTTAATAGTAAGATCTGCTTTACCACCTCTGCTAGGTTTCCCTCAACAACTGGTTAACTCTAACTAGCAATAAGTTTAGGCAACTCTACCTTAGCTCTTCTCGCAACAAAAGAGAACACTAATCTTATATCATGATTAGTTCAATTACAAATCATATCTTACACATGAAGATCTCTAATTTAGAACACAAGAATAAGAACTTGAGCTAAATATAGGTTTTTGCCTTTTTCTTCTCTTCACGCTTTGAATTTAAAAAAAACTATTCGATGAAGAAGACTTATTTTCCTAGTGATGATTAAAAGTGAAATATCATTGGACTAGGTGTCCTATTCAGTACCTGCAACACCTGCAAGTTTGTTACACAAAAGGAAAAAATTGTACAGACAGGCATTCCAGACGCACTATACAATGAACTTCCAAGGTCCTCGTCAGTTGAAGTTAGCTGCTCATCATCAAAACTACATATATAATCCTCCCCTTTTTAATGGTGATAAACCAACCATAAAACTTTGGGTACATTCGTCATATTTTATCAATGGGATTACCACTCTGAAGAGAAATGTTTCCCCTAACATCATGTTGCCATCACCATGCAACATAGGGATCTGGTCCTTCTTGCAACAAACAACAATGACACACGAACACCTTACATTCACTTGGCACAGAACTTACTTCCCCCGATCAGCATGCCCCACACATAAGCACCTTATAAATGATATCAGTATTCCCTCTTTTAGCATCATTGAAAAGAATTAACAATGCACCAAAAGTATAGATAAGTAACAGTTAATTAACTTATGCCCTCTGGAGCAACACTACCGTGAAGAACACCTTAAAATAAAAGAGATAAATGAAGTATACTGGCAGAAATCATGCATTCAGAAAATAGAAGTCAGTACAAGTAGGATCATACCAAAATAAACAAATAAAAAATTATCTTCAAAAGCCAATACAAGAAGCAAAATATGAGATTAACACAAGATTGATTAGAGTAGAAGGAGAACAGGGCTTAGGTAGATGGAGGTTTGGGGGAAAGGTACTGAAGAAACATATCTATTCTTGCATTTTCAGCTGCAAGTTCATTAGTGACACCTGGTCCTTAGAGGAAAACTTCTTATTCTGCAACTTTAGATGTACTATTTCAGCATCTTTGGTAGTCAACTTGATCCTTAGCTCCTTCATTTTCTTTCCTAACTTTTCTTGAATAGCTATCAACTCAGATTCTTGAGACATAGATCCAACTTCGCCCTCGGTGCATTGATTCTCCACAAGACTTGTCAGGCTAATCATCTGCTTAGCTATTCAAAGTGTTCTCTTAGTTCTATACACATCATAATGTTCAAACACCTTTTTCAAGAGATATCCATAAGGCATTCCATGTCTATCTCTTTTACATGAATCACTTTATGCATATACTTTATCATTATAGTAAGAAGACTTACCAATTCAAAATTATTCAAGGATTTAATAAAAAACAAACTAAGTCATGAGGTAATTTTTCTTTTTTCATACCTTGACAAGAGGAACTTGTTGGTGAACACAAATACCAGCTAACACCCACCTTTTAGAATCTTCTTTTTCACTACAGTTGTCGAGGTCCCTTCTACCTTTGATGCCTCAATTATGAAGTCTTTGGTAGGCTGTTGTTTTATTACAGTTCTAGTCTCTACAATATGTACATCTGGTATTTTTTCCAGCGTTTCTTCATCCACCTTAAGAACCTATCCCTATACTTGTGCAATCAAACTCAAACCATCATTACATAATTCCATGAAGTAGTATAATTTTCTCACCTCACCTTCAAAGACAATAGGAGTTGGTTCTTCTAGCAGGTGCAACAAACCTTGATGTCTCACATACTTAACTAGTTCAACCATCCCTGATTTTTCATAAATATTTGGATCAAACACTCTCCCAGATAAAACATTCTATTTTCTCAAGTTCTTAATACTTTTTTATCTTATCTGCACATGTCTTTTTTTCCTTATTCGTTTTTTCTTTTGGGCTCACTACCTGGTTCTCCTATTGTATCAGTTTCTCTTCTTGGGACCAAGTCCCTTAGAGCCTATTTTTTACAGCTATATTTTTCTACCGTATTCCAGTAGAGCTACCAACCTTTAACTTAGAGGACTTTTTACTCTCATCATCTTCAAGTTCCTTTCTTCTTTCTTTAGTAGTAGTAGCAACTACTGAATATATGTCTTTTCTTTTTTCAATTTCCACAACTTTCACATTTTTTTTCTCATCTACAACAATAGATTTCCTCAACCTTCATTTCATTTTTGAAGCTCTGTTGGCCTTCATGGTATCTTCCATCATTTATATTTTATAACCTCTTGTAGAATACCTTCTAGTCACTTTTACCTAAGAGTCCATCATTTTCTCGTTTCGTAGACTTCCCCTTAGTTTCTTCAAAGTCCATCTCAGAACTCCTTCATCCTCATCGTCCTCATCGTCCTCATTCTCCTCATTTAGAGTTAGTAACATATCTTACCCCCTATTTACTTTATTTAACACCTACTACTAGTTTCAGTTCATCAGCAGAGCTTTCTATGGTGTCATATGCAGGCATGAGTAAATTTTTATCTATGCAGTTTTCATTTGAGGAATTACCAACCCTTTTCATCAAAGATTCCTCACCAAATAGCTAAGAAAAAAATAGAGTTTGAATCTAAAAGTGTAGGAGAATCAAGATTAAGCAATGTTTTAGAGGATTCAAGTTTTTAGATTTTTAAGATGACCCAAAAAATTAAAATTTTTCAGGTAATTTTGAATTCTTTGGAGAAAAGGGAGTTTTAGGTTGAGAAATTTCTTGGTCTATTAGTGACCCAAACCCTTGGTTTGGATTATCAATCATAATTTTCTGAGTATAAATTTGCAAGGTTAAGGAAGGTTCAATGGAGAATAACTCGATTGTAGGTTCTGGGCATTCAAAAGAAGATTCAACTAGGAGAATTGACTTAGATTATTGTTGGGACTATAGGAAATGTTTTCCATAGCTTCAATTTCAGAAGGATCAAGATGTTCATCTTGGGGATGTCAGTTTGACTCTTTGTAGTTTTATCTACTTCATGTTCATTTATTGTGTTTGAGGTAGTAGTAATGTCGTCCATTAGGCTTTGAAAGATAGTGATGAGATGGGACTAGTTTGGCTTAGAGAAGACTGAAAGATTTGGGAAGATGATTTCGACATTTTAAAGAATAATGCCAAAGAAGGTCTGATGTAGCAATTTTATAAAGTGAACAATGTTATTAAAAGATGTTACTTTTGAACTGACATACCAAAACCTAACAAGTTTGACTCTTAGACTTGACAGCTAGGAGAAGAGAAAAATACATGGCTTTTCAAATAATATTTTTGGTGATTACTTAAGCATCATGTAGGTACTAACATGAGGTATGGGACTAAGTCCCTCTCTTTTTCAATTTTGTACTTGTGTTTGATTCAATTTTTCTCCTCCTATGTTGCTCCCATGGATATATACCTTCAATGGTATGAAATTAAGTTAGAATAACATGCACCTATATTATCATAGATACTTGTCTCCTGAACGTAACCAAATTTGATAAGAGACACTGATTCACGTATTAGGTCAGGTTGGCTTGATCAATCCATGCTCTAGCCTCTATATACTCCTTTTTGAGGTTTTTCTCAATGAAGATTTGAAGATCAGGTCCCTAACTTGACTTGACTCACTTTACTTGATCATTATTATCTAAGATAAGTCTTCTGAGGAGTTGGTCCGTTGAAATCAATTGTTTCAAAACGTGACACCTCCACCTTAGAGTGACTTGAGAGAGAGAAAACACAGTTAGATCTTCTAAAATAAAGGACTGAACACTAACGTTTAATAAAAATTCTTAACTGCAATGTCCTTTCTCCAACCTAGAACTATGCTCACTTGTTTGATTTGGAAACCCACTTAAGATTGAGTTCCCGATAGGATGACACTGGTGTGATCAAAACTTTGTTTACCCATCTAGGCAGAGAAATATTCTTTATCTTAGTGAAATAGTTGAACCTATTTGGTTGTGTATTCTCCTACAAAAATATCTAAATTTGTTAATTCTAGAACTTATCCTGCTTTGACAATTCTCCTTAGTTTGCACATCTTTCCTATAATAATTGCACATAGGTTTGGGAGTTTTGTTTCTAGCATCATTGAATGTCTTTCCTTGCCACCTAATAGGTTGGAATTCTTCTTGATATCCTAGTCCTCTGTAATCGTTCGCACCCAAGTTGTAATACCCCGTAAAATTATTGCATTCGAATTCATCTCTGTTGGCTTTACAAGCTTCAAGACTTAGCAAATGTTCATAAGTGTTCAACACTAAGTCTCATTTTACACTTCCAAACTTTGAAGATTTATTTGACGACTATTCCGACACTCATTTTTTGATTTTCAAGTTGAGTTGTTTGAGGCAAGGTTGTAGTATATCTCGGGTAAGTTTTGGAGTTTTTGGACTCCGTTTAGGGCATGTTTGGATTTCAAACCAGTAGCTCTCCATGATTATGGGGCCCTACCCAGCCTAGAAAGCCTCTCTAAGCAAGGTGCAGCCCTACTTAGAGAAGGGGTAAGAGCAAGGCACCGCCCTGCCAGTCCAATGGTTTCCTAGTTTTCACCATTCAACCTCCGTGTCTTAAAGAGTATTTTGGGCATTTTCCCTACCCTATATAAAGGCTTAAACACAGGTTTTGAGCCAAATATCACCAAAATATATAGGTTTTCTTGATTTTCTCTCAAGAACAACCAAGAACAAGTTTAGGGTTCAATTGGGGGTTTCCAATTCAAATCCTATTTCCCTACAATCTTCGGAGATTACTACCATAAGGTATGTGTAGTGTTCATATATGGACTCAATTCATTCATAGAGCTCAAATACTATGATTTTAAATGATGTTTTGTAAACTTTTTGTGGTGCTATTAGCACGTACATGTTTATGATTTTTGTTTAAGCTTCAAGACAATATCTATAGGTTCCATGGATTATATGTGATTGTTAGTTGAAAAATATAAACTTTATGTGGTTAAATGTAATGCATGTATGAAATCCACCAATGCTTTAAAGAATGCATGCAAGGTGTTTGATAAAATTCATAGTATGCTAGAAATCCCTATATGCATGATTCCATGATACCTAAATGACAAGCCCATGTTAGCTATATACTTCAATAAGAATTTCCATGCTATCTATGTATTTTATGATGCTGTAATGAAGCATGTATGATGATGGATATATCAATTATGAATGCGAAATATATCTATGTTTTCATACCATTTTGAGATGTTTAATAAACTAATGAATCATGCTATCCCCTACTTATGATAATGTAAATTGTAGACTCAGATCTAGTAATCAAGTCAATTCATCTGAGTAAGTTTCCTTCTATCGAGTCCTGGGGGTATTCATACCCAAAAACTATAGATGTGTGCCTAGAGCAATGCCATGTTTCATGATATTCGAACTCAAGCTATGATTCCATGAACTTCAGTCAATCGTATGACTTAGGAAACCCTTATGATCTCAGCTAGTTTTCAGATATCAGTAACATTCCATCAATTAGCAGAATTCAGTAAGATCAAGTTCATGTATAGTAGGTTATTCATGTCCAATTCCTCTAGATGGGAGTAGAGGTTAGCCCCGAGTGAACCCAAGGATGGTAAATTACCTGCCAGTTGAGGGTGCGATTCTTAGTAGTCATACTTATGTTCCAGAACTACGTAGCCAGCATATGTTGAGACATCATAACCTGTCAGATTAGGGTTGATGAGTTGGTTTAACCTGTCAGTTTAGGGTTCCCACCGTTCTCATTTGAGTACCTTCCAGATAAGGGTTAATCATAATTGTCCTTACCAGTAGTACAGTATTGACTCCCCTCCAGTCAGAGCAGAGATTGGATCCCAGCCTAGCCATTATGGCATATATTGGGCATATCGATTAAACTACTACCTCCCATAGTTTTAGTATAAGTATTAGCAAAAGAACTCAGATAGTTCTTCAGATTTCAATATATATTATGGACTGTCAAACACAGTCGCGTATGTTATCAGATACAGTATTAGTCATGTCAGTTAGAATTAAGCCATGTATTTTCTTACAGATCTAGCTATCACGCATTCACGGTCCTAATTTCTATATATGTATATTTGCACTCTCACGTTCATATTAGTCATTTAGTATTGTTCATGCATGAAACCATTTTATGTTCAGCCTACCTCCCTCGTATACTCAGTACTCCAGTTGTACTGACACATTTGTGCTATGGTGCTTTCTTTTTATGTGACACCATAGGTTTCGAGACACGACCTCTAGACCATCAGTAGCGGTAGCATTTTGGTCGTAGACATACAATGAGTCCTCATTTATTCAAGGACAATATGATTTAATTTATTCATTTATTTCTTCAGTTCAAATTTATGGAGTCCTCATTTATTCGAGGACAATATGATTTGATTTATTCATTTATTTCTTCAGTTCAGTTCATATTTATGTTTAGATTTAGCTTTTAGATTTTATTCAGTTGTTTTAGGCATTTTCACCCACATGGACGTTATAATTTTCAGACATGGTTTATTCAGTTGAACCTGATGGCCTTAATGTATTTACATATTCTTCAATATTATATCTTGAGTTGTGGTATACAGGTATAGATATCAGTCATGGGTTAGCTTGTCGCCCCTCGGGCTCAGAGCATCGTGTATCATTCTAGTTCAGCAAATTGGGGTGTTACAAACTTGGTATCAGAGCCAAAGGTTCAATATAATCCTAGGAAGTTTGAAAGCCACATCTAGTAGAGTCTTGTGCATGGGTATCTTGCGCGCTATATTTATGTACAGGAGTCTATAAGATGTTATAGGAATAGTTTCCTTCTTTCAATATGAGCATAATCACAAGTTAAACTCTCAGTCTAATCCATTTTTCTCTTATTTCAGACCATGGCCCCAAAGAGAAGAAACTAGCCAGCTCCTCAGCCCAAAGATCCTTTGGGATCCATGTGAAGTTTAGAGCCGCATTCATCATACTTGCTCAATCCGTGGCTGCACCGAATGAATGGCCACCAGTTATTCCATCCAATCTAGTCGCTAATCCCATAGCAGCTAGGATTCGGGACTTCACCCAGATGAACCCTCCATCATTCCATTGGTATAAGTCTTATGAGGAACCTCAGGAGTTCATTAACCAAGTCTAAAAGGTCATTGAAATCATGGGTATTATTTTTATTGATAGTGCTGAGTTAGCCACACCAGTTGCAAGATGTGGCTTATGCTTGGTACAAAGAGTGGAAGTCTAAGAGGGCAGATGATGCAGGTCCTATCCCCTTTCTATACTAGCACTCCGGTGTTGAAGTTCAGAGACGACAATAAAGACAAAGAGCCAGGCTCTAAATCTCAGGGCAGTGTCAGGAGTGCCCGAACAAATTCCCTTTGTCAGACTTATGGTAAGTACCACAAGGGTATTTGAAGAGCCGGTAGTGATGTTTGTTTTGGTTGTGGCATGCCAGGCCATAGGATTAGGGAGTGTCCGCATTCAGGTCTTGAGAGTCAGGAAAATCAGTCCACAACTCAGTTTGGTCGCCCGAACCAGTAGGGTGCCACATCTAGTGCTACCAGTGGGCAACGCCTAAATAGACTCTATGCTCTTTAGACCCGACAAGATCAGGAATATTCTCCTGATTTTGTTACTGATACATTACAGATTTTCCATGTTCACATTTATGCTTTGCTAGACATAGGTGCATCCTTGTCTTTTACTACTCCATACATAGCAGGCACTTTCAGAATCAGTCCCAAAATTCTAGTAGAGCCCTTTTCAGTCTTTACCCCAGTGGGTAAAATCATCATAGCCCGGTGGGTATACAGGAACTGCCCGGTTATGATATTTAAGAAATCCACTTCAACATATTTTGTCGAGTCAGAGATGACTAACTTTGATGTCATTCTCGAGATGGATTGGCTTCATTCCTGCTATGCCACAGTCGACTACTGAAACAAGATAGTTTAGTTTTAGTTCCTGGATAAGCCCATCCTAGTGTGGAAGGGTATAATTTCAGTGTTCAGGGGTCGGCTTATTTCCTACCTTTGGGCAAGGAAAATGATTTCTAAGGGGTGTGTGTATCATCTCATGCATGTTAAAGATTGTAGTTCTGAATCTCCCAGTCTCGAGACAGTCCTAATTGTTAGTTAATAGTTAGATATTTTTCCCAAAGATCTTCTAGGCATTCATCCCAAAAGGGAAATAGACTTCAGTATTGATCTTTTTCCTAATACTCAACCTATTTTTATTCTGCCATACAGAATGGTACCAGCAAAACTCAAGAAACTGAAAGGTTAGTTGAAGGATCTCTTAGATTAGGGATTCATCAGGCCAAATGTAACCCCATGGGGTACACTAGTGTTACTCGTATACAAGAAAGATGGTTTTCTCAGGATGTGTATTGATTACCATCAACTCAACAAGGTCCTGGTCAAGAACAGATATTCTATTCCTACGATTTATGATCTATTCGACCAACTTCAGGGTGCCAATTACTTTTCAAAGAGAGACCTTCGATCAGGCTATCATCAGCTCAGAGTTAGAGAGTGTGACATTCCGAAAAAAGCTTTCCGTACTCGGTATGGTCACTTTGAATTTCTAGTTATGTCATTTGGTATTACCAATGCCCCTACAGTTTTCTTGGACTTGATGAATTGGGTGTTCAAGCAGTACTTGGACATGTTTGTCATAGTATTTATAGATGATATTCTTTGCTATTCTTGCACAGAGCGTGATTATCCAGACAATCTCAGAATTATTCTTCAGACTCTCAGAGATCATTAGTTATTCACTAAGCTCAGTAAGTACAAATTTTGGCTAAGTCAGTAGCATTCCTTGGACATATTATTTCCGGTGATGGCATTAGAGTAGATACTTAAAAAAACAAGGCAGTAAGAAACTGGCCTAGACTCGTATCTCCATCAGATATCAGGATCTTTTTGGGTTTGGCTAGGTATTACAGATGATTTGTTGAGAGATTTTCTTCTATTGCATCTCCCATTTTTAGATTGACCCAGAAGAGGACTAAGTTTCAGTGGTTAGATTCTTGCTAGAAGTGTTTTCAATAGTTGAAGACTCGACTCACCTCAGCTCCAGTTCTAGCTCTCCCAGATGGTTCAGACAGTTTTGTAGTCTATTGTGATGTATCCAGAGTGGGTTTAGGTTGTGTCCTCATGTATCATGGTATGGTCATAGCCTATGCCTTAGAAACTTAAAGCCACACAAGAAGAATTATCCAACTCATGATCTTGAGTTAGCAGCTGTAGTTTTTGCCTTGAAGATTTGGAGGAATTATCTTTACAGAGTTCATGTAGATATCTTCACAGACCATAAGAGCCTTCAATATGTCTTTTCCCAGAAAGATCTTAATCTTTGTCAGAGAATGTGGTTAGAGCTCTTGAAGGATTATGAGTGTCCTTTACCATTTGGGAAAGGTCAATGTTGTGGCTGACGATCTCAGTAGACTCTCCATGGGTAGTGTTTCTCACATTTAGGATAGCAAGAAAAAGATAGCTCAAGAGATCCATCAGCTTTCCAGACTAGGAATTCACTTAGTCGACTCTTCAGAGGGTGGTGTATGTGTTCATAGTAGATCTGAATCATCTCTAGTTTCCAAGGCAAAAGAGAAGCAAGATAGGGATCTAAGCCTTGTCAAGCTCAAAGAGTCAGTTCAGGATCAGAGATTCGAGGTTTTCTCCCAAGGAGGAGATGGTGTTCTTCATTGTCAAGATCGTCTGTGTGTTCCAGGTGTTGATGACATGAGGCAGTAAATTCTTGCTGAAGCGCATGGTGCGCGATACTCCATTTATCCAGGGGCCACTAAGATGTACCGCGATATGTAAGAGATCTATTAGTGGAGTGGGATGAAGAGAGATATTGCAGAGTTTATGGCTAAGTGCTCTATATGTAAGCAGGTTAAGATAGAGCATCAGAACTTAGTTGGTCCATGCAAGAGTTCTCCATTCCTACTTAGAAGTGGGAAGAAGTGAAAATGGATTTCGTGATGGGTTTGCCTAGAACTCGTCATCAGCATGATTTAGTCTGGGTTATTGTAGACAGAATGACAAATTTAGCTTATTTCCTTCCAATTTGTACTTCTTATTCTGCCGAGGATTATGCTAAAATCTATATCATGGAGTTAGTCAGATTACACGGTGTTCCCTTATTGATCATCTCAGACAGAGGTACCCAGTTCACCTCTCATTTTAGAAAATATTGCAAAAAGGTCTCAGTACCCAAGTCCATCTCAACACAGCGTTTCATCCTCAGATAGATAGTCAAGCAGAGACGACCATTCAGACTCTTGAAGATATGCTAAGGGCATGTGCAATTGATTTCAAAGGAATTTGGGATGACCACTTTCCTTTGAATGAGTTTTCATGCAACAACAGCTATCATTCTAGTATCTAGAAGGCTCCATTTGAACCTCTCTATAGTAGTAGATGTAGATCTATGATCGGTTGGTTCAAAGTTAGTAAGGCCTCAGTCATAGGTACTAACTTAGTATTCGACGCCTTAGAGAAAGTTTAGTTGATCATAGAGAGACTCTGGGCTACTCAGAGTCAACAAAAATCTTATGCAGATATTCGTAGAAAGGATCTCGAGATCGAGGTCAATGATTATGTCTACCTTAAGATCTCTCCCATGAAGGGAGTTAAGAGGTTCGGCAAGAAAGGGAAACTCAGTCCCTAATATGTTGGTCACTTCAGGATTCTCAGTCTCTTCGGCAAGGTAGCTTCAGATCTTGAGTTTCCTTCAGATCTCACCTCAGTCCATCCAATCTTCCATGTCTCTTTACTCAAGAAGTGCATAGGTGACCCATAAATTTGTTATCCCTATTTAGAGCATCGACATTTAAAATAGCCTCTCTTATGAAGAGATTCCTATAAAAATATTGGACTATCAGACACGTAGATTGAGGAACAAAGAAGTCCCTCTAGTCAAGGTTCTTTGGTAAAATTAGTCTCATGAGGGAGCTACTTGGGAAGTAGAAGCAGATATACTTACTAAGTACCCTCACCTCTTCCCCACGAACTCAGATCAAGCTCAAGGTAATAGTTCTCCTTAAGCTTAATTAGTTTCATGTTCATGTCTCTAGTTTAAAATTGGTATCTATCCCTATTGCAAACTCATACATTCATGCATCAGTTCAGTTATAAGATCATGCATCTGTTATGCATTCTCATCTTGAGAAACTCAGTCTATCAAATAGCTTCGTTACGCATTCTTGTATCATTTATCCTTACATCAGACAATCATAAGTATAGTATGTTTAGCATGTCAGCCAAGAGATCATGTTAAGTTCAGGTTCTTTTGTCTTGTATCCCCTCTCAGTTGTTTCTAATGTGAGGATGAATGTTCCCAAGGGAAGATATTATTAGACCCCACAAAATTGTTGAGTCTGAATTCAGCACTCTTGGCTTTACAAGCTTCAAGACTTAGAAAATTTTCATATTTGTTCAGCACTTAGTCTCATTTTAGACCTCCAAACTTCGGGGATTTATTTCATGACCTTACCGACACTCGTTTTTCGATTTTCAAGTTGTGTTGTGATGGGGCAAGGTTGTAGTACATCTCAAGTAAGTTTTGGAATTGTTGGACTCCGTTTAGGGTATGTTTGGATTTTAAACCAGTAAATCTCCGCGATTAGGGGGCGCCACCCAGTTTAGAGAGCCTCTCTAAGCAAGGCTCCTCCCTAATTAGAGAGGGGGTAAGAGCAAGGCATCACCCTGCCAGTCCAGTGGTTGCCCAGTTTTCAGCATTCAACCTCCGCATCTTAAAGGGTATTTTGGGCATTTTCCCTACCCTTTATATAGGCTTAAACATGGGATTCGATCCAAATATCACCAAAATATATAGCTTTTCTTGATTTTATCTAAAGAACAACCAAGAACAAGTTTAGGGTTCAATTGGGGGTTTTTGATTCCAATCCTATTTCACTACAATCTTCATGGATTACTACCCTAAGGTATGCATAGTGTTCATCTATATAGTCAATTCGTTCATAGAGATCAAGTACCATGATTTTAAATGATGTTTTGTAAACTTTTTGTGGTGATATTGTCATGGACATGTTTATGATTGTTGTTTAAGCTTCAAGACAATATCTATAGGTGTTTCCATGGATTATATGTGATTGTTAGTTGAAAAATTCAAACTTTTAGTGGTTAAATGTAATGCATGAATGAAATCTACCTATGCCTTAAAGAATACATGCAAGGTGTTTGATAAAATGCCTTGTCATGTGAGTCAGTTTTCTTCTATCAAGTCCTGGGGGTATTCGTACCCAAAAACTATAGTTGTGTGCCTAGAGCCATGTCATGTTTCACGATATCCAAACTCAAGCTATGATTCCATAGACTTCTGTCAGTCATGTGACTCAGGAAAACCTCATGATCTCAGTCAGTTGTCAGATATCAGTATCATTCCATCAATCAACGAAATTCAGTAAGATCAAGTTCACGTATAGTCGGTTATTCATGTCCAGTTCCTCTAGATAGGAGTAGAGGTTAGCCCCGAGTAAACCCAAAGATGGGAAATTACCTGCCAGTTGAGGGTGCGATTCTTAGTAGTCATCTTTGTGTTCCACAACTACATAGCCAGCATAGGTTGAGAACTACCCACCATTCTCATTTGAGTACTTTCCAGATAAGGGTCACTAATAATCATCCTTACCAGTGGTGCGGTATTGACACCTCTCCAGTCGGGGCAGAGATTGGACCCCATCTTAGCCATTATGGTATTTGTGAGGCATGTCGGTTAAACTACTACCTCCCACAGTTTTAGTATAAGTATCAGCAGAAGAACTCAGATAGTTCATTAGATTTCAGTATATATTCAGGACTGTCAGACACAATCACCCTTGTTATCAGCTTATAGTATTTGTCATGTCAGTTATCAGTAAACCATGTATTATCTTACAGATCTAGCTATCATGCATTCACGATCTCAGTTTCTTTATTTGTACGTTTGCACTCTCACGTTTATAATAGTCAGTTAGTATTGTTCATGCATGAAATCCTTTTATGTTCAGCCTACCTCCCTTGTATACTCAGTACTCCAGTTGTACTGACGCATTTGCACTATTGTTCTTTCTTTACATGTTACACCATAGATTCCGAGACACAAGCTCCAGACCAGCAGTAGTGGTAGCATTCCAGTCGAAAAGATATAGTTAGTCCTCATTTATTTGAGGACAATATGATTTGATTTATTCATTTATTTCTTCAGTTCTATATTACGGTGTTAGTTGGAGACATGTTCCTTCAACTCCTCATTCAGACAGTTTAAAGGCTTTCATATTTACATTTAGATTTAGCTTTCAGATTTTATTAAGTTGTTTTGGGTATTTTCGCCTACATAGACGTTATGATTTTCAGACATGGTTTATTCAGTTGAACCTTATGGCCTTACAGTTTTTGTGAATTTTGTAATATTTTGTCTTGAGTTATAGTATACAAGTACAGATAACAGTCATGGGCTAGCTTGTGGTCCCTCGGGGTCATGAGCACCGTGCAGCATTCTGGTTCAGCAAATTAGGGCGTTACACTAGTCAGATTATAAAGAATATGTAAAGAAGCAGTCCATTTATGAGATTTGTTCAGCTCTTCTCTTAAGCGTAACAGGTCCCTCTCTAAATCTTCATTTCAATGAAGTGCAGACATGAGGTGTTTTTAAGAACCCCTTAGTCTTTCTTTAAGATCAATTTGAATCCTTGAAGCTTCTTTCTTCCATTTTCTATATACCTCATTTACCTTTACAGATTACTTATTAACTCAGATCTTAAGATTCTATATTTTTTGAACAACTCCTTAGTTTTTGAAAATTTTAAAGCTAAATCAATCATCTCAATATCTTAATTCACTACTTTTTCTCTTAAGGCATTCTTCTTAATAGTTTGTTCACATTCAAAGTCTATTAACACACTTGCAAGCCTTTTTATATTCCTAGAAGTGTAATTACCTAGATTCTTCTTAATATCAGAAAGTGTTACCTCCTTTCCTTTTTCATCTTTTCAGTTTATGCACACAAGGAATCATAGATAACTGGACTGTCTTCTCCAGTTAGCATAGAAACATCTCAAGTTTTCTCATATTTACCTAAATCACAGAAGAATCTCCCTATGTTACCATATAAGTACACCAAGAACCTAAGATTATTTTCTTATCATCCTGTTTTCGCATGAATCGATCTCTATACTCTTATTCTTTCCCAGATTTGGTGGACATGTTTTCTCAAATAGCCAACACCTTGTTTACTAGACTTCTAGCTATATCACTTCTTTTTGATGTTTTAGAATTTTGATTTTTCTTTTGTATTGTGTAGTTCATCATGAATTCTTCAGAGCTACAACCCCTTTTCATATATCTAACAATCCTTGTTTCCTAAAGTGTAACATTAGTTTATTCTTCTCCTGAGTCATATTCTAAACCCTTAAAATTTAGGAATCTTTCCCTTTTTGCTTCCCTTCTCTACCCCCTAGTTCAGTTACAGTATTTATGATAACGAGAACACTCTAGGTATGAGCCTTTTAGGGTAAACCTACTCTGATACCAATTATTGGAACCCATAGGGGTTGCACCACACATTGAGGGACCAGGTCCTTCAAAGTCAATCTCAGCCAAAGTCACAACAAAGCAGGAATGAAGTGCTAAAAAGCTAAAGTCTTTTTCAAAATTAAACAACACAAAGGTTTATCATGGAAACCCCCTTGCTCAAGTAAGGAAAAACCATAGCTTGCCCTTACAAGCTCAAAACAGTTCATTATAACAAAACTGCTGATTATAGACTAAAATGTGAACCTAAATCTAGGTTCCTCCTACTTAAAATACCTCTATTATAAGAACACCTTGACACTTCTACTAAGCTTCCCTCAAAATCTGGTTAACGCTAACCAACAATAAGCATAGACATTTCTACCTAAGCATTTCTCTCAACAAAAGAGAACACTACTCATATAGAATGAGCAGTTAAATTACAAATTAGATCTCACTCAAGACTTTATAATCTATCACACAAAAATAAGGACTTGAGCTAAACATAGGTTTTTGCCCTTTTCTCCTCTTAAATATTTGAATTTGCAAAACACCATTTGATGAAGAAGCCTTATTTTCCCTTTAGAGCTGGGTGATAATTAAGGATGAAATATCATTGAACCAGGTTTTCTATTCAGTACAGGCAGCATCTGTAAGTTTGTTAGACAATTGGAAAAAAACTGTGCAGACAAACGTGCCAGCTGTACTGTACTATGAATAACAAGGGACCTGGTCCCTTGAAGTTAGAATCTCATCATCAACACTTTATATATAACTAACAAACCTAGTTTAGGTCTTGGTAGGTGCCATCATATCCTCAAATTTATGATCATGGCAATTGTTATTACATCACTAGGTTCACCAATCTCATAAGTATAATGATATGATATCCAGTGAGTCACACAAATTGATATATATATATATATATATATATCCTCATCTACCTTTGAGACACTATAAGACATATTTAGGGAAGACTTCTATATTTTTATTCATTATCACGCATGTTATTTTTACCCTACAATCTAAGCCTCCATTATATTATTTTCTATGGATATAATAGGTACTAGATCTATCGATATTTAGGATACTGAGCCATGAGCCACTATTGAGGACTCAGTCCGGGGTGAGGTAGAGGTTGTGGTCAATCTTGAGGTAAAAGATAGGCACGAGGATCTTACATAGTCAATCAAAATATTGGGGAGGCCTCTCTTAACCCTGATTGAGTATGTTGAAGATGTCTGTCAGTCAGGGGTATGGGGCTAAATTAGGTACCATAGGGTTTGGATGAAACTCCAGTGCTATAAGATCTATTGATTCATCACTTGTTATATTTGGATAAATTTCCTTTAAGAGTACTAGGTTTTTCTCAAACCTCTAGTGGTGTTCCATTGTCAGTACCGACTTCTACTTGTGGTACTTCAACTTTAGGGGTACAGTAATCTTATGTGCTACCCCTATACATGTTCTTAGTTCCTACTCGAAATATTGTACCTTTAATTTTCCCAAGTCATATGATGTCATTTGATAATTATAAGAGATCAAAAGGTTTATTTGTTTGGCTTCTCCCAAGTCTAGTGAAGCGATTGGAGGGGATGAATATAAGGTTTTGATTATATGCTAGGAGTGGTATAATAAACTAGGATCACTTAAGTCTCATGGTGTTTCTTATATGACTTATCATTTGATTGATATAAAAGATAGTGTTGGAAGTCTCTTTTTTTGTAATAGACAATTAGATTCTTCTACTAGGTTATTCACTCAAACTTTTAAGATTTCCTATTGTGTTTCAAACCTTACTATTTGAGAGAATAGATGAGAGATGAGTCTGATTACCTGGATTAGGGATCCATGACTATTACTGAGTATGATGTACAATTTTATGCTTTATCTAGATATTTCATCACTAGTCTATCCACTAAGTCAGAAAGGTGTAGGAAGTTTGTCAAAATATTGGATAGTCCTTATCAATTTAATACAACTTAAATGGAAGTTTTAGGACCTTTTTTTAGAGGATTATAGATAATACTTAGTTGATTACCAAGGATACTTCAAGAGGCACCAAGAAAGTGTGCTAATAGGGAGAGTTTAGTGGACATGTCTCTTGAGGTAGGGATTTATTTTATAGAGGTTGCTGTAGTTATCTTGGGAGGAAATTTAAGGCTATTTTACAGGGATCATATTTTATACCTTCTATTTCTATGACTTTAGGTAGGCAAGTATCCAATTATGCAGGTGGAGTTTTTAGTTTCAGTTTATCGGGACAGGACAACCGTTCTAATTCTTATGAGCCCCTACAATAAACTAAGAAACTAGAACATGTCATATTTAACATAAGGTTGGCTACTTGTAAAAGGAATATCCTCAATGTTTGTTAATTCTTTCCCACTATATTTCTTAGCTTTTGTCTTTTTATATTCTTGTATCCATAGTTAGAGTGGTTCAAAGAGTGGTAGGGGTAGTATTAGAGGTATATGAGATATGGCTAGGGGAGCACATGGTTAGGGATATAGAGTTTCTTAGTGTGGGAGTGGAAATTATTTGAGTTATGCTATACCACGTAGACCCAAGGCTGAGGCCTTCGATGTAATTATTACAATTATCGCCCCAGTTAACTATTAGTCTACTTTCATATTATTTTACCCTAGGTCTATATTCTCCTATTTGTGTATACATATTTCTACTAGTTTTAATGATGCATATAAGCCCCTTTTGTGCCTCATCATATTATTACCCTCTTAGTATATTTTTTAGTGGTGGATTGGTAGTACCGATCTTGTGTAGTGACCTTTGAGTGGTGTGAGACATCGGTAGACTTGATTATCCTCGATATGATTAATTTTGTGTTATCTTAGGAATGGATTGGTTATCTCTCTATTATGCTATTTTTGATTGTTATGCAAAGACCGTGACTTTACCTACTCCGTGTATGCCAAATTTAAATTGGAAAACTATTCTTAATTTGGGTCCAAAAGGAGTTATATCTTTTCTATGTGCTCGTCACATGGTTGAAAAGTGTTGTTCAGCTTATTTGGCCTATGTTCGCAGATACTAGTGTTGCCTCTCAACCTTTTTTTGGATCTATTTGGGTTGTTTTCAAGGTTAATGAATATGTTTTCTACAAATTTTCCTAATATGCCTATGGATCGCAATATTTATTTTAGTATTAATGTTTAGACGAGCACCAAACCAATTTCCATTCCTACCTATAGGATGGCCCTGACTACGTTGAACAAATTAATAGAGCAATTGCATGATTTTTGGGGCAAGGGTTTTATTCAACCTAATGTATCTCCTGGGGGTGCTCTTATCATATTTGTTCATAAGAAGTATGTTTTTATGCTTTCATGTAATAGCAGTCAGTAGTTGACAAAGCTGACAATTTAGAACAGGTACCTTCTTTTTCGCATTGATGATTTATTTAACAAGCTTCAGGTGCTCTGGTTTTTCCATGATTGCCTTGAGATCTGGGTATCACCAGTTGAAGATTAATGTTTTCGATGTTTTGAAGATGGCTTTTCCGACTAGGTGTAGTCATTATGAATTCTTTATCATGTCTTTTTGATTGTCCAATGCCCCTTTAGCGTTCTAGGAGCTAGTGAACTGGGTATTTTGATCGTATATTAAATTATTTATGACTGTATTTATAGACAATATCTTGGTTTATTCTGAGAATGAAGTCATGTGTGACACTTGAGGATTGTACTTCAGACATTGTATAATAATAGGATATATGCTAAGTTTTTCAAGTGCGAGTTTTGGTCGGATTCTATTTCTTTGTTAGTTTATGTGAAAACCAAGGACTAGATTATGGTTGATCCAGCCAAGATAGTTGCGATTAGTGATCAGATAGACATACTTCTCTTATCGAGAATTAGTGTTTTACTGGTTTAGCAAGATATTATTGGTGTTTTGTTGAGGGTTTCTATTCTATTTTGGCTTATTAAACCAAGTTGACACAGAAGAAGGTTTTATTGCTATTATGAGGATTGTAGACCACCCCCTATACCTAGCCAAATAGAACATAACACCTAGCAGCAACTGAAATTCAAATATATAACAAGATAGTGAATTATAACTCAAGAAAACTAATGGTGCCATTTATCATAAACCAGTCACTGTAATATCCAGAAACCCTCTAAGCAAAACAAAAAACAATCTAAGTTGGGACATTACCCTAATTGTGACAATGAAATGATAATGTAAATATTCAATTATCCTTAAAGGAAAGAAACTAGTGGAGTTATCAAGTCTTATGGAGAATGAAAGCTCACCCCTTCACAAAAACTGATCGACGAACCATGACGATTTACCCAACTCTACTTACGAAAAGTAAAAGTATATCTGGTGTCTACATTGCATAGGGATACAATGTTCACACACAATTAGTAGGTTGATCACTAGCATGTAACAAATGGATAGCGGATAAAGTAATGCCTGGTCAAATCCAATTCAAAACCATGTGAACACAGTCATATAGATACGTAGATAATATGCTGGAATAGGTAACAATGCTTATCATGTGCTTTATAATCATTAACCTGGACTGTGTAGCACAACAATCAAAATAAGTAACCCATAGGCTATATGGGTCCAGCTCTAGCCCAGCTAAAAGGACCCCAATGCTTATGGCCGCATGAACCAGAGAAAAATCACATATACATATGCACTATGGGGGACTCGAACCTCCTGACGTAAATTAAGAGAGACTTAAGAACTCCATCAATAACATGGGGGACTCAAACCTCCCAATCATATAATAAAATGATTTGAACCTCCCAATATAGAATAAGGGGGAATCAAACCTCCCAGTCATTTAGACCCCTCGTGTCGGCAGCCATGGTTTCCACTATCTGTCCTTTAGGACCTTCACTTTCACGGCATATCTATACAACCCCATTAAAACAGAATTAGAACACTTCTCACACATTCCCATTCAACGACCAATGAATTTACCATTAAGGCACACCATGGGTATCGTCATACCCTTACACTTGCAAGCTTATCTCTATACCATAACAATCATATTATCTTGGGGGAGCACCCCGACCCCAATTGTTCATTAAATCAAATCGTATCCAACAAGGACTTCATATCTTGGTTCATAGGTTAATCATTTACGCAATCCAATAACATAGGTAAGTAAGTCAAACAAAGTGACAATTTCAAAATTCAAATCCTTTTGCACAAGTGGGTTGATGGAACACAATTATTCAAATCCAATTCCAACGTCAAAACATCAATTTGCGGAAATAACTTGACCCCTTAGTTTATTCACCTTTCCAATATACTCCATAAGTTCTAAACCATTATTAAAGCATAAAAATGCATACTAAATAACAATTTAAGAATCAACAACGTCAAAACTCTCAACCATAAGAGAACCCACATTCAAATGCATACAATTTAAATTATGTAAAACACGTGTTGATCATAAATTGGGAATTGAAGAAAAGTCACATGCCTGAAAAATCAAAGATTAAAGAGAGATTACGACCTTTAAAGCTCTAGATGGTCAACCTTTAGAAACCCTAGGTACTTTTTTATTGATAGAATTTGAGAGAGAATAGAATGTGTCTTAATTTGTTAAACGATGAAATTAATGCCCTAAAGGTGTTTTATGGTTGTGGGTCAAAAGTGGGGAAAAGGGAAAATGTCCAAAGTACCCTTATTTAAAAGTTGAAAAATTGTCGCTAGTATATGAGTCACTCTACGACACATAAAGTTACATAACGACACGTCACAAAGAGTCATAGCCAAGACAGATCCTATAGCACATATTCACATTGTTTACCCTATGAATTCAGCTCATACGACTCCTCAGAAGCATTTGCGTAACTCACTGGTCATATTATGATTAGACTATAACGACTTGTATAGAGTCATTATGAATCATAGAGTCTAGTCATTGTCAAAGAAACAAAGTATGACACATATTTTACTATGATTTGAGTCTATATGACTCATATGAAGACTTTATGACTAGTAAGGAGAATAGTTACATGAACAGTAAAGTTCAAAGATTTCTCAGGGACCAACAATTAGGTTATTTCATTCTCCCCCCTTAGGATCATTCTTCATTGAATGATAGGTCAAGGTATGCATTGGAACGATTTAACACAAGAACAAACCCACACTTACATTTAACAAAGACAGAAAACAAAGATGTTAAGGAAATTACAATTTCCTTTTACAAAGTCAGAAAACAAGGATGTTCAGGATTACACATACCTCATGCATGATTATTCAAAGTGGGAAACAAGCATGGGTATTTGGACATCATGTATTTCTCATCTTACCCAGTAGCTTTGTCACTTTTTTTGTTCCTCCATATAACCTTTACAAAGCCACATCCTTCATTTGCAACCGGTGAACTTGCCAATCCAAAATCTTATTTGAGATCTCTTCATATTATAAGGAATCTAAGACACCCGCACTCTCGAAATGAATAACCATCTTTAGCACCACTTTGTTGACCTTTACCTTGATCAGAATACCTTAATATCTAAATCAGTATTTTTCCTATTTCATCCTATTTCTTAGTTTCTTCTCAACTTGTTGCATATACACCACCAATCTCAAATTATCCATGTCTTTGTTCAATTGGGAAAAATTTCATTCCAATACTAAATCATGGGACAACTAGAAAGAAAATTTCTTCATTCTAGCCTTTATAAAGGACACCAACTCCGAAGCATCACAATAAAATTTTTTAGCATCTTATATATGAACCCTTGAGTATCTTGCTCAACCTTAAGAATGTAATGGTCAAAGGTTTTATCCTCATAAACAGGCCAAACCTAATATCCTTTAATGAACTGACGACAACACCAACAGGACTTGAGTAGCACAACTGAGTTGTCATGAACTAGGTCTATAGGTGAATAAAATGGCAAAAATCAGCATTGGTAATATCGCCTGGAGGTGATAGGGTAGAAGTGTTACCAGCAGGATAAGGATCAGAGGGAATAGGTGGAACACAACTAGGGCAATAAAAAACAACGATCTTAGAATGGGTCTAAACTACTCGAGTACGATGAGCCCTGACCATATTGTTCTTAAGTGGGACAGAGGAGTTTCCACAAGCATCAGATCTTATAGAAGACATGATTTGAATAGTGAATAAGCAGGAACTAAAGGAGATTTATGATCTTAGACTCCTTTTCCTAAAAGTACATCACAAGAAAGGGAAATAAACTAAATGACTCGTGGTTTCTGCCTTATAAGTATGGTGTGCTACACATCCATAAAAAATACACTAAATGACATAACTTTATGTACACCCAAAGACACCAAACCTATGATCTGATACTAACTTTTTCATGACCTGAACTCAGGCCTGGCCATTATGGGTATCTCATGTCCATCGAGGATAATATGTCACCCCCTATACCTAGCAAAATAGAATATAACACCAAGCAGCAAATGAAATTCAAACATATAACAAGATAGAAATTAATAATTTGGGAAAAATAATTGTGTTAATCATCATAACCCAATCCACAGTAATATCTACAATACCTCTAAATAAAACAAAAAGCAATCTAAGCCGGGATATGCCCCTGACTTTGACAATGACAATGACAATGATAATGATAATGTAAAGACTTCAATTATACTTAAAGGATAGAAACTGGTGGAATGATCAAGTCCTCCAGAGAATGAAAGCTCATCCCTTTATCATAACTGATTAACGTAATATGTTAATCCACCCAACTCTATACAGAAATAGAAGAAGTATCTTTGATGCATAAATCGCATGGGGGTACAACATCCAAAGATTTTTAGTGGGTTGAGCATAGCATGTAACTTAAGGATAGGGGATAAAATAATGCTTGGTCAAATCCAATTCAAATCTTCTTACGAGTCATAAGGACCAAGTCGTAAGGTGTCTAGAAAGTTTGTCCAAAGACACCATCTTTAATATTACTTGAGGCCACCAGTAGAAAAAACTCGTGATGAGTCGTTATGTCCCAATCGTAGGGTGCCCAGTGTGTCATCCAAAATATATTATTGTCTTAAGTATGAGAAGTGGTTTCGAGTTAAAAATTGTGGTTACGAGTTGGTGGTATGAATCGTATCTCATCTAGTATGGGTCCCTGGTAGTTCTTTCCTGACTACGACTCCTTATAATTAGTCATAATATGTTTGTACGAGTCGTATAGTTAACCATAATCACTTGTAATAATTTAAGTCTTTTCATTAAGGGCACTTTACACATTTCCCCACCAACAAATTGTAACCCACTACCTAATACCCTATTGGGGACCCCATTATCATTGTTAACTCACTAAAACACTTCCAAAATTTCTTCTAAATTTTCTCAAGCAGCCATACTTAGGGTTTCCAAGAAGTGGGTTAGGTAGAGCTTCAAGGGTTGAATCTCCTTGTAATCTATAGTATTTCAGGTATGTTTCTCTTCCCTCATTTTTTTATTTTTTAAAATAATATGGCTTAAAGTATTGTTATTAAGATATTTATGTTGATTTTGAAAACATGGGTTGAGGGTTTCTGTATAACTATTGTTTATGTGATGTTTTATGTTTGTCCCTGCATGGGTTAAGTTTAAATGGTGGTTTTAGAGTCAATTTGATGCATGAGAAGAGTGAATGAACGACAGATTGTGATTTCCCAAACTTGTGACTGTTGAAGTGGTTTTGACCCCAACCCTATATTGTGAAATTGATTTTTATTTATGGGAAATGTGAGAATTTGTACAATTTAATAAAAAGGGTTATGAATTCACCCAAGTGAAGATAATTGATGTGGTATGTTGATGTTACCTTGCAAGTGTAGTTGGTATGACGGCACCAATAATGTATGCCTAAATGTGTAATATGGTTCAATGAATGTGAATGTGTGATACTTGTTCTATTTAGGATTTAATAAGGGTTCTCTAGCTGAGTTGGGAAAGTGAAGGTCCCAAAGGACCAATACTAGAAATCGTGGTTGCTGACCCGGGGGTCTATATAACTCAGAGGTTTGTGTCCACCTTATTATTATTATTATATAATTAAGAGGTTCAAGTAACTAACATCTTATTACATGATTTAGTGCTTGTGTCACCTTGATATGTTTGGAGGTTTGAGTTCCCAATAGTGCATATATATACCCTCTGGATGATGTGGCGATACACATTAGGGTGCTAAATCTAAGGGAGAGTTAGACCCATATACCTCATGGATGCATTTTTATATTATGATAGTTGAGCTACAAAATCTAGGCTAAATTTTTAAAGAGCATATTCAGCCTTGTTCCCTATCCCGACATTAATATATATGTATAGATATGCATCTGATTATGTGCACTGGTTTGGAAAATTTTTGAACTATTGATAATAGAATTATGTTGTCTATTGTAACCTTTGGGGGTTGCACCGTACAGTTAGGGAACAGGTCCCTCAAAGTCAATCTCAAGTGATAGAACAATAAGGCAACTAAGAGGTGCTGGAAATTTAAAGGCAATGCTCGCAAGTACCAACACATGATTTTTATGTGGAAACCCAGGTACAGAAAATCAATGGCTTTCCCTAAGAAGAATTAAAGAAATTCACTATAATAAACCTCCTTATTAGAGTCAAGATTTTCCCTAAATCTAGGCTCTTTTCGCTTGCAATAACTCTACTACAAGCTCATCTTTGAAACTCGACCAAGAACCCTCTACACTAATTAACACTAATCAGTAACTAACTTAGGCAACTTTACCTAAGTAACTCTCTTAAACAAAAGGAAAACTACTCTTATAGCACGAGTAGTTCATTTACAAATCAACACTCAAGAATACTCACTGACTCTTTAAGCATACTACAAAGATAAGCACATGAGTAAAGCTTGAGCACTATTTAAGTGGAGTTTTTTCTACCACTCTTTATTCTTAAGAATTTGCAAAAAACCCATTTGATAAAGACGCGCCTATTTTCTTTTATAGATGAGTGATGACTAGGGGTAAAAGATCATTGGACAAACTGTCCTAATCAGTGCAAAATAACACCTGCAAGTTTTTTACACAACAGAACAAAACTATGCAGACAATGTACAATTGGCATGTCTAGGGACTTGGTCCCCTGCAGTTCAATTACTCATCATCAAAACAACATATAGAAATTTCCACCCTTTTTGACGATAACAAGCAAACCATATAGGTTTGAGAATAAGTGCAAGTTCCTCACATTTAATCAGTTTGATTACCACCTAAAGATGAATGTTTCCCCTATCATCATACTTACTTTATCATGCAATATAGGGACCTGGTCCCTTGTTACATTTGCTGCAAAAACTTCTCATTTCTTTCCCATACCATAGTGCACCTTAATTTAGTTCATTTGCATATTTTTTTCATTCATCTATTCAACACATCACTTACTTTCCCCTATCAGTATGCGCCATATGAGCACACATAATTTTTAACTTTTTTCATGATACTTGGTCCTTTCATATCACACTCATCACACCTGGTCCTTACACATGGAGTCAGTATTCCTCTTTTTGGCATTATTGAAAAGTGAGTAATAGTAAACTAAGAGAAGATATAAGCACAAGTTAGTTAACTCATGGCCACTAAGGCAACACAACCATAAAGAACAACTTTAGAAGAGAGAACATATTAATCACACAAGTCAAAATTCATTGATTGTTAAGTAGTTAAGTGCACACTTAATTGTAACATCCCGTATTTTTCTTGTACTTATTCTAATTATATGGAACCTTTTATAGCGGTGTGGTATAGTAATGTATGAGATTGTTATGCAAGTGTTAATGGTGTAGAAATGATTATAGATGTTGCCTATGCAGTATTATGTGATGCGACCAAGTTAAAGTCAATAAAACTATTTAAACCTGGGATCTTAAGCTAGTATTTTGATCTGAATTTTAAAGTGACCAAGTGTGTATAGTTTGAAGGTTAGATTAAAGGGACTAGGAGATGAAAATTGAACAAAATATTTAGGTGCTTGCTGGTCTTAATTAAGCAAGTAGGTACATCACCTACTTTTAAGTTTTAACATCTTGGACCGTTAAGTAGGTGCATCACATACTTGGAATAATTTGTGGCTGAAAATGAGGTCAATAAGAAAGGTTCTACAGGCCCAATATAATATCAATATTGCTAGAAATTCTATTCATTTTAAACACCATTTCACCCTTTTCGACATTAGTTTTCTCTCTTTCTTAACAAAGGTTAAGAACAACTGGCCTAAAACTCCTTTTAGGGTTCTTGAAGAAAACCTCACTTTTGTAGCCCAAGGTACGTTCAAACCCTTTAGTGTTTGTTTAATTATTTCATGGAATATTATTAAAAGATTGTATAAGTGCTTAATTATAAATATATGGTAGAATATAGAACAAGAAATCTGCTCATTTTTTTTTATATTAAAGAACTTCTCTTTTCTTCTTTGGTTTAAAGTGTGAAGTAAAGTTCAAGTTCTTAAAGATTTCAATTTAAGAAATAAGTTACAAAATTTAGGTAAGGTGAATGATCTATTTTTTTCTCCTTGTATATGAATTTTAAAGAGAGTCATGGATGTGTTGTTATTGAGAACTCAAGAGATGATGAGTTCAATAATCGGTTTCTACATTATGAGTGATTTGGGACTATTTTGTGGACTGTTTTGTATGTTTATGCTATGGGCTTCCATGTTGTATGTTGTAGAAGAGTGTGATTAGTTTGTAATGCAATATATAAAAAAGGTGTGGTGGTACACCACCGAACTAATTGTTGCCCTTATTTACTGCACAATGTGTTTTTGTGTGTTGTTTGGATGATGTAATGAAGATGAAGTGGTTCTGGTGATCTTATAAGGACATGTATAGAATGTGGGTGTAATTGGAGGAGAAAAGGGTAAAGATAAGTCCCTTGATTGACAGATTATGTGCTTACTACCCAGTTACTATTTTGGTTAAGTTAAGTAGCCTAAATGTGTTGGTTGGTTGCTAATACTAGTTTATCATATATTCTATTGTAGATAAGTAATATAAAAGGCGGGAAGTCAAGTCGGGTTAGTTTTGGAGCTATATATCTAGGTATGTAAGGCACACTCCATTTTGTACTCATTGGCAGGAAATTCACCAAGTAAGTTTCCAAGGTTGTCCTGTAACAAGTGACACATAATAGCAACGTATTATATACCATGAAGCCAACGACCTTGTTCCCACTCTTTAACATATCAAAACACCTCAATAAGTGATTATTATTAAACCTGCACATCTATCTTCATTTGAAAATTTCAGAAGTTCCCTATTTACTCAATTAAGACCCATGTATTACTTTTAGCTCCTAAACACTTCATTGGTGTGCCAGCAACTCTTTACCTCATTTTGTTACATTAAGTGCCTATTTACATGTATCTTAGTGGAAAGTTATTATTTTAAGGTACCATAATGTTATGACCACCTAAGTAACAATCTCAAAGGCTAAATAAACTAACATAAATCTGTAAAATAAGTGGCAGCTCAGGGGCATAAGACTATCATGGGTCGTTCTTGATACCTTTATATATGGGTACCAGCTCAGGGACATAAGCCTAGCATGGGCTGATCCCAATCTTCATATATAGGTGGTAGCTCAGGGGTATAGGCCTAGCATCGACCAATCTAAATTTATCTATTTACCATTGATCAGCTAGTCATTTGCATGATATATGGCTTACAAAGATTATGAAGTAAGAAGGTAAAAATAAAGAAATAAACGTAACGTATGTATTCTCACAAGTATATATAAAGGTGGTCTACTAGTACTACTTATATCTTATTTCTATTTAGTTTTTGTATCATGTGTTGTTACCTTCAGCCTTGCAATCTCAGTACATATTTTCGTACTAACATCCACCATGGAGGACCTGTATTTCATGTTGCAGGAATAGGTACTTCAGTTTATATACCTCATTAGTAGGGGCACAACTGTTTGGTTACTATTGGTGAGCTCCAGGTTGATTTGGGGCTTTCCGAGTCTATTCCATATATTTTGGTATTGTGCAGAAGGTTAAGAGTAGGATGGGGGTTTTTCCTGTCCCTAACTATGTATATGTTTCTTTTAGAGGCTTTGTAGACTAATTTACAATTATGTTGGTGTCTTTCATTTAGACATAGTGGCCCCAACGGCCAAATGTTGTACATACCATTTTATGCCTGCATGTGTAATTATTCTCATCGATACATAATATCATGTTTGTTAGAATCTTTCGTTTTCATAGTTACATGCGTGGGAATTTCAAGGAGATGATTTGGTTCTCTCGGGCCTCTATGGCTATGGGTGCCTGTCCGCCCAATAAATTTTGAGTCGTGAGAAAAGTAGTATCAGAGCGGTCGTCCTAGGGTGTCTACAAAGTCGTGTCTATATAGAGTCTTATTTATGGGCGTGTTGTACAGCACATCTATAAACAGGAGGCTATGGTACATTTAGGGGTTGTCTCTTTTTGTTTATATCTTAGATCGTGCAATAAAGCCTATGTTGTAGGTAAAATAATACTTGACAATTGAACCTAATTTTTTGCTCTTGTTATAGTAAAGATGCCGGTTACAGGAAGAAGTAAGAATACAAGTAAGTGAATAGATATGGCTCCTGGAGAAGGCACTAGCAAATGACCACCTAGAAGAGCTAATCAAGGTGAGGCTCAAGATGAACTTGTATCCCAAACTTCTTCTACTCCTCTATCTCCAAAAGAGCTAAGAAGGAGAGGAACCGCATGCTCAGAACTACCTATAAATGCCATAAAACTAGATCTAAGGAATGTGGTGCATTTATAAGCTCGTATAGTTGCTAGACAAGCTCAAGGACAAGCCATTCCAATAATAGGTTCTAGTGGTGCGGATAGGGCAGCTAGCCTGCAAATGTAGGATTTTCTTAAATTGGATCCTCCTACATTCACCAGATCAAATCTTAATAAAGACCCACAAGACTTTATTGATAAAATCCTAAGGGCTCTAGATGTCATGCATATATTGGGTAAATAGATAGTTGAGCTAGTAGCATATAGATTAAAAGGAGAGGCAATACTTTGGTATGAAGATTGGATACCATCTAGGGGTATCAATGCACTTTCAGCTACTTGGAATAAGTTCAAAGAGGCATTTCTTGATCATTACCTTCCATTTGAGATTTGAGAAGCCCTTGCAGATTAGTTCCTAAATCTTCACCAAGGAAATATGAGCACGAGGGAGTATAGCCTTCGGTTTATCACTTTGGCTAGGTATGCTCCTAACGTAGTAGCTACAATGGATGATAGAGTACATCAACATGTGGATATATTGGATCCCTATCTTGTTAGAGATTGTACTATTGCTTATTTGAACAAATACATAGACATAACAAGGATACAAGCATTTGCACAAAAAATAAAGGACCAGAGGCAAAGAAGAAGAACACAAGAATTGGAAAGAGCGTATTTTAAAAGGTCTAAATCTATGGGGCATTTTATGGCATCCCAAGGAGAGCTTAGGCCTCGATTTATTAATAGACCACATAGCCTATTGTATTTTTATTCTGCAACTAGTTTTTCACAACAGTGTCAAGGGTCTAAAGGTAACCAATTTGGGCAAAGAAGTGAGAGTCAGGGTTCACGAACAATAGGGTATCAAGAGGAAGGGAGCACGGGTTAATAAAGGCCTCCTCGATAGCCATGTAAAAAATATGGAAAGCTTTATTTAGGTATATATAAATTTGGAGCGAATTCTTACTTTTGGTGTGGTATGTCAGGACATATGATGAGTGAATACCCTCAAAAGGGCATAGAAGGTATGACAAAACCTACTGGGTCAGCCATTTCATCATCATCATCGGTGCCTTATTTAGGTAAGGGTGTACAGCCTATGGGTTGTGATAGAGGTGCTAAAGAGGAAGCTAGCTCTAGTGGAGTTCAGAATCGTACATATTCTTTAGCAGATAGACAAAACTCAGAAGTTTCTCCAGATGTAGATACAGGTACATTGTCCATCTTTTCAAATGATGTATATGCATTAGTTGATCTGGGTTCTGCATTATTATATGTCTCTCCATTAGTTGCTGGAAAGTTCAAAAGAACACCAGAATTGCTAGTTAAGCCACTTGAAGTATCTACGCCAATTGGTGAATCTATCATAGCTAAGAAAGTGTATCAAAATTGTGTAATAACTATTTGTAGTTGCGATACAATGGAACACCTAGTTGAGTTAGAAATGGTGGATTTTGATGCTATAATGGGTATGGATCGTTTGACTTCTTATTATGCCACAGTGGAGTACCGAACTAAGAAAGTGTATGTCTATTTTCCAAAAGAGGGAATCCTTTAATGGAAGGGTAATATAAGTGCACCCAGAGGTAAATTTATTTCTTATTTTAAGGGAAAAAAGATGGTTTCCAAGGGTTAGATATGTCATCTAGTTAGAGTGAAGGATACAGATGCGGAGGCACCAACTCTTCAAACTGTTCCTGTGGTAAATAAATTTCCTGATGTGTTTTCTGAAGATCTTCCAGGTTTGTCTCCACAACAAAAAGTAGAGTTTGGTATCGATGTGATTCCAGGTACTCAACCAATATAAATTCCCCCGTATAGAATGGCACTAATAGAATTACGGGAGTTAAAATAGCAATTGAAAGACTTGCTAGAAAAAGGATTCATAAGGCATAGTGTGTCCCCTTGGGATGCACCAATGTTATTTATGCATAAGAAAGATAGCTCATTAAGAATGTGCATTGACTATAGGAAACTAAACAAGGTGATTGTTAAGAACAAATATCCACTTCCAAGAATTAATGACTTATTTGATTAGTTTCAAGGCGCCAAGTGGTTTTCAAAGATTGATTTAAGGTCAGGTTGCCACCAAATGAGGGTTAAGGAGAAGGACATACCCAAGACACATTTTTGAACATGGTACGATCATTATAAGTTCCTAGTCATGTCCTTTGGGCTAACTAATACATTGCAGGTTTTATGTATTTGATGAATAAGGTGTTCAAGCCATTGTTGGATGTGTTTTTGATAGTTTTTATAGATGATATTCTGGTTTATTCGATATCAAATGAGGACCATGCCGATCACTTATGGCAGGTGTTGCAGATTCTTCGTGATGTAAGCTATATGCAAAGTTCTCCAATATACGAGTTTTTGTTAAAATCTATGGCATTATTAGGTCATATTATATCTAATGAAGGAATAAACATTAATACTCAAAAGATAGAAACCATGAAGAACTGGCCAAGACCTATAACGCCTATGGAGGTTTGTAGTTTCCTTCGGTTGGCAGGTTATTATAGAAGGTTTGTTGAAGGATTTTCTTCAATTTATGCACCTTTAAAAAAGTTAACACACAAAGCATCCAAGATCAAGCGAAATGATGTATGTGAAGGAAGTTTCAAAGATCTGAAGAATAAGTTGACTTCTACACCCGTATTGGTGCTTCCAGAAGGCACAGAGGGGTATGCAGTGTATTGTGATGCTTCAAGAATTGGTTTACGGAGTGTATTGATATAGCATGGTAAAGTCATAGCATATGCCTCGAGAGAATTTTGGCCACATGAGAAAACTTATCAAACACATAATCTGGAGCTCACAGCAGTTATATTTGCCCTAAAGATATGGTGTCACTACCTGTACGGGATTCATTTTGACATATACACTGTCCATAAGAGTTTACAATACATCTTTAATTCGAAGGACCTAAATTTGAGGCAACGAAGATAGATTGAGCTATTAAAAGACTATGATTTTGATATCTTGTATCATCCAGGAAAAGCAAAGGTGGTGGCAGATGTGTTAAGTCGTAAGGATATGGAGTCGTCTATAGAAAGACAAGGGATGACTAAGGATCTACACCAACTAGAAAATTTAGGGGTTCTCCTTCTTGAAACTCTAGATAAGGCGCTTATTGTGCATAATGCGACAGAATCTTCATTAGTAACTAAAGTAAAAGCAAAATAATATGCAGATCCTATTCTATTACAACTTAAGGAGAATGTGCAATATGGTATGACAAAGGCATTTGAGCTTACTCAAGTGGGTGTACTTTGATGCCAAAACAGATTACGTGTGCCAAATGTAGATTAACTAAGAAAGAGGATTATGACAAAGGCACATCAATCATGGTATTCCATCCATCCAGGGTCAGCTAAAATGTATCATGATTTGAAGGAAATGTATAAGTGGGGTGACATGAAGAACATTGTAAAATTTATAGCCGAATGTCAAAATTATCAAAGAGTTAAAGTAGAGCACCAAAAGCCCGGGGGTTATATGTAATGTATAGATCTTCCAATCTAGAAGTGGGACATTATCAACATGGATTTCATCACTGGTTTGCCACGTACCTCTCAAAGGTTTGATTCCATAGGGGTGATCATTGATAGGATTACCAAATAATCACACTTTTTACTAGTTAGGACCACTTACACAGTTGAAGAATACGCCAAATTATATATTATGGAGATAGTTCGACTACATAAAGTTCCAATCTCTATTATATCGGATCGAGGAGCTTAATTTACTGCACACATATTGAAGTCTTTTTAGAGATATTTGGCGACACAAGTGAATCTAAGTACAACTTTTCACCCTCAAATAGATGGACAAGCAGAACGTACCATTCAAACACTTGAATATATACTACAAGCTTGTGTATTGGACTTTAAAGGTAGTTGGGATAATCATCTACCTTTTATCAAGTTCGCCTACAACAATAGCTATTATTCGAGTATCAAAATGGCACCATATGAGGCTTTGTATGACAAAAAGTGTAGATCACCAATTGGATAGTTTAAATCTGGTAAAACTACCTTGTTCTAGCCATAGATGGATCATCAAGCTATGGAAAAGGTTAAAGCGATCCTACAACAACTACAAATAGCCCAAAGTTAACCCAAGTCATATATAGATATTAGGAGAAGGGGGCTAGAGTTTGTTATAGGTGATTGGGTACTCTTGAATGTTTCACCAATGAAGGGGTTATAAGATTTGGTAAGAAAGGAAAACTAAGTCCACGGTATATAGGCCTATACAATATTACTCGAAGGTTTGGCCGAGTCGCTTATGAATTAGAGCTACCCCAAGAGCTCTTAAAAGTTTATCTTGTATTTTATGTCTCGATGCTCCAAAAGAGCATGGGATATCCATATCATATTACTCCTACTGAAGATGTACAAGTTACAGAAGATCTCACAAATGAAGAAATACCTATTTCTATCCTAGACTGACAAGTTAAGAAGTTAAGTAATAAAGAAATAGCTTCAATAAAAGTGCTATGGAGAAACCAACAAATAGAAGAGATAATATGGGAAGCTGAAGAAGCGATGAAATCTAAGTACCCCCATTTATTCAAATACAAAGAAAAAGTCCAGATTGCTAAATTAGAGCAATAAAAAGTAATTGCTAAATTAGAGCAATAAAAAGTAAGTGTAATATATAGGTACTATGTGATAATAGGGATATTAAAATTAGGCTTAAACTATTTTCTGTTGGATAGTTATGCTAACATTCAAGGGCAAATGTTTCTAAGGGGGGAAGGATGTTACATCCCGTATTTTGCTTGTACTTGTTCTAATTATATGGAACCTTTTATAGCCTTGTCGTATAGTAATAGATGAGAGTGTTATGCAAGTTTTAATGATGTAGATAGGATTATAGATGTTGCCCATGCAGTTTTATGTCATGCGACCAAGTTAAAGTCGATACAAAAATTTAAACTTGGGATCTTAAGCTAGTATTTGGATCTGAAGTTTAAAGTGACCAAGTGTGTATAAGTTGAAGGTAATATTAAAGGAATTAGGATCTAAAAATTAAAAAAAATATTGAGGTGCTTGCTGGAATTCACTAAGCAAGTAGGTGCATCACCTACTTTTAAGTTTCAGCAGCTTGGATCCTTAAGTAGGTGCATCACCTACTTGTACTAATTTATGGCAGAAAATGAGGTCAATAACAAAGGTTCTAAAGGGCCCAATATAAACTCAATATTGCTTGAAATTCTACTCATTTTAAACACAATTTCATCCTTTTAAACTTCAGTTTTCTCTCTTTCGTAACAAAGGTTAAGAACAACACCCTTAAAACTCCTTTTAGGGTTTTTGAAGAAACCCTCACTTTTGCAGCCCAAGGTAAGTAAAAACCCTTTAGTTTTTGTTTAATTATCTCATGGAAGATTATGAAAAGATATTATAAGTGCTTGATTATAAATATATTGTAGAATATAGAACAAGCAATTTGCTTACTTTTATTTGATATTAAGGAACTCTGTTCTTCTTTTGTTTAAAGTGTAAAGGAAAGTTCAAGTTCGTGAAGAGTTCAATTAAAGGAATAAGTTGCGCAATTGATGTAAGGTTACTGCTTTATTTTGTTCTCCTTGTATATGATTCCAAATAGAGTTATGGATGTTTTGTTATTGAGAACTCAAGAGATGGTGAGTTCAATATTGGGTTGCTACAATAAGAGTAATTTAGGACTATTTTGTGACTATTTTGTATGTTCACGTTATGGGCTACCATGTTGATGTTGGAGAAATATGTGATTAGTTTGCAATGAAACATAGAGGAAAGGTGTAGTGGTATACCACTGAACTAATTATTTCCATTGTTTACTGCCCAATGTGTTTTTGTTTGTTGTTTAGAGGGTGTAATAAAGCTGAGGTAGTTCCGGTGATCTTATAAGGACATGTATGGTATGTGGATGTAATTGGAGGAGAAATGGGTTAAGATAACCCCCTTGATTGATAGAGTATGTGTTTACTGCCCGGTTACTATTTTGGTGAAGTTAAGTAGCCTAAATGTGTTAGTGGTTGCTAATACCAGTTTACCATATATTATATTGCAGATAAGTAATATAAAAGGCGAGAGGTCAATTCAGGTTAGTTTCAAAGCTATATAACCAGGTATGTCAGGCATATTCCCTTTTGTACTCTTTGGCATGAAATTGAACATTTGTTCAACCAAGGAAGTTTCCAAGGTTGTGTTGTAACAAGTGACACATAATAGCAGCGTATTATATACCACCAAGGCAACGACCTTGTTCTCACTTTTTAACATATCAAAACACCTAAATACGTGTTTATTATTAAACCTGCACATCTTTCTTTATTTGAAAATTTCAAAAGTTCTCTGTTTACTCAATTAAGACCCATGTGTTATTTTAAGCTCCTAAACACTTCATTGTTGTGCCAATAGCTCTCTACCTTATTTTTGTTGCTTTAAGTGACTATTTACATGTCTCTTAATGGCAGATTATTATTTCAAGGTACAATAATGTTATAACCACAAAAGTAACAATCTTAAAGGCTAAATAAACTAAGTAACGTAAATCTGTAAAATGAGTGGCAGCTCAGGGGCATAAGCCTAGCATGAGACGATCTCGATACCTTTATATGTGGATGCCAGCTCAGGGGCATAAGCCTACCATAGGCCCGATCCCAATCTTTATATATAGGAGGCAGCTCAGGGGTGTAAGCCTAGCATGGGCTGATCCTAAATTATCTATTTACCACTGGTCAGCTAGTTATTTCCATGATGTATGGATTATAAAGTTTATGAAGTAAGAAGGTAAAAATAAAGAAAGGAACATAATGTATGTATTCTCACAAGTATATATAAAGGTGGTGTACTAGTACTACTTATATCTGATTTCTAATAAGTTTTTGTATCATGTGTTGTTACCTTTAGCCTTGCATACACTGTACATATTTTCACATGAATGTCCCTCGTGGGGGACCTGTATTTTATGCTGCAGGCACAGGTACTTCAGTTCATACACCTCATTAGTTGGAGCACATCTATTTGGTGACTATTGGTGAGCTCTAAGTTGGTTCGGGGCTTTCTAAGTCTGTTACATATATTTTGGTATGGTGCAGAAGGTTAACATAGGGCGGGGGTTTGTCCCAACCCTAACTAAGTATATGTTTCTTTTAGAGGCTTTGTAGACTAATATAAAGTTATGGTGGTGTCTTGCCTTTAGACATAGTAGCCCCAACATCCAAGTGTTGTATATATCAGTTTGTGCTTGCATGCGTAATTTTTCTCATAGATACATAATATCATCTTTGTCAGAACCTTTGATTGTCATAGTTACTTGCATGGTAATTTCAAGGTGATGAATTGGTTCTCTCGGGCCTCTACGGCTACGGGTGCCAGTCTACCCCTATAGGATTTGAGGTGTGACATCAATATATTAAAATAATAATAAAAAATTATCCTAAAACGACACATGCTAACAAGGAATGGAACTGACATAGGGTTGAGCTAGAAGGTAGGGGTTGCAAGACTCGAGAGGAGGAAGACGTGAGGGAACGGGACGTTTTAAACAATTTTATTCTAGCATTTTCAGCAGCATGGGCATTCAACAGCTTCTTAGTGCGTTTCTTTACTTCTGCATTTAATTCATTAGCTTCACTATTCAATTTTGTCACTTTCACATGGATTTTGGCATTTTCTAATATCAGTTCTTCTTTATCCAAATAGCTAGAGTTTCCTTGCACCTGTGCAGACAAGCTTAGACTATCTTTAGACAATTCCATGGTGTAGTAAAATTCTCCGACCTCATTCTCACAAACCATGGGGTCTGATTCGTAAAAAAGGTGTCACCACCCTTGATGCTTGACATATTCAACCCATTTAATTATCCCAGGTTTCTGATACATTTGGGATCACCGACTATTCCTAATAGGATTCTCTATTTCTTTGTTGTCTGGTCACATGTATTTCTATTTTCTCCTTTTTGATTCTCTTAAGACTAATATTTACTTCTCCTACAACATTTTCGTCTCACCAAGACTGTTAGATTTTGAACTAGAGGACCTAGTACCTCCAGCAATGTGAAGTTTGACCTTTCTTTTTTTAGCAACATCTGTAGCAATATCTTCCTTTTTAATTGAAGAAGCTTTCCTTGGACTTCATTGTTTAGTTGTGTAGACCATGATTTTATCACTTTTACATCAGAATTCACCATAATTTTCTTCCCTCTACTTCCTCTCTGCCTTTTCAAAGTCCATCTTAAGAGCAGTTCACCCTCAATCTCCACATCCTCCTTATTTACAGGTGAAGATACTTCATTTCCTTTATCCACTTCATATATTTCTCCTATTTATTATTCTTATCCACTAACTAAGGTGTCATGTTCTAGTAAAAGTAGGTTCTTAGTCACCCAGTTTTCATTGCAATAAAGATCCACCCTTTTAACTGGTATTTCTTCACCGAATAATTAAGGAAAATTTAGGTTTAAATCCAAGGAAGTAGGAGAACCCAGTACTAGAGGGATTTTAGGAAAATCATCATTGTCAGATTCATTTGTCAAAATAGGGTTTTGATATTCTACAACTAGTTTTGGGCTTCTAAGAAAGAGGAAATTTTGGGTTGAGAAGATTTTTGGTCAATATGAGACAAAAGACTTTGACTTAAATTCACCACCATGGATGGCTGACTAAGAAATTCTAAAGCAGAGAAGAATTTTGTAGGGACTAAAACATTTAAAATTATTTTATTTGTTGAGGAAAAAAAGGTTAGCTTAGGCTCTTGTTTGAATCTTAAGAACGTGTTTTATTTGGTCAACGAAGGATTAGAAAGTCCAATTATAAAATATTGAGGTTGATTATTTGGACCTTCTTCTACTTCAAAGAGTTTGGATAGAATTGTTGATGTGGGAACGTCAACCATTTTGATTTTGAAAAAAAAAGTAAGGGGCCCATTTGGTTCACAGTAGATGATGAATTTTGGAAGATAAACTAAATTAGTTTAAAAGAAAGCTGAAAGAGTCTGATTTAGTATGTTTAGAGAAGAGACCATTGTCATTGGAAGATGTTCCCGATGAAATGACATTTCTGATCCTAATAATTATGACTCTTTAATTTTCATTGGAGTTGACGGCTTATACACAAAGATGAGAAAACACATGACCTTTCAGACAATATTTTATGATTGTTGAAGCTTCTTGTAACGGTACTAACCTGAGATATAGGACCAGGTCCCTCTCTTTCTTGAGTGAATCCTTAACTTACATTTTCTTTCACCATTTTCTCTCAAAGTTGTCCCTATGAGTATATACCTATAGGGTTGTACTATTGAGTTAGAACAACTTGCACTTTCCATATCAAGGATACCTTTCTCCTAAACATAGCCAATTTTGTTAAGATAAACTTATCCATAAGATAGGTCAAATTAATTTAATCATTCCTTCACCCTTTTTACCTTTTTCCTTGCATTTTCAGCAACATTAACCCTCTTTGTATATTACAATAGATTCCTCCCTTTTCAGTTAATTCTGTAGAGCATTCTCACTTAGATAAGACAAGGACCAGGTCCTTGAAATTTACTTTTTTCCACAATAAGACACCATCACCTGAAGTGTCTTGAGAGAGAGAACATAGTAATATCTTCCAATATTGATCATTGCTCATACATTTTCATTAAACCATCTTTGACCACAATCCCCTATCTCATAACTAGAATCATGATCATTTGCTAAATTTAAGAGCCCATTTGAGTTTAAGTTCCCATTAGGAAGACAATGGTGTGATTAAAACCTCTTTGGCTATCTAAGTAGAGAATTTCTTCTCATATTTTCTCAAGGGTTTGATACCCTTAGGATATAGATTTTCCAATTGAATATATCCAAAACCATTCATCCTTACTCTTATCCAATTTTGACAATTCTCTTTCATGTGCCCTTCTCTTCCACAGTGAGTACACAACACTTTGTGAACCTTATTTCTAGCATTATGAGCAACTTTTCCTTTTGAGAAAGTAGGTTATGATTCACCTTAATAACAAAGTCCTTACTAGTATTTTCTCCTTGACTAGTTAAATTAGAAAGGATCAATGAAGATCTAGTCCACTTAACAGATTTATTGAGCACTTCTTTCAAGTGGACCTGGTCCCTTTCTAACTCTTAATTTTTGTGAAGTTCAGACATGAGGTATTTTTGAGAATCCTTCAATTTCTTTTCAAGGCCAATTTGATTCTTTGTAGCTTCTCTTTATTCCTTGCCATCTAGTCACCTACTTTATCTAGTTGGCCCATCAACCTTAAACTTTCATATTTTAATTTAGTGACCATTTATTCTAGTTGAGATATCTGAAAGGCTAAGGCAATCAATTCAAGCTCTTAATTCTAGTTTCTACTCTAGAGAAACATTCATAGAATGAATTCATATACAAATTTTGTCAACAAACTAGAAAGCCTCTTTATCTTTTTAGCAGAGTAGATATCCAAAATATCCTTAATATAAAAAAGACTCGCCCGCTTTTATTTTTCATCTTTTGAGTTTGCCATGAATGTAAATAGGGAATCATAATTAACTAGACTATCTTCCATTGCTAGCATAGAAACATCTTTAGACTTCTCATCTTCCTCAGGTTCACTCGATGAATCTCCCCATGCTATCAGAACTTACTTTAATCATACTGAACTGCAATTTTTCTTTTTGAATTTATTAGAGACCTGATTTATTTTCTTCATTTGGTAGTTTCTCATGAATTCTTTAGAACTATCATTTTTATGCCGACCTTTTATATTACCATTCCTTTTAGCTTGCTGACCACCCCTTTTTATAGCTCTAACAATTCTTGTTGCCAAAAGTGCAATATTAGTGTAGTCTATGCATGTATCAGATTCTAAGCCTTCCAGGTCAGGAGTCTCTCCCTTTTTTTCGTATTTTCTTTCCACCCCTAGTTTAGTTATATCAGCTATGAAGACCAGAACCTAGGTATGACCCTTTTAAAGTGAACTTGACTCTAATACCAATTGTTGTAACCCTTGTAGGCTATACCACACAGTGTGGGACCAGGTCCTTTAAAGTTAATCTCAAGTAATAGAACAATAAGATAACTAGTAGTGCTAGAAATTTAAAAGCAATATAGAAAAGTAATAGCACAGGATTTTATGTGGAAACTCAAAAAGGGAAAAACAATGGATTTCTCTCACAAGCACAAAAGAAATCCACTATAATCAACCTCCTAATTAAAATCTAGATTTTGTCCTACCTCTAGGCTTCTTTCACTCGTAATAACTCTACTGCAAGCTCATCTTGGTAACTCTACCAAGGACCCTCTACACTGATTAACTCTAATTGGTTATTGACTTAGGTAACTCTACCTTAACTCTACTGAAAAAAAGGATAACAACTCTTATAGCATGAGCAGTTCATTTACAAATCAGGACTCAAGAATACTCGTTCATTATTCAAGTATACTATTAAAATAAGAGCATGAGTAAATCTTGAGTAATCTTGAAGTAGAGTTTTTGTTGACTCTCTTTACTCTTTAGAATTTGCAAAAATCTATTTTGTGAAGAGACGTCTCTTTCATTTTATAGTTGAGTGATGATTAGGGAGGAAAGATCATTTGAAGAGTTGTGCAAATAAGTACAAATTAACACCTGTAAGTTTTCTACATAAGAGGATAAAACTATGCATACAATATTATACCTTGCATGTCTAGGGACCTAGTTCATTTTAATTTAGCTGCTCATCATCAAAACTACATTTAACAATTTCCCCCCTTTTTGATGATGAAAAACCAAACAACAATGTGAGAATCATTGTACATTCATCATATTTGATCAAAGTGCTTACTACCTGAAGATAAATTTTCCCTTATAATCATGCTTCCTATTTCATACAACACAGGGACCTAGTCCCTTGTTGTTATTTGCAACAAAAACGTTTGAGTTCTTCCCCGATCATCATGCACCTTCATTTAGTGTATTTGAATACTTTTTTCATTCATTTTTCATCATATCACTTACTTTTGCCTATTAGTATACACCATAGGAGCACACATACTTCATAGCTCATTTCGTGATACCTGGTCCCTACATATCACACACATCCCACTAGATCCTTACACATGAAGTCATTATCCTTGTGCCTAAATTACATGCTAGTATTTACCTTACAAACTATTTCTTAATGTTTTATGTCAATACAATGTATGAACTAGAGCTACTTTTACTTTTCCTATGTAATGTTAAGATAGTCAACTTAATTTGTTACATTATAGTGAAGTGGTGAGCTTTCATCCCTTGGAATGCTTAGGAATTTCACCAGATTTTATTCTTATATATGATTTGATTGATACTTTCACTATTATTAACATTATCATTTTTATTCTCATTGTCATCTGTTAGAGTTTGGGACATGTACCAACCAAGAATGGCTTTTGTTCTTTATTCAAAAGGCCTTGTTTGGATTACTATAGATATTGGGTTGTGTTGTTCTTTTATCAATCACTAGTTATAGAGATATTTTGAATTTTTTAAGCTTATTGTATGCTAGCTTGTTATATTTTCAAAATTCATTTGATATTTAGGGATGTTGTGTTTGGTCTGGTTAAATGTAGGGGGTGATCTCCTGTCCACATAGGACTTGAGATACCCATCATGGCTAGGCCCTGATTCAGTTCATGACAAAGATAGTATAAGAGCCAGGTTTGGTATCATTAGGTGTCCAAGAAATCTTTGTCTAGTACAGTCTCATTTATTAGTGTAGCGTCCCATACTACTAAGGGAGAGGTAATGAGGTATTTAGGAATGTTTCCTATCTTGTTGTTCTATTTTCAAGCTATAAAGAATAAGGTCGTGAATCTCCTCTGATTCCCGTATATTTTCTTTTAAGATCATGCCTCTAAGAAGATCTAATACTTGTGGAAACCCATCTATTACATTTGAGGACAATGTGGATGTATCTCATAAAACTCCAAAAGTTTTGACTTAATCTCGGGTCGCTTCTTGTGATTGCCCTGAGGTAGCTACATCGGTTTCCTCAATCCCTCATCAGGCACCCCAGGATGGCGTGTCTAGTGTTGAGTTTTGCCAGTTAATTCATTTGCTTACCTAGTTAATGGACTCTTAGATTGAGTGTGTTGCTTCTATTGCTCTATCATCTGAGGCTACTAGAGTTGGCCAATTCATGAGGTTGAGTCCTTATATTATCATTTGTTCTAATACTAAGAAAGTTACTAAAAATAAAACCCCAACCCTTCCCCAAGTTCATTAAGTTCAAGCATCTTCCCTTCAAGAAAATCAAGATATTATGCTTCCAAATCCAAGAATGTTCAAGAAAAGTAAGTCCTCTTTCAAGATTAAAGCATTAAGTTATGTTTGATGTTCAACCATAGGACCTTTACACCCACAGAGTCGAAGAGTCCAATTTTAAGTTCAAATTATGGTTTTTACATGTTATAATAAATTATATCCATGAAGCTCCTATGAACTTTGATTTTAATTCATGTCTACCATGCATTTTTGTTGTAAATTAAACCTTGACATATTTTGATAATGATTATTCGTATGTTAACTCCTTAATCCGTGATTTTAATATTGAAATTATGTTATTATCACATGTTTTAGTTATTCCCATGCTTTCATAACCCTTGTGTGTTTGGTGAAATGCGTAAAGGATGAATTTTGAACAATGATCCCTATTAACCTTTGTTATGCTATATATGTACTTATTGATACTTCTATTCAGTGGTAGGGGTTATGAATACCAGAAACATAGTTGTTTACATAGTCTCAGTATCTTTCAAAATGGTTTCAGGTTTGTATGAGCATTTTTCATTCATTCAGTTATCATAGTTAAACTTAGACCGGTTCAGTAATTTGAGTCAGGTCATTTGGGAGTAGAATTTAACACCGAGCGAACCCAAGGATAGGGGATCACCTTCCAGTAGAAAGTGTGACTTTTAGTAGCAATCCCCACATTAAAGAATTATGTAGGCAGCGTAGGTTGAGATATTAACCTGCCTGTTGAGGGTTGAAATATATCTCACCAAGGTACCTACTACTAGAGGGTGACTCTTTAGTCCTTCAAAACATCACTTTAGTGGATCCACACAGCCATTGTTAGTACCTGTGGCATATTAGAAACATCGTTCCATTTTGGGTCACAGGTTGGACCTCAATCAACTAAGATCAGGCATGTTGGATATATAATACCTACCACAGACTCAGTTCAGTATTCAGTAGAGAATTTAGTTCCCATATTTTTTAACCATAGCATACAGTTATTTAGTTATCAATATTTTAGTTTACAAATTATTTTGGAATCATATTATATACTTGGTCATGCATTCGTAGATTTCTCAGTTTTCATGTATTTACATTCAGTTATGTCATGCTATTCATCCAGCCAGTTATTTTTCATGCACATCAACCCATGCATATCAACCTAACCTCATATCTCTACTAGTATATTCAAATTACTAATCTCCTACTCTTTTACTGTGCTATGATTTTTAATATCATAGTTTCAGATGCTAAGGCTCCTAACCGCATGCAGACTGTTCAGTGTATCTGCAGTAGTAGTCGCGGTGAGTCCTCATCGATCAAGGACATAGTGGTTTATTTTAGTTTACTTCAGTATTATAGTATTTTATTTTAGTTTTCATTTGGATTTTGTTGGGGATTGTCCCATCAACTCTTTTCAGTCAGTTTTTGAGGCTTTCAGACACTTTAGACCATTAGTTGGTTTACTAATCTTTTCAGCCATAATTTTAGTATGTTTATTTATATTTCGGACTTGAGAATTTTGTTATATTAATTTAAATACTTAATACCTTTGGCATTATACAAATGTTTCCTTATATGTATATTTTATTACCATGTTATTCAGTGCTGACAATAGGTAGCAGTTCATGGGTTAGCTTGTGGTCTTTTGGGATCGTAAGTACCATTGTCACGAGTAGGGGCAGCCTTGGGCCGTGAAAAAACTTGGTATCAGTGCCTAAGGTTTTAAATTTTCCTAGGGAGTCTAAAATTTGCATTAAGTAGAGTCTTGAGCATGGGTGTAAAGCACGCCACACTTATGGACAGGAGGCTATAAGATGTTTTAGGAAAAGTTTCCTTTTTTTAGTATTCATGTCATGAGAATGAGAATGTTCTCAGTGTAAACTCTCTTTCTAAATCAATATTCCTTTCTTTTACATACATGCCTCCCAGAAAGAATAACAGAAGAAAAAATAGGAATCATCCCGCACCTCCGCTTGTTTGGGAAAATCCCTTGAATGAGCATGTTTCTTATTTCAAGTTTAGAGCTGTATTCCCTACTTTTAACTCACTCAATAGTAGCTCAAAATAATCAAAAGGCTGCTATCCTAGCGATTCCAGTGGTTAATACAACTGTAGCTAAGATTTGGGACTTCACCCAAGTTAACCCTCCATTGTTCATGAAATCCAAGTCTAATAAGGATCCATAGGAGTTTCCTGACATGGTTCATAAGGTGACTAAAATTATAGATGTAAAATATAGTGAGCGTGTAAATTTGGCTTCTTACCAGTTATAGGTTGTAGTTCACACCTTGTATAAGAAGTGGAAATGTGATAGAGGTATAGATGCAGGGCCTGTAGAGTAGGAGGAGTTCACCACAACCTTTTTAGACATGTTCTTTGCATTAGAGTTAAGGAAATCTAAGGTGTAGGAGTTCATAAATTTAAAATAGGGTAACGTGAGTGTGATGGGGTATTCACTTAACTTTACCAGTTGGCCAGGTATGCTCTTTCGATGGTAGCTGATAATCGATCTACAATGAGTAAGTTTGTATTTGGCGTAGATGATAGTGTGGTCAAGGGTTTTAGGAACACAATGTTTTTTAAGGAGATGGACTTTTCTAGGATTATGGTCCATGCTTAATAGATTAAGGAGGAGAAGGTTAAGGAGAAGGAAAGTGAGGATAAGAAGGCTAGGACAAGTAGCTTTAACATTGCTTAATCGAGGTTGGAGGGTGGTAACCATTCTCAATTTCATCAAAAATATTCTTCCCCATCTCTATCCTAAGCTAGTTCTCCAGTTCCAAAGTTTATAAATGATAATCGGGATAGAGCGCCAGGCTCTAAGTCCCAGGGCAATGTAAATAACGATCGCACAAATCCTCTTTGCCAAAAATATAGTAGAAATCATCAAGGTATGCATAGAGCTGGCAGTGATATATGATTTGTGTATGGAAAGCCAGGCCACAAAGTTAGGGATTGCCCAAAGAGTGGTCAACAGGGCCAGTCCAGTCATCCCTCAGTTCCATTTGATCACCCCACTCAGCAGGGTGTCGCTTCTAGCGCAACTAGTGGTTATCACCCGAATAGATTGTATGCTCTTCAGTTTTGATAGGATCAGGAGGTTTTCCTAATGGTTTTATAGGTACGTTACATTTTTTCAATTTACGTGTTTATGCTTTTTTAGATCCTGGAGCTTTACTTTCTTTTGTAACCCTTTACATAGATGTTAATTTTGGTGACAGTCCTAAAACTCTGGTAAATCCTTTATTAGTGTCTACCAAAGTGGGTAAATCTATTTTATCTAGGTGGGTATGTAGAAACTACCCGGTTATAGATTCTTAAAGAGTCACTTCAGTCGACGTTGTAGGGTTAGAGATGATAGATTTTAATGTTATTCTTGGAATGGATTGGATCCACTCATGCTATGCTTCAGTTAATTATAGAAATATAGTTTTTCATTTTCTATTTTTGAATGAACCAATCCTTGAATAGAGGGGTAGTACTTTAGTGTTTAGGGGTCAGCTTATTTCGTACCTTGGAATAAGAAAATGATATCAAAGGGGTGTGTTTACAATTTTGTTCGAGTCAAAGACTCTTATACTGAGACTCCAAGTCTCAAGGTCTTTTTAGTAGTAAGCAAATTTATAGATGTGTTCCCTGAATATTTTCTCAAAGCTCCTCCCAAAAGGGAAATTGACTTCGAAAGAGACCTTTTTCCAGATACTCGGCCTATCTCTATTCAACCCTACAGAATGGCTCCAAGTGATCTTAGGGGGTTGAAAGAACAGTTGAAAGACCTCTTAGATAAGGGATTCATCAGACCTAGTGTTTCCCCATGGGTTGCTTTAGTCATTTTTGTGCGAAATAAAGATGATTTTCTTAGAATGTGTATTGATTACCACTAGTTGAAAAAAGTCATAATGAAGAATAAGTGCCCCCTTCCTAGAATTGATGAGTTTTTCAACCAACTTTAGTGTGCTAGTTATTTCTCGGAGATAGATCTTAGAACCATCTATCATTAGCCTAGAGTTAGAGAATGTGACATTCTGAAAGCATCTTTCAAAACTTGATATGGTCTCTTCGAATTTCTAGTTATGTATTTTGTACTAATGAATGCCCATAATTTTTCATGGACTGGATGAACAGAGTGTTCAAGTAGTACTTGGACATGTTTATCATAGACTTCATTAATGATATTCTTGTCTATTCTAGTACTAAAAATGATCGTGCATACCACCTCAGAATTGTATTGGAAACTTTTAGAGACCATCAATTGCTCTCAAAATTTTGTAAGTGTGAATTTTGGCTAAGATCAATAGCTTTACTTGGCAATATTATTTCTAGTGATGGAATTATAGTTGACCCTTAAAAGACTGAAGCAGAGTGAAACTAGCCAGACCTAGCTAGGCCTATCTCTCTATTAGATATCAGGAGTTTCTTTGGTTTGGCTTGCTATTATCGATGGTTTGTTAAAGGATTTCTGTCTATTGCATCCCCATGTTTAGACTGACTCAGAAGAAAGTCAAGTTTCAGTGGTCAAATTCTTGTGACAGGAGTTTTCTTGAGTTGAAGAGTCGACTCACCTCAGCCTCAATTTTGACCTTGCTATATAGTTCAAATGGGTTTGGTGTTTATTGTGATGTTTCTAAAGTTTGTTTAGGTTGTTTTTTGATACAGAAAGTTAAGCTCATAGCCTACGCTTCCAGACATCTTATACCCCATAAAAAGAATTACGCTACCCATGATCTTAAGTTGGTAGCTATTGTGTTTTCCTTAAAAAATTAGAGCCATTATTTGAATGTGGATAATATTGATGTGTTCAGGAGCACAAAAATTTGTAGTAAGTGTTTTTGTAGAAAAATTGAAATCTCTATCAGAGAACGTGGTTAGAATTGTTGAAAGAATATGATATAAGTGTTTTATATCATCCGAGCAAGGCTAATGTAGTGGCAGATGCATTTAGTAGATTGTCTATAGGTAGTGTTGCTCATGTAAAAGATGATAAGAAGAAGTTAGTCAGGGAGGTTCAGTAGTTTGTAAGATTAGGTGTGCGGTTAGTTGATTCAGTTGAGGGTAGTGTATAGGTTAAGAATAGCTCAAAATCTTCTTTGATTTCTGATGTGTAGGAGAGGCAAGATAGGGATTCCATTCTGGTTATGTTAAAGGAATCCATTAGAGATCATAAAGTAGAGGTTTTCTCCCAAGGGGGAGAAGAGTGTTGCAATATCAAGGTTGTTTGTGCATTATTCTATTCATCTAAGAGGCACTAAGATGTACTATGATTTCTGTGTAATTTATTGATGTAATGGTGTGAAAAGGGATATTGCAGAGTTCGTAGCTAAGTGTTCTAATTATCAGCAAGTTAAGGTTCACCACCATAGGCCTATTGGCATAATGTAGGAGTTCAGTATTCCCACTTGGGACTAGGAAGAGGTGAACATGGATTTTTTGACAAGGTTACCCCGTTCGCGCCATTAACATGATTTGGTATGGGTTATTATAGATAGGATGACCAAATTCGCCTATATTTTGCCAGCTCATACTTCCTATACAGCCGAGGACTATGCCAAGCTCTATATTAGAGAGTTGGTTAGATTGCATGGACTCCTATTGTCTATCATTTCAGATAGAGGTACTCAGTTTACCATTCACTTTTTGAAAGCTTTTCAACAAGGTCTTGGTACCTAAGTTCATCTCAATATAACCTTTCACTCTCAAAAAGATGGTCATGTAGATAGGAATATTCATACCCTAGAAAACATATTGAGAGCATGTGTTATTGACTTTAAGGATAGTTGGGATGATCACTTACCTTTGGTTGAGTTTGCCTACAATAACAATTATCATTCCAATATTCAGATGGCTCTACTTGAGGCTCTTTATAGAAGGATATGTAGATCTCTTATTGGTTGGTTTGAGGTAGGAAAAACTGCATTTATATGGCTAGATTCAATATTTTTTGCGACAAACAAAATTCAATTAATCAGAAAGAGGATTAAGAAAGCCCAAAGTTGATATAAATCCTATGAAAATATGATAAGGAAAGATCTTGAGTTTGAGGTTAGTGACTTAGTCTATTTGAAAATCTCTCACATAAAGGGAGTGAAGAGGTTTGGGCAGAAGGTGAAGCTCAGTCCCCTCTATGTTAGCCCTTAGCAGATCTTAAGCTATTCTTGCAAAGTAGCTTATAAGCTTGAGTTTCCTACAGATTTAGCATCAGTGTATCTAGTGTTCCATGTCTCTTTGTTAAAGAAGTGTATGGGTGACCCAGCTGTAGTAGTCCCTTATGATAGTACATATGTTCAAGAAAGCCTATCTTATAATGAAATTCTAGTTGAAATCCTTTATCATTAAATTCATAGACTGAGGAACAACGAAGTTCCCTTGGTCAAAGTTCTTTGGAGGTATTTGTTTGTTAAGGGAGTCACTTGGGAAGATAAAGCATACATGTGTACTAAGTACCCTCATCTTTTCTCCGCAAACTCGGACTTACTTTAATGTAACAATTTTCCTTATATTATCGATTTCCTATTCTCTATTCCAACTATAATCATCTTACTGTCATTTTATACATTTAGGAATCAGTTCAGTCATGTAACATGTTTCAGACTTATTCATGTAACCATGTTTTAAGGTATGCATGTTCAGTATGTGATTTTAGTTCCCTTAGTATTGTCATCTTAATTATTCTCATTTGAGGATGAATATTACCAAGGGGGAGATATTGGAATACCCCATATTAATCTTATATCAGTTCAACTCATAATGCATGCATAAGAGGTTTAGAACCTGAAAATTTAGGTAAGTGTTGAAGACTTAGATTTATTTTTGGCCTCTTTACTTTGATTTAATTCTTGTTAGGGTTGTAAGAAGCATTTCTCAGGGAAGTTTTAGATATTTTGGATGAGGATTATGGCACATTTAGATTTTGTTTCCAGCACCTCATCATGATTACACTGTGTCGCAGTAGGTATAGTGGTGAGTGGTTCATCACATCGTGGGGATGTTTAAATTGGTGTTCTTGTTACGAATTGAAATTCTAGAAGGGAAGTCTTGTCCATTGCCCCAATCCTTATAAACACAGGATTAACCTTCAGTGAAGACATTATATGCACAAATTCCTCAATTTCTCTCTAAATTAAACCCTAATCCTTTCCCAAACTCATCAAGTTCAAGCATCTTCCTTTTAATAAAACCAAGAAATTAGGCTTCCTAATCCAAGAACATTCACGTAAGGTAAAAACTCTTTCAATATTAAAGCATTAAGGTATGTTTGATGTTCATCCATGTTCCCTTTTCACCCATGGTGTCCAAGAATCCATTTTTAAGTTTACATTACGGTTTTTATATGTTACTATGAATTATATCCATAAAGCTCTTATGGACTTTGATTTTGAAACATGTCTACCATGCGTTATTATTTCAAAGTCACCTTTGACACATTTTGATGATTATTATTTGTATGTTAACTCCTTAATCCATGATTTTAATATTGCAATTATGATATTATCACATGTTTTAACTATTCCTGTGCTTTAACTCATGATCCTCGTGTGTTTGATGAAATGCCTAAGAGATGAATTTTTAACAATGATCTATATTATGATTTGTAAAGATATATATGTTCTTATTGATACTTCTATTCAGTTTTGGGGGGTTACGAATACCTAAAATATAGTTGTTTACTTAGTCTTGGTATCTTTAGAATGATTTCAGATATGTATGAGCATTATTCATTCTTTCAATTATTGTAACGCCCCAATTATCTGAACCTAAACGCTACACGGTGCTCATGACCCCGAAGGACCACAAGCTAACCCATGACTTATATTACTACATGCACATAACATAATATACCTATAATATATGGAAAACATGAATAATAGGCTATAAGGTTCAAATGAATAACGCGTCTTACAAAAATAACATCCATGTGGGTGATAAATACACAAAACCACTAAAGTCTGAATCAAATCTAAACTAAATCTTAACTAAATCTAAAAGCCTCTAAATACTATCTGAATAAGGAGTTGAAGGAATATGTCTCCATCTAACTCCATAAACTGATAGCTAACTGAAATAATAAATGAATCAAATCATATAGTTCTCGAATAAAGAGGACTCACTGTAACTCTGTGACTGGAAATGCTACTGCTACTACTGATCCAGCGACTGGTACTGTAGATTTGATAACATGGGCAACTTTTTCTGATAGTACTGAATCTGATGGAACTATCTAAGTTCCGCATTGTAACTAAATTCACTGAATCTGACAGTCCTGATATACTAAAATGATAAGAACTATTTGAGTTCTTTTACTGATACTTATACTGAGACTGTGGGAGGTTGTTATTTAACTAACATGCCCAATATATGCCATTATAACTAAGTTGGGGACCAATCTTTGCCCTGACTAGAAGGGTGTCAATATTGCACCACTAGTAAAGACAACTGTGGGTAACCCTCATCTGACTGTGTTCCCAAAAGAGAACGGTGGGGCCCTCATCTGATAGTGCTAAGCCACCTCATCATCCCTCATTTGACAGTGTTGATGTCTTAACCTATGTTTACAACATAGTTCAAGAATGCAAGGATGAATGCTAAGAATCACACCCTTATCTGGCAGTATGTGTTCCCATCCTTGGGTTCACTCGGTGCTAACTTCTACTCCCATCTGAAGAGACTGAACATGATTTACTAAATGTACATGGACTGAACTTACTGAATTCCATTGAGTGGCGGAATACTACTGATATCTTATAACTGACTGAGATCATGAGATTTCCTGAGTCACATGACTGACTAATTTCTACTGAATCATGGCTTGATTTTGGATATCGTGAAATATGACATTGCTCTAGGCACACAACTATATTTTTTGGGTATGAATACCTCCTGGACTCGATAGAAGGAAACTAACACACATGACTGACTTGATCATATGAGTAGAGTCCACAATTTAAAATATCAGAAGTAGGGGATTTCATAAAACATGTATATACTGGCATAACTTCAGTATCATGCTCATTCCATACCACACCCATAACACATTACAATAACGTGGAATTAATGTGAAACCATAAAGTATAGCGCATGAAATTTATAACAAATTATAATGGTTTACATTGACTTGCCATTAGATAGTATTAAGTCAGGCAAACTTCATTTATAGCATCCTAAGCATTTTATCAAACACCTTCCATGCACTCTTTATAGCATAGGTGTATTCACAAATTTACACCACATTAAACCACCCAAATTCATGGGTTCCAACTACACGATCATAACCTTCATGAAAATTCATCAAATTACTAATCTATGGCACAAACAACAACAACCAACATGCGTACAATCATATCACCACATAACATTCATGATTTAATATATAACGATGGATTGCTAAACTCCAAGGACAAAAGAAATCCATGAAAGAAAACTACACATACCTTAGATTAATAATTCGTGGAATTTACGGTTGAATTTACTTGAAACTTGAACCCCCAAATTAACCCTAGACTTGTTCTTGGCTGTTCTTGAGTGAATTTTGATAAAAAGTAGTGTAAAGAGCTTATTTGGGGCCTCAATCCCATGTTTGGGACTTATATATGGATGAAAATTGACCAAAATACCATCAAGGACATAGAGCTGGACTGTAGAAATTGGCCTGGGGCGATCTAGGGGGCGGTGCCTGCGTTATTGCTCACTATCCACTAAGCAGTTCCTGGATTATAGCTCGACATCCAGCGGGAAGCAACTGCCTTAGTGCACTGTTATAACTAGGGTGACACAGGTTTATCTCCTCGAGCTGTTGTTTTGTAAACCCAAACACGCCCTTATGCTACCTGAAAAATTAAAAAACTTACCCGGTATGTACTACGACCTTGCCCCATTGCTAGGCAACTTGAATATAAAAAAACAAAGGTCGGGAAGGCCTTTAAATAAATCCCTAAAGTTTGGAGGTCTAAATTGAGACTAAGTGTTGAACTTTATAAAAACCTTTCTAAGTCTTGAGGCTTGTAGAGCCAAATGAGCTGAATTCCAGACTTAGGATTTTATGGGGTCTTACAATATCTCCCGCTTGGGAACATTCGTCCTCGAATAAGAATCAACTGAGAGGGGATAAAAGAAAAGCTGAACATGAACTGAATATGAATGACTGAAATCTGATCTCATGAATAACATGATAACTATATTGAACTCATGCATATCTGATGCATAGATTACTGATACGTGAAAACATGACTGAGTAATCTTATAAACATAGTTTCTCCATTTGATAATGCATAGATGATGCATGATTTTATAACTAAACTAATACATGAATGCATGACTGAGTATGCCATTTTAATAGATACCAAGTTTATATTGGGAGCATGAATATGAAACTAAATAAGCTTAAGGAGAACTATTACCTTGAGCTTGATCTGAATTGGTGGAGAAGAGGTAAAGATACTTGGTATGCATATCTACTTCTGCTTCCCAAGTAGCTCCCTCAACGGACTGATTTTGGAAAAGAACCTTGACTAGAGGGACTTCTTTGTTCCTTAATCTACCAATCTGATAGTCTGAGATTTCAACTTGAATCTCTTCATAAGAGAGTCTGTTCTGAATGTCGATGCTTTGAATAGGGACTACAACTGCTGGGTCACCTACGTACTTCTTGAGCAAAGAGACATGGTAGACTAGATGAACTAAAACTAGATTTGAAGTTAATTAGAACTCATAAGCTACCTTGCCAAGGCGACTGAGAATCCTGAAGGGACCGATATATCAGGGAATGAGCTTTCCTTTCTTGCTAAACTTCTTCACTCCCTTCTTGGGAGAGATTTTAAGATAAATATAATTATTGACCTCAAACTCGAGATCCTTTCTACAAACATCTACATATGACTTCTTTCATCTCTGAGCAGCCCGAAGTCTCCCTCTAATCAACTGAACTTTCTCTAAGGCATCGAATACTAAGTTAGGACCTATAACTAAGGGCTCACTAACTTCAAACCAACCGATTGGAGATCTACATCTCCTAGCATAGATATCTTCAAATAGAGTCATCTCAATACTGGAATGATAGCTATTTTTGTATGAAAATTCAATCAAAGGTAAGTGGTCATTCAAAATTCCCTTGAAATCAACTGCACACGCCCTTAGAATATCTTCTAGAGTCTGAATATATATTTTTGCTTGACCATCTACCTGAGGATGAAATGTTGTACTGAGATAGACTTACGTACCAGGACACTTTTGGAATACTTTCCAGAAGTAAGAGGTGACCTGGGTACCTCTATCTGAGATGATAGATAATGGAAAACTGTTTAATCTAACCAACTCCATGATATAGTGTTTGGCATAATCCTTGGCTGAATAAGAGGTATGAACTGGAAAGAAATGAGCTGAATTGGTCATTCTTAATATAATGACCCAAAGTGAATCATGTTGATAACGAGTTCTAGGAAAATCCATCACGAAGTCCATGTTCACTTCTTCCCACTTCGAAGTAGGAATGGTGAACTCTAATATGGAACCACTAGGTTTCTGATTTTCTATATTAACCTGCTGACATATAGATCACTTAACCATAAACTCTACAACATCTAGCTTCATCCCACTCCACCAATAGATCTCCCACAGGCCGCGGTACATATTAGTGGCTCCTAGATTAATAGAGTATTGCGCACTATACGCTTCTGTGAGGATTCGCTTCCTCAATCCATCTACACTTGGAACATACAGAAGACCCTGACAACGAAAAGCACCATCTCCCTCTTTGGCGAAAACCTCTACTTTCTAATTCTAAATAGACTCTTTTAGCTTGACAAGGCTAGGATCCCTGTCTTGCTTATCTTTAACCTCGGAAACTAAAGATGACACTAAACTATTGTGAACATATACACCACCCTCTAAAGAGTCGACTAAAAGAATGCCTAGTCTGGAAAGCTGATGGATCTTATGATCTATCTTTTTTTTGCTATCCTTTACATAAGAAATACTACGCATGGAGAGACTACTGAGAGTGTCGGCCACAATGTTGGCCTTACCCAGATGACAAAGGATAGTCATGTAATAACCTTTCAAAAGCTCTAACCACCTTCTCTGTCGAAGATTAAGATATTTCTTAGAAAAGAAATACTGAAGGCTCTTATGAACTGTGAAGATATCTACATGAAATCCGTAGAGATAATGCCTCCAAATCTTTAAGGAAAATATTATGGCTGCTAACTCAAGATCATGAGTAGGATAATTCTTCTCGTGGGTCTTTAACTATAGGATATGAATTTACCATGCTGCATAAGGACATAACCTATACCTACTCTGGATATATTGCAATATACTATGAACCCATCTGAACCATCTGGAAGAGCTAGAACTAGAGCGGAAGTAAGTAGAGTCTTCAACTCTTGTAAAATCTTCTCGCAAGGATCTGACCACTAAAACTTAACCTTCTCCTAAGTAAATATGTACATAGGAGATGCAATATAAGAAAATCCCTCAACAAACCATCTGTAATTGACAGCCAAACCTAAGAAACTCCTGATATCTGATAGAGATACAGGGCGAGGCCAATTTAGTACCGCTTTGGTTTTCTAAGGATCTACTCTAATGCCATCACCGAAAAAAATATGGTGAAGGAATGTTACTAATCTTAGCCAAAATTCGTACTTACTAAACTTGGTGAAAAACTAGTGATCTCTTAGGGTCTCAAGAATAATTCTGAGATAGTCTGAATGGTCACGCTCAGTGTGGGAATAGACCATAATATCATCTATGAATACTATGATGAACATGTCCAAGTACATCTTAAACCCTGATTCATCAAGTCCATGAATGTTGCAGGGGCATTGGTAAGAGAAAAGGACATGACTAGAAATTTAAAGTGACCATACCGAGTACGGAAAACTGTCTTTGGGATGTCACATTCTCTAACTCTAAGCTGATGATAGCCTGATCTGAGGTCTTTCATAGAGAAATAACTGGCGCCCTGAAGTTGGTCAAACAGGTCATCTATTCTAGGAAGTGGATACCTATTCTTGATCGTAACTTTATTGACCTGACGGTAATCAATTCATATCCTGAGAGAACCGTTATTCTTACGCATGAATAATACTATTGCACCCTATAGGGAAACACTAGGCCTGATGAATCCCTATCTAAGGGATCCTTCAACTGATCGTTCAGTTCCTTGAGTTCTGCAGGTGTTATTCTGTTCGGCAGAATAGAAATAGGCTGAGTATCTGGAAGAAGATCAATGCCAAAGTCTATTTCCCTTTCGGGAGAAATGCCTGGAAGATCTTCGAGAAAGACATCTGAATAGTCATTAACCACTAGGAATGATTCAAGACTGGGAGATTCAGAACTAGAATTTTGAACATGCACGAGATGATACAAACACCCCTTAGAAATCATTTTCCTTGCCCGAAGGTAGGAAACAAGTTGACCCCTGAAAGCTGAAGTACTAACCTTCCACTCTAGGATGGGCTCATTCAGGAACTGAAACTGAAAGATTTTGGCATATCAGGAATGAAGCCAATCGATGTCGAGAATGACATCAAAATTAGCCATCTCTAACTCGACTAAATCTGATGATGTGGATTTCTAAGATATCATAATCGGGTAGTTACTGTATACCCGTTGAGCTATGGTGGTTTCCCCAATAGGGGTTGAAACTAAAAAAGGCTCTACTAAAGTTTAGAGACTAATTTTTAAATTACCTGCTATGATGGGGGTAACAAAAGACAAGGATGAACCTGGGTCTAGCAAAGGATAAACATAAACATGGAAAATCTGTAATGTACCAGTAAAAACATCTAGAGAATTTTCTTGATCCTGTCGGGTCTAAGAAGCATAGAGTCTATTTGGGAGTTTCCCACTAGTAGTATTAGAAGTGGCACCCTGCTAGTTTGGGCGATCGGACTGAGCTGTGGAACGGTTCTGCTGACTCTGATAACTGGACTGAGGAAAATCTCTGACTCTATCGACTGTCTTGCCACAACCAAAAGAAACATCACTATCGGATTTGCAAACACCCTCATTGTTCTTACCGCAAGTCTAACATAGGGGATTAGTTCAGGCATTGCCGACATTGCCCTGAGATTTAGAGCCTGGTGCTCTATCTCTGAACTTAGGAGCTGGAGCACTAGCTGAAGACTAAACTGGAGCTGATGACTTACGATGAAATTGTGAATGATTTCCTCCCTCTGAATTAGGCTGAGCAAAACTAAAATTACCTGATCTTACCCTCTTATTCTGCCTCTCCCTAGCCTTAACCATCTACTCCTATATCTACTGGGTAGGGTCATGAGTCTGGCTAAATGCATATCATGATTCAACATCATAGATCTATACTCATTTTCCACGCTATCATTCACCCCCGACACAAATTTTCTCATCTTACCCCTTCTGTCTGTAACTATATAAGGGCATATCTTGCTAACCGAGTAAAACTGAGAGAATACTCCTTAACCGTCATATTTACCTGCCTTAGGCTGATGAACTCAAGAACATTGGCTTCTCTTAGCTCTTAGGGAAAGAATCTGTCTAAGAAGGCCATGAAAAATTCCTCCCACTCAATAGGACCTGCACTATCTACCCTCCCGGACTTCAACTAGTTGTACAAACTATGAGCCACATCTTGCAACTATCATCTGGCTAGCTAATTACTCTCAACAAAAGTAACTCCCTTGATATCTATGACCTGCTGGACTTGGTCAATGAACTCCTGTGGGTATTCATCAGGCATTGACCTGAAGAAAGATGGAGGGTTCATTCTGGTGAAGTCCTGAATCGTAACTACGGCTACGTTGAACAATGTATTGGCCAAAATAACTATTGGCTTTATTTTGGGCAGCCACATACTGAGCAAGTGTGGCGAATGCGGCTTAAACTCTACATGAGAAACATGTTCACCCAAAGGATCTTTGGGCTGAGGAGTTGGCTGATTTCTTCTTTTTGGAGGCATATTCTAAAATAAGAGAAGAACAAATTAAACTGAGAGATTTACAAGAGATTATGCTCACTAGAACGACATGAATACTGAAATAAGGGAAACTATTCCTAAAACATCTTATACCCTCCTACACATAAATGTGGCGCACAACACACCCTTGTACAAGATTCTACTAGATGAGGATTTCATACTTCCAAGGACTATATTCAGTCTTAGGCTTTGATTCAAAGTTTATAATGCCTCAATTATCTAAACGAGAACACTAAATGGTGCTCATGACCCCGAAGGACCAAAAGTAAACCCATGATTGATATTTGCGCCTGTACACTGCATAATATACAGTAATATGAAGAAAACATAAACAATAGGCCTTAAGGTTCAACTGAACAATATGTCTGACAAAAATAACATCCATGCGGGTAAAAAATACCCACAACAACTGAAGTCTAAATCAAATCTAAACAAAATCTTTACTAAGTCCTAAAGCATCTAAATACTGTCTGAATAAGGAGGTGAAGGAACATGTCTCCAATAAACTCCATAGACTGATACCTAACTGAATAATAAATGAATCAAATCATATTATCCTCGAATAAAGAGGACTCGCTGTTACTCTGCGATTTGAAATGCTACTTCTACATGAAGAGGACCGACTCAATCAAAAGGGTTTACATGCATGAAAAATGCTTACTGACTGAATGACATGAATGTGAGAGTACAAACATGCATACATAGTAATTAAAATCATGAATATATGATAGCTAGATTTGTATGCTAGTACATAGTTTACTGATAACTAACATGACTGATATTGTAGATCTGATGACATGGGCAAATATGTTTGATAGTCTTGAATCTGATGGAACTATTTGAGTTCTACACTATAACTGAATTAACTATATCTGACAGTCCTAATATACTAAAATCTAAAGAACTATCTGATTTTTTTTATTGAGACTGATACTGAGACTGTGGGAGGTACTTGTTTAATTGACATGACCCATATGTTCCATTACAGCTAAGCTGGGGTCCAATCTATGCCCTGACTAGAAGGGTGTCCATACCGCGCCACTGATAAAGACAATTGTGGTAAACCCTTATCTGATAGTGTTTCAAAAAGAAAATGGTGGGGCCCTAATCTGATAGTGCTAAGCCACCTCATCTGACAATATTGATGTCTCAACCTATCCTAGCTACATAGTTCTTGAATACAAGGATGACTTCTAAGAATCACACCCTCATTTGGCAGTCTGTGTTCCCATCTTTAGGTTTAGTTGGTGCTAACGTCTACTCTCATCTGAAGAGACTAAACATGATTTACTGAATGTACATGGACTGAACATATGAATTCTATTGACTGATGGAATACTACTGATATCTGATAACTGACTGAGATTATGAGATTTCCTGAGTCACATGACTGACTAATTTCTACTAAATCATGGATTGATTTTGGATATCATGAAACATGACATGGCTCTAGGAACACAACTATATTTTTTGGGTGTGAATACCTCCAAGACTCAATAGAAGGAAACTGACACACATGACTTACTTGATTATAAGAGTAGAGTCCACAATTTACAATATCATAAGTAGGAGATTTCATACGACATGTATACTTGCATAACTTCAATATCATTCTCATTCCATGCCATAACCATAACACATAACAATAACGTGGAATTTATGTAAAACAATAAAGCATAGAGCATGAAATTCATATCAAATTATAATGGTTAACATTGGCTTGCCATTTAGATACTATTGAGTCATGGAAGCTTGATTTATAGCATCCTAAGCATTTTATCAAACACCTTGCATGCACTCTTTAACGCATAGGTGTATTTATAAATTTACATCACATTAAACCACCCAAATTTATGGGTTCCAACTACACGATCATAACATTCATGAAAATTCATTAAATTATTACTTTATAGCACAAACAACAACCAACAACATGTGTACAATCATATCACCACATAATATTCATGATTTAGTATTTAAATATGGACTCTTGAACTCCATGGATGAAAAGAATCCTTGGATGAATACTATACATACCTTAGATTTAGAATTCATGGAATTTATGGGTGAATTTGCTTGAAACTTGAAACCCCCAATTGAACCCTAGACTTGTTCTTGGTTTTTCTTGAGTGAATTTTGATTAAAAAAAATAGTGTAAAAATCTAATTGGGGCCTCAATCCTGTGTTTGGGACTTATATATGGATTAAAATTGACAAAAATGCACACAAAGATGGATTGCAGAAATTAGTCTGGGGAGATGTAGGGGGCAGCGCTTGCCTTATAGCTTGCTATCCACCAGGTGGCGCCTGGGTTATAGCCTGTAATCCAGCGGGCAGCGCTACCTTAGTGCACTGCTATAGCTGGGGAGACGCGGGCTTATCACCTCGATCTACTATTTTGGAAGCGCAAACATTCCCTTATGCTATTTAAAAAATTATGAACCCTACCCGAGATGTACTATTACCTTACCCCATCACAACACAACTTGAAAATCCAAAAACGAAGGTCGAAAACATCATCAAATAAATCCCCAAAGTCTGGAGGTCAGAAATGAGTCTAAGTGTTGAACTTTATCAAAAAAATTCTAAGTCTTGAGGTTTGTAGAGAAAAATGAGCTGAATTCTAGACTTAGGATTTTATGGGGTCTTAAAGTTATCATAACCAATTAAACATAGATTTGTTCAGTAATCTGAGTTTGTTCAATTTGGAGTAGGATTTAGCACCGAGCGAATGAAGTGATGGTGGCTCACCTACCAGTAGAGGGTGTGACTCTTTGTTGCAATCCCTGTATTCCATAACTACTTAGCCAGCATAGGTTAAGATGTTAACCTACTAGTTGAGGTTGACACATATCTCACATGGGCACCTGTCTGTAGAGAGTTACCCTTTAGTCCTTTAGGGAATTACTTTATTTGATTCGCACAACCATTGTTAATACCCATGGCATGATGCTGACACCCTTCTAATTAGGGTAATAGGTTGGACCCTAATTAGATCAGATCAGGGCATTCGGTTCGATGATCATAGCATAAAATTATCAGTTGTTCAATTATTGATACTTTAATATTTTAGTTTACAGATTATTTTTGAATTATATTATATTCTTGGTCATTCATTCTCAAATTTTATAGTTTTCATGCATTTATATTCAGTTACCTTATGTTATTCATTCAGTCAGTTATTATTCATACACATGAACCCATGCATATCAACCTAACATTATCTCTCAGTTGATTTATAAATCTTTTTAGTCAAAATTTTTGTATGTTTATTTATATTTAAGACTTTAGAATTTCATTGTATTAATTTTAGTAATTAAAAGCTTTGGCATTATTCAGTTATTTTAGCATATGTGTATTTATACAATATTATTCAATAGTCACAGTAGGTACTAGTTCATGGGTTAGCTTATGGTCTTTCGGGATCATAAGCACTATTGTCGTGAATAGGGGTAGCCTTAGGTTGTGATAGGTTTATCTCCTAACTTAAAGCCCGGAAATTGGTTTTAAAAGACTATCTATATCACTTATTACATATTAAGAATTTAAGATCGGAAGGTTATTCTTTGTGGTCTGTCCCTATAGCCTCTGAATTTCTCGAGGTATTTCTAAATTATATTCCTAGTATTCCTCCTAATACGGAATTTGATTATGGGATTTATCTTCTTTTAGACTCTTATCCTATTTCTATCCCTTCTTATACAATCGCTTTGGCTGAGTTAAGAGAACTCTAGGAGTAGTTGAAGGACCTTCATGACAAGGGTTTTATCTAATCTAGTATGTCTCTATGGGGTGGTTTTTTTCTCTTTATGCAAAACAAAATGGTTTTCTTCTGATGTGTATTGATTACCGCTAATTGAATAAACTAAACCTAAACAATAAGTATCCCCTTTTGTAGATTAATGATCTATTTGATCTGCTTTAGGGTGCTATGTTCTTTTCCAAGGTTGATCTTTCATTGGGTGACCATTAATTAGAGAATAGGGAGGTGAATAACCCTTAGACTACCTTTCAAACATGGTATGGTCTTTTTTAGTTTTTGGTGATGTCCTTCCATTTGACCAATGCCCCAACATCATTTATGGACCTTATGAATTGGAGTTTTTATTGGTTTTTAGATTTATCATGATTGTCTTTTTTGATGATATTTTGGTATATTCTAAGAGTGAGGTAGATTGTGTCGATTACCTCCACCTTGTGTTACAGAGCCAAAAGCATGATCATTTGTATGCAAAGTTCTCTAAGTTTAAGTTCTTGTTGAATGGTGTGACTTATTTGGGTAAAGTTGTTTTTTGTGATAGCATCATAGTGGATCTACAAAAGGTTTTAGTTGTTAAGAAGTTTTCTAGACCCATGAATCCAATCAATATTTAGAGCTTCTTGGGTTTAGTGGGTTATTATAGAAGGTTGTGGAGAGTTTCTCTTCTAATGTTGCCCTATTAATTAAGTTGACTTAGAAGAAGGTGAAATTTTTGTGGTCTGATGCTTGTGAGGATATCTTTAAAAGCTGGAGGATAAGTTGACTTCAGCTTTGGTCTGGACTCTACCTCAAGGCGCTGAGGGTTTTGTTGTTTATTACAATTTATCCTGGGTAGGGCTGGGTTGTATGTTAATATAGCTTAGTAAGGTGATTCCTTATGCTTCTAGGCAGGTGAATGTTCCTGAGAATAATTATTTGACCCATAATGTAGAATTGTTAGCTGTGGTGTTTGAATTAAAAATCTAGCGGCATTATTCATATGCGGTCCATATTGATATTTATTATGATGATAAAAGCCTGCAATACGTGATTACCTAGAAAGAACTAATCTCAGGAAAATGAGATATCTTGAGTTTCGCAAAGACTATGACATAAGTTTTAACTATCATCTAGATAAAAATAATGCAGTTGTTGATGCTCTTAGTAGGTTGTCCATGGGAGCTTTTCTCATGTGGATGAGGAGAAATAGGATTTGGTGAAGGATATTTACTATTTGGCTAATATCAGAGTTTGTCTCTTAGATTCTAGGATGGTGGTATAATTTTCAAGAGGTGGAAAGGTCATCTCTTGGATCTGAAGTAAAGGAGAAGCAAGTGTTAGATCCTATTCTATTGCAAATCATGAATTGTGTAGGTAGGCAGATGGTGGTGATTTTAGAAATTAGTGGTGATGGTATCTTGAGGTACCAAGGTAGATTATGTGTTCCTGATGTTGATGGGTTACGAAGAAGAATTTAAGCTTAATCTCATGAGTCGCATTATATATGCAACATGGTTGGATAAAAATGTATTATGATCTAGGGAGATTTATTGATTGAATAATATGAAGCGGGATGTGGACAATTTTGTTTCTCAGTGCATGGTTTGTCGGCAAGTTAGGGTAGCACACTTGACGACCGATTGGTTGACTTAAGAGTTTGAACTTCTAATGTGGAAATGGGAGCTAATTAATATTGATTTTGTTACAAATATTTCACAGTCTCTCCATTAATTTGATTCGATTTGGGTCATCTGGGATAGAATGACTAAATCTACCCACTTCTTGCTAGTGAGGACTAATTTCTTTTATGAGGATTATGCTAAGTTGTTCGTTGAGGAGATCATGAACTTTCATAGTACTTGAGTCTCTATCATATTGGATTGGGGTACCCATTTCTCATCTCACTTTTGGAAATCATTCAAGCGAGGCTTAAGGACTAAGGTGGCTCTTAGTACAACTTTCCACTCGCAAATGAATAGGCAAGCAAAAATGAAAATTTAGGTCTTGGAAGATATGTTGTGAGCGTGTGTTTCTAATTTTTGTGGTTCTTGGGTTGACCACTTGCCTCTCATAGAATCTTTCTACAACAACAGTTATCATTCTTGCATTATTATAGCTCTATTTCAGGTCTTATATGGTAGGAGGTATAGATCTCCTATTGGATAGTTTGAGGTTGGTGCAAAGTTTTTTGGCCCTTATCTGGTTAACAAAGCTATGAAAAAGGTGAAGGTGATTCAGAGTAGATATAAGGCTACCTAAAGCAGCTAAAAGTCCTATACAGATGTGAGTAGAAGGGAGTTGGAGTTCAATGTTAGTGATTGGGTGCTTTTAAAGGTATGCCTCATAAAGGGAGTGAGGTGGTTTAGTAAGAAGGGAAATATCAATCCTCATTATGTTGGTCTGTGCTTGATTTTGATGAAGGTTGGTAATGTTGCATATGAATTAGATTCGCCTTCTATTTTGATCTCCAATCGTCTGGTGTTTCATGTTTCGATATTGAGAAAGTGAATGGGTTATGCATCAATGGTTGGTCCTTTGGAGGAGGTGGGTATTTTAGATTCCTTGTCCTACTAAGAGGTCCTGATTGAAATTTTTGATCAGTAAGTCCATTGGTTGAGGACTATGGACGTAGCTTTTATAAATGTTTTTCAGAGGAACCAAAAAGTTCAGGAAGGTGCTTGGGAAGCCGGGGAGGACAGGAAGTCCCAGTATCCATTCTTGTTTCACATTCAATATAATCGAGCTTGATGTATGTGTATTCCATAACATCTTTGTTTTCTGACTATGTCAAAGAAAATTGAGATTTCCTTAGCATCTTGTTCTTTTTTCTATTAAAGGTAAAAATAGTGGTATGTTGAGTCAAATTGTGATAATAAATGCTTTGTCCCATCATTCGATGGAGAATGATCCAAAGGGAGGAGTATGTAATGCCCTAGTTTTCTGGTCCTTGAAAAATTTCTAAAACTTTATCCTCACTGTCCTAACTACAACTCCCCTGAGGAGCCGTAGGGAGTCATGAGATGTCATAGGGACTCGATCGTGACTTAATAGGATCATGTGGCTTAGTATTCTACTCTAAGTATGAGTAGATATCAACTATTCATCAATTCTTCTTACAAATCATAAGGACCAAGTCGTAAGGTGTCATGAAATTTAGTCCCACGACACTGTCTTTATTATGACTTGAAGAAAAGAGTCATATAGACTCATGATGAGTTATAATGTCCCAATCATAGGGTGTGCAGTGTTTCATCCTAAATTTAATTTTGTCTTGATTACGAGAAATGGTTATGAGCTATCAAGTGTGGTTACGAGTTGGTTGTATGAATTATAGCTAGAAAAGTGTGGGGTCTGGGTAGTTTTGTCTTGAGTACGACTCCTTATGATGAGTCATACTGTGTCTATACGAGTCATATAGTGACCCATAGTTACTTCCAATAATTTTTAGTCTATTTATTTTGGGTACTTATTTCCCCTCCACCCCAATTGTAACCCACGACCTAAAACCCTATTGGGGACTCCATTAGCATTGTTAACTTACTAAAACACTTTCAAAAGCTCTCTTATATTATGTCAAGAAGAAGTGGGTCAAGTAGAGCTTCAAGGGTTTAATTCTTAACATAATCTTGGGTATTTCAGGAATATTATTCTTCCCTCATTGCTAATTGGCATGTCGATTTTAAAAATATGGGTTGATTTTTTTTATAACTATTGTTTATGTGTTGTTTCATGTTTGTCCCTACATAGGTTAAGTTTAAATGGTGGTTTTAACGTCAATTTGATGGATGAGAATTGTGAATGAACTAGGGATTATGTTTTCTCAAACTTGTGACTTTTGAAATGGTTTTGACCCCAAACCCATATTATGAAATTGATTTTTAATTATTAGAAATATGGGAATTTGTAAAATTGAACCAAGGGTGGTGAATTCCCCCAAGTGAAGATAATTGGTGTGGTATATTGATGTTACCTTGCAAGTGTCATTGGTATAGCGATACCAATAATGTATACCTAATTATGTAATATGGTTCAATGAGTTGGAATAAGTTACACTTATTTTAATTGGGCTTTAATAAGTGTTGTGTAGCTGAGTTGTCAAATTGAAGGTTTCCAGGGACCAACACGTAAAATTACAGTTGCCGATGCGGGAGTGTATATAATTAACTAGTTTGTGTCCTCATTATTATTATTATCATATGATTGGGATGTTTGAGTCTCCCTACATCTTATTACATGATTTGGTGCTCGTGTTACCTTGATATGCAAGGAGGTTAGAGTCCCCCATAGTGCATATATATACCCTCTACTTCATGTGGCCACCCACACCGAGGCCCTATCAGTTGGGGGAGAGCTTGGCTCATATAGGCCATGGGTGCCTTTATATGTTATGACTGTTGCACTATACAATCCTGGCTAATGTTTTAAAGAGTATGCTAATCCTTGTTGCCCATCCCGGTATGTGATATATATGTATGGATATGCATTTGATCATGTGTATTGATTTTGAAAATTTTTTGAACTATTGATCATAGAATTGTGCTATCCTTATCCTTGAGTGACATACTGATGTTCACCCATTAACCATCTCCAGATGTTGTATCCGCATGTGATGTAGCCACCGGAGCTATTCTACTTTTCCTGCATAGAGTTAGGTTTATTGGCTTGATTTGTTAAGTTATGAAGAAGTGGTGAGCTTCCATCCCCTGGAAGGATTAGATATTTCACCAGCTTTTATTCTAAGATTTGAGTTGATGGATACTTTCATTATCCTTAATATTATAATTTTCATTCTCATTATCATATATCAAAGTCTAGAACTTTTCCTAACCAAGACTGATTTTGATTCTTTGTTTAGAAGACTTTGTTTAGATTAATATGAATAATAGGTGGTGTTGGTCGATTGTTTGGTCGGTCATTGGTCGTCGTTTATAGTATATTTTGACTTTTTTTAATCTCATTGTGTGCTATCTTGTTATATGTTCGAAATTTATCTGACATTGGTGGATGTTGTCTTTTGTTTTATTAGATACAGGGGGGTGATCTCTAGTTCATGTTGGACTTGAAATACCCATCATAGACAAGCCCTAGATTGGGTTGTGACATGACCCTATGACTTTACCTTATACAACTCATAGGGTCCAATTTGTATCCAAGATAGAACCATATGGGTAACTCACTGGTCAACCTACGATTAGCACATAATGACTCGTATACAGTCACTACAACTCGTAGAGTCTAGTTGTTGTTAGGGAAGAAAGAGTTACACATACACTAGTTTCCCTATGATTTGAGTATATATGACTCATTTAAAGACCTTACAACTCGTTAATAGAATCGTTATCTTTGTAGTGAGCTCAAAGCTCAGAGATTTCTCAACAACCAACACATGGAGTGTTTCCATTTCAGTGGTCTGATGCTTGCAAGTAAAGATTCTAAAAGCTCAAGAAGTTATTGCCATTGGATCCTATCTTGATTTTTCCTAAGGAGGGTGTCGTATTAATCGTATATTGCGATGCTTCTAAAGGTTGATTTGGTGTTATATTGATGCAGGAGGGTAAGGATATTGCCTATGATTCTCGTCAGTTGAAGTCCCATGAGAAGAATTACTCTACCCATGACCTAGAGTTGGCAGATGTTTATTTGTGTTAAAGTTATGGCGGCATTACCTGTATGGAATCCATTGAAGAGATTTGGTTAGATCATATAGCCTTCCATAGATTTTAACCCGGCGTGATCTTAATATAAGACAATGATGTTTGCTTGAGCTACTGAAGGATTGTGATCTAAATATTCTTTATCATCTGGGCAAGGAAAATGTGGCTTTGAATGTGTTGAGTTTAAACTCAACCATTATAGGGATCCTCGCATATCTTTTGTCTTAGGAGTGACCTTTGTTTGTGGAGGTTTAGTCCTTAGATAACAAATTGGTTAGGATTTAAATTTTGATACCTGAGCATATATCAGCTTTTTTTTAGGCTAAATCTTCTTTCATGGAGCAGATTTAAGTTCATTAGCTTGACAATGAAAGGTTAAGGGTAATTCATAATAAAGCGTAGAGTGGTGAGTCTAAGACAATATCACTTAATTTTTTTGGTGTTTTGAGAATTAGTAGCAGTTGAGTTTGTGTACCTAGAGTTGGTGGATAGGTGAGCTAAAATGTATTATAATCTGAATCAACATTATTGGTAGGGTGGTATAAAGTAGGATATTATGGAGTCGTTGGTTGTGTTGGAATTATCAACAGGTTAAGTATAAGCATTAATGATCAGGTGGCATGATACGAACAATACTTATTCTCGACCAGACATAAGAGTGGATCACTATGTATTTCATAGTTAGTCTACCCTTTGACACTAAGACATTTGATTCTTTTTAGGTTAATGTGGATCGATTAACCAAGTCACCATATTTCATTACTATAAGGGGGAGTTGTAATGCAGAGATGTTAGTTAAGATCTATATTAGAGTGATTATTCGATAGCATGATGTCCCTATTTCCATTGTATCCGATAGAGGTATTGTGTTTACCTTGGTTTTTTGGAGCACTGTTTAGAGTAAGTTGGGTACTTAACTTTATTTTAGCACATCATTTCATTCTCAAATAAATGGTAAGTCTAAGAGGATAATTCAGGTATTGGAGGATATGCACCAAGTATTAGTCATGGACTTTGGAGGTCATTGAGACAATACTTATCCGTTGCCAAGTTTTCCTACAACAATAGTTATTATTCCAACATTAAGATGGGTCCTTTAAAGGCTTTATGTGGGAAGAGGTGCAGATAATCCAGATTGTTTGACTCATTTAAGGTAAGACCTTGGGGTATAAATTTGTTAAGGGATACTATGGGTCGTGTGTGACTAATTCAAAATAGGCTATTAGTTGTTTAGAGTAGATAGAAAAGTTATGTCAATCGTTAAGTTCAAGATGTATCATATTTGATTGGAGAATGATTTATGTTGAAAGTTTCACCAATGAATGTTGTGATGAGGTCTAAGAATTAATTGAAACCTAGTTCAAGGTTTATTATCCCTTTTGAGATCCTTGAGACGTATGGTGATGTGAGAGCATAGGCTATCTTGGCCTCTATACCTATCAACTATTAATCCTTTGTTCATGTCACTATGTTGAAGAAGTACCATCCTGATGATACCCATGTAATTAGATGGGATTCCATCATGGTAGACCCTAATTTATTTTTTGCGAAACCTATTTTTATCCTAGACAAACAGAATATGAAGCAGAGTTCTAAAAGTATTAAGTTAGTGAAGGTACAGTGGAAACATTTCCCGATTGAGAAGGCTACATGTGAGGTCGAGTCTGACATACATCGTAGATACCCCTAACTTTTCACTACTCCTTGTATGTTATTTACTTTTAGTTCAAGTATGAACTATTGTTCTAGTGGTGGATAATCCAACATGTTAAGTGAAACTTTCCTTTTTATGCTTTTTGATTATTTTGCCTTTCCTCATCATTGTTACGTGTTGATTTAACTAAATACTAAGGTCCCACCACAATAACTTCACCCAAAATAATTGTAATTTCTCCACCACACTTAAAAATCCACTTCGTCCCTAAAGTAAACTCAAAAGCAGAGACAGAAATACACCCTGAGGCCTAGCTAGTAGAATCTTTTAACACCAAGAGGATTCGATGCCCCCACACGTCGTCTCTAGTATACTCCTTAGCTCAAGTCTCCGGTACTCTACCATCAACCTGTGGCTCATAAAAAACCAACACTACTTGAAATAAAACCTTATAATATGAAAACACCTACCTTAACTTTGGTTGCCTCCCAAGCAATGCTTAATTTTGTGTTGCGGCACGACCCAACATCACAACTTAGCTGAATTCCTTCATCTTCTTCCTCATACATGGAGGCCATTTTCTTATTCCTTTCTGACCTTTTGAGTGTATACTCTCAAGGTCAATAGCTTTCTCAATAAGAGCCTTTTTAGGCTAATAAATCATCACCACTTCGAGCTTAGGTGGTCTCTTGGGAAACTCAATAATACTGCTCAAAAAGCTCATTGGTGGTGTACTTTCTACCACCCCACACTTATCAACTTCTATCACAGTAATCATACACAAATCATTGTAGTGGGAAGGTGGATTAAGTGGCTTATAAACCCTAAAAACCACCTCTTCATCATCTAATCTCTTTATTAGAGTTCCCTCTCTCACATCTATCACCGCTTCTCCTATGGATTAGAATGGACATCCCAGAATCATTGGAACCCTATTATCTATATCACAATTCAAAACATTAAAGTTTGCAGGAACTATAAACTTACCAACCCTTATATGGACGTCTTTAATTATTTTTTTGGGCTTAACTATGGTCCTATCCGCCAATTAGAGGATCATAGAGTACAGCTGCGGCTTACTCAAACCAACATTTTCAAACATTAATAAGGGCATAAAATTGATATTTCTACCCAAATCACTTAAGGCATAGACCACTTCACTGTCATCTATCTGCATTGGCGATGAAAATCCTTGGGTTCTAAAGCTTTTTGGGCATTCTTTTTTAGTACCATAGACATGCACCTCCATCAGTGTCACCATCTCAATGTCCTAAAGCTTTACCTTATTAGTTACCACATCTTTTAAGTACTTAGAATACTTAGGTATTCCCTACAAAACATCTACGAGAGGCAAACTAATGTGAATTTCTCTAAATGTGTCAAATAACTTCTTGAAACAAGCATCCTCCATGGATTTCTTGAATCTCTATTGGAATGATGGTGGTGATCTATTATTCACTTGTTCAGCAACCTTTTCTTTCGGATATTTAGACTTCTCTGAATTACCAAAAACTTTGTTTGTAACCTATTGTGAAACCAACTCTGCATCTCCCTCCTTATTTTTCTTTAGAGATTTGTCACTAAGCTCCTTACTACACCTCAAAGAATTTTCCATAGCTTGCTTCAAAGGTTCATTATCACTTGGCAACTAAATTTGAGGCCTAATATTCTTTACCTATTTCAAATGCCCCAAATGCTACTCTAACAGCTTCTGAGCTACTTGTTAATTTTTAATTTCAGCATCATCTATTCTTGGTTGGCCAAAATATTTTTCAAAGTCTCCTTATTTTTATTGGCTTGAGTACTATGTTCTTGTTGTCGAAATTACTGCTACTAGTTGTTGCACCAAGTATACATTGGTTGAGTTCTACCAGTTTTTATGTAGACATTAACATAATTTGGCTTCTGAGCATTGCTTATGAGATTGAAGGATTCAGTATTTGCACCACACAATTCTGCAAAGTGGCCACTATTGCCACATATCTCACACACCAACCAAGGTCTGTTGTACAATATTTACCTGAGCTGGTGTTTGATTCATGCCTAACTTGCTGAATTAGTTCATCGTATGATTTTGTATTACTGGCAATTGGCAAGCTAAGGCTGCGATGCCATCAACTTCAATCATGCCCATAACATTTTTCATTGAGTTCCTAGACATGTTACTATGCCAATTAGGATTCTCTTGAGCCATGAGGTTTAACAAAGTATGCATCTCATCACAAGTCTTTTCCAGAACACGACTACATATAGCTGAATGTAGCAAAATTTTTGGGTTATGGTCAAGCGCTTCAACAAAGGTGTGATTTAATACTTCATTGGAATGTTTGATGATGTGGATAATCCAGAATAAGAGATCTCTCCCATGTATGATATAGGGTCTCATATGCCCTCTTATTGAACCTCAATCTCATTGCGTAGTCTCGCAGTCTTGCTAGATTGAAAGAAATAGATGAGGAATTTCCAAGATAAGTCATCCCATATTGTGATTTAACTTGCCGGCTCTACGTTCTACCATTATTTTCTTCCTTCAAAAGTGAAAATAGGAAGACAATCAGCCTCACATATCACTTATAGGAATGATGTGTAACTGAAAGTTCTGCAAGTGGACTTGTGGATCTTCATATGATAGCCTGTGAATTCCTCAATACTGTGCAATAGTTCCACCATGTTCTGCTATATTTCAAATCTACCTCTAGGAGTTTGTCTTCGAATGACAGAGGTGACATTAGTTGAAAGAGTGATTGCCAATTTGCGAACTATCCTATGAGCTAGTGGATCATCAGCCATAGGAGCAGGAATGTCTTGTTCCTCATGACTCAGTGGGATATCGTAGAGTAGAACTACCTTTATCATCTATTGATGTAAGCGTTGCTTGAGCTGGTGGTATGGCTAAACCAATTCTTTATCGCTTTCCAGCTTACTAGACTATTAACCTATGGCCTGCAAATTCAGAATCCAAGACCAAGTAAAATGCACCAATAAAATCAAAAAGTAAAACTAAACGAAGACAATTGCCTATTGACAAGTCCCCGACAATGACGCTAGAAGTTGTTGCACTCACATCCTATGGGGGTACGTAGTTCTATAGAAGTACCAAACCGCTATACCTCCCGCTCGGTTCTAAAGACTACTCCTGGACATAGCTCAAATCTTATAAAAGAAAATACACAACAAATAGTTTAACAATTCATAACGGGAGCCAATATGCTACCCTTTTCATAATTATTCAAGAATAGTGGATTTCTTTTCTCACTTGGTTTGAAAAACAATCCTTCCACGACCAAGGTCAAATCATTCTTCATCTTTTCAAATCATTCCAATCTCAAGGTGTTTATAACACATAACTTCACAAAATAATAGTCTCAAATAGAGTTCCAACTATCCATATATAAATACCATAATAAAACCTTTCACAGTTTCATACTTTATGTCATGAGCATAAAAATAATCACTTAAAAATCAAAATTGAAGCTTTATATGCAACCATATCAACATTCTCATGAAAACATCATAAGTCATAAATTCATATATTCAAATTCATAGTAAAACATATCAAATCATATATCTTTGTAAAGAAAATTAACGTCGAGCACAAGAACGAAAGAATGTTCTTTTTGAAAAACCCCACACATCTCAAAATTGAAGCTTTGAATAAATTTCCAAATGGTGTAATGCTATTCACGCACTTTTTAGTGTCCCTCGTAGCCTTCGTAATGGGGATTCCAAATATGTAAAATTTATAGAATTCCCATGGTTTAATCTCTAGCTATTGGGGTTTGTATATTGAAACCCTAAAGGTTGTTCTTGGTGAATTTTGTTGAAATATCATGTATTATGGTGATTTGGGGCCTGAATTACATGTTATTAAGTCTATTAAAGGGTGGGAAATAACCCAAATACTCCTCTTTGATGGGGTGATTGAATGCGGGAATTTTTCACCCCTTGATTAAGCAGGCGTCGCCCTCTTTAGAGCACCGATATAAACCGGGCGCCACCTGGCTTATAGCCTCATCTTACTGCCTCTTCACTAAAATAGCTATAACGTTTTTCTTGGGTATCGTATTTTTGAGAAATTGGCATCTTTGGAAAGATAATTCAATTATCTAAAATTTGATAGGTCATGGGATGAAAGAGTTATACACATTTGAAGTAGGCCCTTGTAGAATCAAATGTCAAACTTTGGACGAATCAATTGGTCTTAGCTCAACTTTTTCTAAGTCATTGCTATGAATATTTTTCACCTCTAAACTACTTCATAGATTTGGATAATGATCATGAAACATGTATTCATATTCAACTCATTTGGATTAGAACGTAGATGCGTAGGAATGACAGTTGGAATTCTAGCATGAAAATATGGGGTATTATAATTCACTACTCTAACCAATTCAGTCGTAGCTCAGAATGAACGGCCAGCTACTATTCTGGCCAGCCCAGTGTCTAATTCTACTGCAGCTAGGATTTGGGACTTCACCCGAATGACACCTCCCTTATTCTCAAGTTTTATGTTTGAAGAGGATCTGCAGGAGTTTCTCAATAAAGTTTATAAAGTCACAGATATCATGGGAGTGACTTCCATTAAGAATACCGAGTTAGCCACTTATAAGATATAAGACGTAGCCCATATATGGCTTTAAAGTAAAAGGTAGACAGGGGTACAGATGCAGAGCCCATAAAATAGGAAGAGTTTGCTATAACCTTCTTAGATAGATTCTTTACCCTAGAGCAGAAAGAATCCAAAGTGTTAGAATTCATAAACCTTAGAAAAGGAAGCATGAATGTAAAAGAATACTCCCTCAAGTTCACCCAGTTAACCAGGTATGCTCCCCATGTAGTAGAAGACAATAGATCCCGAATGAGTAACTTTGTTTATGAGATATCAGCTAGAGTGGTTAAGGAGTGCAGAACTGCATTGTTGATTAAAAAGATGGACATATCTAGGCTTAAGGTCCATGCTTAGAAGATTGAGGAGTAGAAACTTAAGAAGAAGAAGAGGGAAAACAACAGAGCTAGGACTGGTAGTTATAGCTTTTCTCAGCCAGGGTCGTAGGGAGCTAACCGTTCTCAGCATAGACTAATGTTTTTAGCCCCCATTCCATCTTTAGCTAGTACACCAGCACCAATGTTTAGAAATGACTGTAGAGATAGGGTGTCAGGCTCTAAGGCCCAGGTTAGTGAGTGCAGGGTTTATAATCATCTACTTTGCGAAGAGTGTGGTAAGTATCATAAGGGTGTGTGTAGAGCCGGCAATGATGTGTGTTTCGGATATGGCGAGTCAGGTCACAAGGTCCGGGACTGTCTTAAACCCGATCCTCAAAGTCAACACAATCATTTTTAAGCTCAGTCCAGTCACCCGAATCAATATGGTACAAAATCCAACACAATCAGTGGGCAATTCCCAAATAGACTATATGCAATTCAGTCCCAACAGAATCAGGAAAGTCTTCTTGATGCAGCCACTGGTTTTTTACTGATCCCTCATTTATATGTTCATAGTTCTTTAGATTCAGGAGCATCCTTTTTCTTTTGTAACTCCTTGTATAACAATAAAATTTATGTTAGATTTTTCTAGTCTCTACCCAAGTGAGTGAGTCTAACATAGCCCAACAAGCATACAGTAACTGTCCGGTTATGATATCTTAGAAAGCCATGCCTTCAAGTTCTAGTTAATTCTAGTATGCATAAAAAATCAATAAGGAAAGATAATTTTTGTCCCATTCCTATCTCAATATGAAGTTTTGTACTTCAACCCTCTCGATACTTATGCATGCTTCACGTTAAAATTATATGCACCCAACTTCTAGTCATACCCTTTCTATAAAATCGTGTGGATTTTAAGTTCCTAGTATGAGGAGTTTCGGCTTACTCAATGTTACGAATCATATTCCATGAGTATAGAAACATCAGACTCAGGTCATAAATCTCATGACTCAATTACTCATGTTATGCTTTATAGTATGCTTAGACCATAAAATTTATGACCTCTCTCCTAGTGTTAATCAAACTCAGATTATTTCACGCATACTCTCAGTTTATATACCTCGATGAATCTTTGATGTTAATGTTTTGTCACTAAGTCCTCAGTTAAAACATCTGTTTAGTAATCAATATTTAGAAAAGGACTCAGATAGTCCTACAGAACCATGGCTTTTGATTATCAATTATTTAGCCATTAGAATTCGGTGCTCCCATAATAGTCTAAACCTTGGTTATATAAAAACCATCATTCAGTCCCAATTATAGTTTTAGTTATGGTTACAGTCTCAATTACCGTATTAGCTACAATGTCAGTCCCAGTCCTAAGGGGCAGATCTTTATTACCCCCGACCTATTATGTCCTAGACCCTCCAACTTCTCTTCAAGTAACAAATCTAGTTTGGAATAGTGGGTACCCATAGGTTAACCTCTAGCTCCAATCTCGATCGCATGCCATGTGTTCAAGGTACTCAGTTCAGATCACGATATTTAGCTCATGTATCACGTTCCAGATCCAGTTACATTCTCATGGTTTTTGTTATGCATATTTAGTAATTAAACTTCAACTCAGCCCAAGGTAATAAATTTTCTTAAGCTTATCCAGTTTCATGTTCAGGTTTCAGTTACAAATATGGTATTCAGTTCCATTCTTAGTTTTATTTCAAACTTGGTATCTTTACCCTTACATGTTCAGTCATGTGTTCATAAGTCAGTTAAGTTATGTATTCACACATCAGATATGCATTATTAGCTTATTAGTACTCTCAGTCATACAGTCATGCATAAGTTTAGTCATAAAATCATGCATCAGATATGCATGCTTAGTATGAATCTCAGTAATATTAGTTAGATATTCATGTTTCAGTCGTTCATGTTCAGTTTGTACTTTAACTTATCGTTTCCACCATTTCATCCAGTCTCATTCGAGGATGAATGTTCCCAAGGGGGAGATATTGTAATACCCGTACTTTTACCTACCTTAAAATCATCCCTAAAACATTAAAGACTTTCTTTAAAATATGAATCCACTTTTATAAATGTGGTATTTTATAGATTTTTCAATTTTTGTCATGTGGGAAATTCAATAAGCTTTCCATCGATATATGATTAACCTAAATTCGACAATCGGGTAATGACTATTTCAAGTTTCAATCGTAAAATACCGTCATCTCAGTCAGTGGCACGTTGCGCAATAAGACAAAATAAAATTCATCAATTTCCAGTAAGACTCCATAATTTTACCGCATCGTGAAGGGACCCCAAATCCCAATTGTCAAACTCCAATTAAGCTTTGCATTTCCCCGCGTCGTGCCGTCGTCCAATTTTTTAGTTGTCAAATTCCAGTGACACAGCGCAATAGCGTAGCATCGCGCCAGGAGTCCAGGTAAGGTATTTTCACAAAATTTAAAAGACGCGTCCAGGGTTACAATGGTTAATTTCCCATCACCTATATAACCCCAATAACACGTTATTTAGCCATATTTTACCCAAATTATAGTGTTCCTCTCAAGAACAAGCTAGGGTTTTCAATTGGAGATTCAAATTCAAGAATCAAATTCAAGAATTTCTCCATCAATCTTTGTAGAAATAAGAACTAAGGTATGTGTTGTGTTAATTATGGATTCCTTTCATCCATAAAGCTCAAGAACCTTATTTTAAATTATGAATCATGATATTTATGTTGTGTGTTGGTTGTAACCATGTTTATCTTGTTATATGAATCTCATATTGGAATATTGATGTGTTTTTCATAAAACTACATTATCAAGTGAATGAAATCCATAAATATAGTTATTTATAATGTGTCAATTTAATAATTAGGTCTATGCCCTAAGGGTGCATGCAAGGTTTTTGATAAAATGCCTAGAAGGTTAGAAATTATGCACTATAGCTAAATCCATGAGATTTGGTTGATGAAAGTATGACATTTTTATATGTTATCCCATTCATGTATGAGACTATGATAACCATGTGCTTCGTGAAGTCCCAAATTAATGTATTATGAATTGTTGATATTGGTCATGTGTTCAAGAAGTGTCATGTACTGTTAGTTTTGTGTTATCGAGTCTTGGGGACAATCTTACCCGAAAATTTAGTTGTGTACCTAAAGCCAGTGTCATGATTTAATAATACGTTCAGTCAAGCCATGATCAGTAGAATTAAGTTAGTCAGTCACTTGACTCATGAAAACTCAGTATCAGTCCAGTCTTACTTTGTAATCTCAGTAATCTTAGTAACCTCAGCCAATTATCAAATTTCAGTAGTATTCGGTCAGTCAACGGAACTCAATGAACTCAGTTTAGCTCAACTAAATAATACCATTAGTATCATTTTAGTTCATTTAATAAGTTCAGTGTCTATTTGGTTAGGAGTAGGATTCAACACCTAGTAAACCCATGGATGGGGACTCACCTATTATTCAGTGAAGGGTGTGATCCTTAGAAGCAATCGTTCTATTCCAGAACTACGTAGCCAGCGTAGGTTGAGATGCAACCTACGTATTTGGAATTTATACATCTCATTAAGGTTACCTGCCAAGAGGGGTTGATGAAAGAGCTCCCTATCAGAAAGGGTATACTCACTGCTTGTCTTTACCTATGGCACTGTATTGACACCCTTCCAGCTGGGGTTACAGGTTGGACCCTACCAGTTCAGCTTCGGTCTTGTCGGTTAGATGATTACCTCCCACAGTCTTAGTTTCAAATCCAGTCTCAGTAATTGAACTTAGTTCAATTCTACAAATTTCAGCACTATCAGATACAGTCTACTCAGTACAGAAAGGAACTCAGATAGTTCCATCAGTATCAACACTGTCAGATACAGTCACTTATGTTATCAGAACTTATACTTAGTAATCATTTTATCAGAAACCCAGCTAATAGAATAGTAATCAAACAAAACTCATGTTATCAGTATTCAGAATTTAGGACTATCAAATATAGTCAATCAAACCAGTTCTTCATAATCAGAACTGTCCAAAAGAGTTATTCCTTTATCTATAATATGACATCAGTTTCTCAGTTCTCAATAGAGTCAGTCATTCAGTATCCCAGTATTAGTACTCAGATATCAATAAATCAACGTTATCATAATTCATGAGTCAGCATTATCATGATCTCAGTTACGATTACGTATTCGTGCATGTATTCTCACGTTCATGTTATATAGTCAGTTATTATTGTTCATGAATATGAACCATTGCATTTATCCTACCTCACATACATATTAGCACATTCAGTCGTACTGATGCATTTGCACTTTGGTGTTTTATACCATAGGTTTAGAAGTACGAGCTCCCGAGCATCCTTAGTAGATCACATGTTCAGCAGCTAGACTAACAGTGAGTCCTCATCATTTGAGGATAACATGATTATTTTATTACTTTATTATTTCATTACTTCGGAGTTAGTCAGGGACATGTCCCATCAATTCCATTGTTTTCAAATAATTTAGAGGCTTTCAGACTATAACACGTTTTTTAGACAGTTTATTTTAGTTTTAGGTATTGTTATACCCCATTGAAGACATTGTTTTATATTCAGTATTAGTTCAGTTTTGAACCTTATGGCCTTACTGCTTACATTCTGCATATTTACAGTATATTATTCAGTTCTCAGTTGTTGATATCAGTCATGAGTTAGCTTATGGTCCTTCGGGGTCATAACATAAGCACCGTGTAGCATTTCGGGTAATAGAGTCGGGGTGTAACATCTATACACCATAAGCAGGGTGTGTCTTATCAGCATTGTCCTCAAGTGGGACAGAGAAATTTCCATGACCTTCTAATCGTCTGGAAGGCATTATCTAAAAAGAGAACAAATGGGAATTAGGGGAAATTTTATGACCTTTGATGCTACAGCCCAAAATAAGACAACAAGAAAGGGAAATATTTCTAAATTCCTCGTAGCCTCTCCCTTTTAAGACTGGACACTACACACCCTTAAAAGAGACTCTACTCGACACAGCATTGTGGACACCTAATTGACCATGAACCTAGGATTTTATACCACCTTAACACAACCCAAACCAGGACTTAGTTTAGGTCGTACCATACTTTTTACCTAAATGATCTCGTATTAAAATTTTGATGATTCCAATGGATTTGTAGTATGGTTTACACTCAAATTTCACTATTGTATCATGTTATTGGGTTTCGAAGAGTTCCAAGAGTCAAAAATAATTTTTTGACTTTGCTGTCAAGTGGGATACCATATCTTTTTGGTGGAGGGGAGGGGGAGGATGTTATCTATAGATAAACCCTAAGGTCGTAAATTTAGGCTTTTTCCCTTCATCTTTGAGAGCCTAAAATCCTAAATGGGTATGATAACTAAAAATTAAGTTGTTTGAATCACAAGGGCCTTATTAGTATCGAATTTGAACTCTACAACATGCCAATACCTCAAATAACAACTCTAAGTAGCATGAATCAGCTATCACATCTCGTAATCGATCTAGGAGGTCACCAAAAGGGCACAGTAGAGGTGAGGACGGTCCACTTGTACTCACTAGATATTATAGGACAATTGAGCAAGTATAAAATAATACAAGTTAAATATAGTATGAGTGTGTCACCATGAAAAATGTTCTCAAATGATAGTTCACACTTTCACTACTAATAGTTCTATAATATAAGATCAATACGGTAATAAAGAAACATGATAGATATATAAAAACTAAGTACACATTAAGGTAACATAATAAAACACAAAAAATGTAACATGTAAATACATTGTAAGAAGATGTGAAAATGATAAATAATTGAAAGTCATCACATAATTTTCTGTATATACCTATCGAGCCTCAGCGTTCCCAAGATAGTACCCATGGGTTGAGGGGTCACAATCCATATGCTACCTCAAATATCAACTCACCGCTCCAGCCAATATTTACAGATTAAGGATTTATAATGTGTTACATTTACCACTCTAGCTATTATTCACAGATCAAGGGTCTTTTCATAAAAAATGTCTCATTTTATTTTGATTTAGTGTTTCTCAATGGTACCAATGTCTTATTATGTAGATATTTATGAATTAAGAATGTAATGCTCCCAAGCAGTCAGTTTAAAGATCATAATCCATTTAATACATGTATAAGTGAGCTCATAATTAACTCAATGTGTAAACAATTCATGATATCATCTCTTGAATGATACTACCAAAATAAAGTCATGTAAGATGTTGATAACATCAATCCAACCAATTACTGGGGTTTTCTATCATAATAGAGACAATAATACTCACATAAGGCCTATACCATCTATCTAATCCCTTGAACGAGCATCATATCAAAAAAATTAACATTTAATGCAAAAGTAAGGCCTATGATGCCAAATAAAGCACACACAAGAGCGAGACATAAAATATGATATAATGAGTCAACAATAATTAGCATATAAGCTACCACATAGACACAAAACATTAATATCTACCTTGACATAATACTTTCATTGATAGTTTCCCCAACCCACATTATGCTTTACTCATTTATTAACTACCCATCCCAGTCTAAAGAAAATTAAGCCATAACATATCTCAAAGTCTCAAAATCCAAGCGTAGAATCTTCAACCCTAAGGCATTCCCTTTGGAATAGTCTCAGGGCGAGCTTACACGTTCAAAAATTCCCTTTCGAATAGTCTGAGGGAAAGCTTAAACATTCAAAAATAGAACTTACACATTAATAAGAAGGTAATAATATCGATATATAATATTTTTAAGCTGGGTCCAAACTAGTTTGAAAAATGGTTTGAAAATGAAAAGGGTAAAAAAGAATTTATTTCACAAACTTGTTCCCCAAGATTATAGAAGACTATAGATTTAAACCTAAATGAAAATGATTTAAAGTGACTCTGATATCAGAGAAAAATTATTTTAAAGCTATATGAATAAAACTACAAAATTCTAGTTTCAAATCATGATTAAAAGGGGCCTTCGAAGATGTAATCACAAGAAATGATAGGGAGATGAATTAGAATACTACCAAAGCAATACTGGTGATAAAACCCCTAGAAATTCCCTATTTTAAAAGCTCCAAGGTCTAAAGATACTAGAAATCTCGAAAAACAAGTATTTATACTATTTAGTGAATGGTACATCACGATCACAATCACCACCCGAAGACGAAAGGGTCAACATTGACTAAAACTTCAGTCAGTCATCTTGACCATGAGAGAAGGGCCTTGCGACTGCAAGGGTCCAACCTAACCTAGTTCACCAATTAACCTATCATGATCCCAGTACAACTATAATGCAATCTTACTATAACGCCCCGGAAAATGGGTCTCGAAGCGTCACACTGTGCTTGAGACTACGAGTAACCTCAAGCTAACCCTTTGAGCCATTTTCATTTAGTTCAACACAAATCAACGGGGTTTCCATAAATAACGCTCAAATATCAACTGAGTAATCATCATCCAAGAATAAAAGAATTTCAGAAAGACAACAAAATACAACTTATTAGTCAACTCCCAACATTTATACTAGTCTGACAAGCCTCAAAGAAAATTAATAAAACCAGCGAGCCATTGAGACATGCCATAACTGACTCATACTCAGTTATCAAATGTAAACAATTCCGCGAAACCAATATCAGACATCATATCCGCGGAACATGAGGACTCACCACAACGGAGGATGTAGAATAGCGTACCCAAAGAATCACTGTCAAACCTGGGACTGAGCACCTGAACCTACATTCTGAGAAAATGCAGCCCAAATCCGAAGATGTGGGTCAGTACCATGGAAAGGAACCGAGTATATGGGGGTGTATGTATTTGTATAAACATCATCATCATAAATATTTATAAGAAATATGCAGGAAGTATGAAAGACTCGCATAGCCCAAAGAAAATCATCATAATCATGAGAGGATGAAATAAGTACAATAACACATGTGAGTCATTATATAATTTGTCAATCACTTTCAGTACATCAAGAATATCAATTCTCATAATGTAAATATCATTTAAATCTTTCGAAAGAATAACTTTCACAATTCCACTTTCAAATCACTTCACCATTCACCATAGACACAAGAAAACACATATACACTGGGAGATCCTAGAACCGATATAAACCATATGAGCTACATGGATTCCAACGTACAACCCACGTTGGGGAGAGTCTTCCTATCCTTGACATCGGAGTAGGTCTATCGATATCAAATCCACACAAACTAGTGATCACTATATTAATCAGCCTCAGGCTCACTCTGATGGGGGCACGTAGTTCTAGGGAAGTAAGGTCGCTTTATACCTCCCACTCGGTGCTGAAGAATTCTTCGGGACTTAGCTCAGATCATTTCAAAGACAATCCACAACAAAAAAATTTTAGTAATATATAAATCTACATCAGGATCCATCATGCTTCCCATATATCAAAATCAACCACGTTGTGGATTTCTTTCACACTCGAGTTCAAAACAACTCCATTAAGACCAAAAGGTCAAATCATTCAAAATATCTCAAATATTCCACATCAGCATGCTTATAACACACACTTTCTCAAAAAAAAACATAATTGTCAATGGGGATTCAAAACCCAAATATCAAAATCATGATAAATATCATTCAAGATTCCTGCTTTATATCTCCACACAGATAAATTCATCTTTAAAAATCATAAACATCAAGATTTCATAATAATCATCATAAGATATAGGTTCATGCTTCAAATTCGTAACAATTAAATAAAAATCATGCCTTTATAATTCAAATTACTTTTGGGAACAAGAACGAAAGGGAGTTCTTGCTGAAAAACCCCACATACCTTGAATGATGAACTTTAGATCGATACTCATTTTTTAGATGTTAATCGTACCATTGAATGATGGTTCTTGGAGTTTTTGAACTAGGAACTTGGAATCTTGAATAAATTTGCAGAATTAATGGTGAACTTTGGAGGTTCTTGAAGTTGGATGTAGGAGCTTAGGGTTTTCTTTTTGAGGAAATTTGACGACATATAACATATAATGCTTCTAATAGGCTGTAGTATAGGGTTTGGATGGATTTTGGGTGAGGGGGAATTACCAAAATTCCCCTAAAAAATAAAAAAATTCTCGAATCTGTCTTTTGGTGGACTTTGTTGATAGTCTGAAGTAGATCAACCTTACCGTTTTACTCCGTTATCCAAATTGGATGAAACTAATTTCATTAGAAAGAGGACTCTCATATCTTTCCATTGATATATATTAACTCACCCAGATCATTCTATTGGAGGAGTTATGACCATTTGAAGTTAATCCAAAAATTCGCTTTTGATAGGCTGAAGTAGATCGACCATAAGTTTTTGCTCCGATAGCCAAATTGGATGAAACTAATTTCATGGGAAAGAGGACTCGCAGAGCTTTTAGTTGATGTATATTAGATCACAGAGATCATTATGTATAATGAGTTATGATCATTTAAAGTAGGAGCAAAATTACGCCAGGCCTCAGCACTTTTTCGGGCACATTTTACTGTTCACTACTATTCACCGTTCGATCGGAATGTTCATAACTCGTCGCTCGGGTGTCCATTTTGGATGATCCACATATCGTTGGAAATATTATTTGATGCTCTACGCACTGGTGAGTCCTAATCTATGACATTCTGAATGAAAAATTTATAATTCATTCTAGAAGATAGAACCCAACACGTTTACGCATAAAATTTCAACGAAAAATTTTCAGGGGTATTACGTCATCCCCCCTGGAAACATTCATCCTCTAATGATGCTAGACATGCCAAGATTAGATAGGAAATAGAGCATACAGCTGAAACCATTCGTTAGACTTATCACCACATCGTTTCTCACTCCTAATGCAACATAGAATGCATAAATTCAAGAAACTACAGCTGAACACATAACAAATGACAGTTGAACTGCTCCAAGTTTTATCAAAAGTGCATGATTTAGGAAAGAACGGTACCTTCGGCTTGATTAGAGTTCACGGAAAATAGGAGCGGGTACTTGGATCGCATATCCGCCTCAATTTCCCAAGTAGCACCCTCAACAGATTGGTTTCGCCACAACACGTTGACCAAGGGAACTTCTTTGTCCCTTAGTCTTCGGACACTGAAATCAAGAATCTCAACAGAAATCTCATCAAAAGAAAGATTTTCTTGAATGTCAGTACTCACAGTGGAATCCACTACCACAGCATCGCTAATATGCTTTCTAAGCAGGGAGACATGGAATATTGGATGAACAGAGGACAAATCAAAAGGCAAATCAACCTCATAAGCTACCTTAGCAACATGACAAAGAATTTTGTGGAGACCAACATAACGGGGACTAACCTTCCCCTTCTTTCTGAATCTCTTCACCCCCCTCATAGGTGAAATTTTCAGATACACTAGGTCACCAACTTCAAACTCAAGGTCTCTCCTTCCAACATCCGCATATGACTTCTGACGACTCTACGCAGTTTTTAACCTTTTCCAAATCAACTTAACTTTTTCCATAGCCTCAAATACCGAATAAAGACCACTCACAGCCTCTTCACCCACCTTCATCCAACCTATGGGTTATCTATACTTCCTCCCATCATAAATAATAGACAAGGGAACTCCATGTAGTTTGACTAGCTCTCGGATATAAAATCTAGCGTAATCCTCAGTAGTATGTTGGCATGTTGTACACTTAGCTACAAACACTTCTATATTTTTCTTCATGCCACTCCACCAATAAATTTCCCACAAGTCTCGGTACATCTTTGTGGAACCAAGATGAATAGAATATCGCACCCCGTATGCTTGAGCCATAATCCTCTGTCTCATATCATCAACATTCGGGACACACAATCTACCCTGCAATCTCAACACACCATCTCCCCCTTGGGAGAAAACTTCTACTTTTTGGTCCTTAACTGACTCCTTCAGTCTGACCAAACTAAAATCTAAGTATTGCTTTTCATTTACTTTCGAAACTAAGGAGATGCTATAAAGGATATGCTATAAAGGATAAACCCTCAACAAAACGATGGTAATAGCCAGCTAAACCTAAGAAACTTGGACCACAAGAACTTCACTTTCTTTTGGGTCAACCGAGTCATAGGAGATGCTATAAACGATAAACCCGCAACAAAACGATGGTAATATCCAGCTAAACCCAAGAAACTTTGGATATCAATAAGGGGAAATAGGTCTAGGCCAATTTCTAACAGCTTCGGTCTTTTGGGGATCAACTCTAATACCCTCAGAAGAAATGATATGGCCCAGAAAAGCAACAGACCTTAGCGAAAACTCACACTTATTGAACTTGGCAAACAACTTGTGATCTCTAAGGGTTTGCAAGATAGTTCGGAGATGATAAGAATGTTCATCCTCACTACAGGAGTACAGCAGTATATCATCGATGAACACTATGACAAACATTGACAGATATGGTCTGAACACTCGATTCATGAGGTCCATGAAAGTTGTTGGGGCATTAGTTAACCCAAAATACGTAACAAGAAACTCAAAATGGCCATAACGAGTTCGAAAAGCAGTTTTTGGAATGTCACACTCCCTAACTTTTAGTTGATGAAAGTCAGAACGAAGGTCTATCTTTGAAAAATAACTTGCACCTTGCAGTTGGTCAAATAAATCATCTATTCTCGGAAAGGGGTACTTATTTTTTATGGTAAGTTTATTCAGTTGGCAGTAATCAATGCACATATGCAAAGAGCCATCTTTCTTTCTCATAATCAACATAGGAGCACCCCAAGGAGAAACACTGGGCCTTATGAAACCCTTATCTAGTAGATCTTTGAACTGCTCTTTCAACTCCTTAAGTTTTGCAGGGGCCATACGGTAAGGAGGAATAGAAATGGGCTGAGTATTGAGAAGAAGATCAATCCCAAAATCTATCTCTTTATCAAGAGGTATCCCTGGGAGATCATCCAAAAGACATCAGAAAACTCATTAACGACGTTAACAGACTGGAGAGTTGAAGTCTCAGACTTAGTGTCTTTGACTCTAACCAAATGGTAAATACACCCGTTGGAAATAAGGTTTCTAGCTTTGAGGTAACAGACAAAATATCTCTTGGGTGACACAGAATTCCCAGACCACTCAAATATGGATGCACTCGAAAACTAAAACTTGATCACTCAGGTCCGACAATCAATAGAGGCATAAGAAGAGTACAACCAGTCCATACCCAGAATCACATAAAAATATACCATGTCTAACTCAACCAGATCAGCCAAGAAGACTCTATGAAGAACGGTAATAGGATACTTTTTATACATTTTCTGGGCAACAATCGGATCACCCACTTGGGTAGAAACTAGGATAGGCTCAGGAATAATCTCAGGACTCATTTCAAAATTCACAGCAATCAAAGGTGTAACATATGAGAAAATGGATCCAGGATCCAATAAGCATACACATCAAACTGAAATACACGAAGCATACCAGTAACAACATCGGGAGAGTCCTTCTATTCCTGGCGAAAGGGTAAATCATTGAATGTACTTTAGCGCTGCCTGCCAGCATTGATATAAGAGGCACTCTAAGCTGGGGCTGGGTGAGTCGCTGAAACTTGAGCACTAACAGTATGAGTCTAGGTCTGAGGGCGATAGGCACAATGTCCTTGTCCATCCTGCGAACAATATCTTACTCTGTGACCCATGTCACCATACCGAAAACAACCCTTCTTCTCACCCTAACACTCACCCGAATGAGCCCTACCACACTTAGGACACACGGGATGATTTGAATTACTGCCAGCACTATACTAGGACCTGGATGCATATGACCTACTACCTTGCTCCTGCCTACCTCTAGGCATAGGAGCACTAGCAAATGACAATGCTGGCATAGACAAATGATCCTGATACTGAGTGCGACTCCCTCCCTGATATCTAGTCTGACCCTGTCCATGCTGCTTGGACCCAGCTCTCTTATTTTCTCTCATTCTATCTCTCTCCTTAATATTATCTGGCTTAATCCTTGGGCATGAGTCATCATCCTAGAAAGGTTCATCTCACTATTCAGCATAGCAGACCTACACTCCTTAACCACATAACTAGACACTCCAGTCACAAACTTACTCATACTAGCCCAATTATCAGCCACTATGTTAAGAGCATACTTGGACAACTGATTGAAGTTTAGGCAGTACTCCCTAATAGTCATAGAGCCTTGTCGCAGGTTCATAAATACTTCCACCTTCAACTCCCTCATCTCCAAAGGGAAAAACTTATCTAGGAATGCATCCTGGAACTCTCGCCAAGTTGTAGGGACAGCTCCCTTACCTCTACCTTTCCTCTAAGCAATAACTCAGTCATAAGCAAGGTCTTTCAACCAATATGCAGCCAACTCCACACTATGTTCTTCAGATACATGCATCACCTGAGTAATCTTCCGCACCTCCTCTAAAAACAATCATGGATCCTCTTTAGACTTAGAATCATAGAATTCCAGCGGATTCATCTGCATGAAGTCATGAATCCTGGCAGCAGTAAAATCACCTCCCTGCTGTTGTGACGCTGAGGCCGGGTTGGCATTAATATTTACAGTAACAGCTTAGGCCAGCACCTGAAAGGCTGCCCGAAATTCAATATGAGACACATTTTCATTCAATGGGTCAGCAGGTTGAGGTTTCTGACCATCATTATTTCTTCTCGCTCAATGTGGAGGCATATTTCTGAAAGAAGAGAGCACAAATCAATAGCAAAGAGAAACACTTTAAGCACGATAGACTTTTCAATGAAAGAATCATACTTTTTCCTAAAATGTCTTGTAGTCTCTTGCTCATAGATATGGCGCGCTGCACACCGATGATCAAGACTCTACTTAATGTGGCTTGTCAGACTCCGTAGGACACCTTAAAACCTTAGGCTCTGATACTAAGTTTGTAACGCCCCAAAAAATGGGTCCAGGAGCGTCACACGGTGCTTGAGGCTATGAGTTGCCCTAAGCAACTCTTTGAGCCATATTCATTTAGTTCAACACAAATCAACAGGGTTTCCATAATTAACCCTTAAATATCAACAGAGTAATCATCATCCAAGAATAAAAGAATTTCAGAAAGATAATAAAATAGGACTTATTAGTCAACTCCAAACATCTATACTAGTCTGACAAGTCTCTAAGAAAATTAATAAAACCAACGAACCATTGAAACATGCCCCAACTAACTCATACTCAGTTACCAAATGTAAACAATTTTGTGAAGCCAAGATCACACATCACGTCCTCAGAACATGAGGACTCACCACAACAGAGGATGTAGAATAGTGTGCTCGAAAAATCACTGTCGAACCTGGAACTAAGCACCTGAACCTACATTCTGAGAAAATGCAGCCCACATCCGAAGATGTGGGTCAGTACCATGGAAAAAACCGAGTATATGGGGGTATATGCAGTTGTATAAACATCATCATCATAAATATTTATAAGAAATATGCAGGATGTATGAAAGACTCACATAGCCCAAAGAAAATCATCATAATCATGAGAGGATGAAATAAGTACAATAACACATGTGAATCATCATATAATTTGTGAATCACTTTCATTTCATCAAGAATATTCATCCTCATAATGTAAATATCATTTAAATCTTTCGAAGGAATAACTTTCACAATTTCACTTTCAAATCACATCACCATTCACCATAGACACAAGAAAACACACACACTGGGAGATCCTATAACCGACATAAACCATGTGAGCTATATGGAGTCCAACATACAACCCACGTTGGGGAGAGTCGTCCTATCCTTGCAATAAAAGTAGTACTATCAATATCAAATCCACACAAACTAGTGATCACTATATAAATCAGTCTCAGGCTCACTCCAACGGGGAACGTATTTCTAGGGATATAAGGTCGCTTTATAACTCCCAGACTTAGCTCAGATCATTTCATAGACAATCCATAACGAAACAATTTTAGTAATATATAAATATACATTGGGAGCCATCATGCTTCCTATCTATCAAAATCAACCACATTGTGGATTTCTTTCATACTCGAGTTCAAAATAACTCCATTAAGACCAAAAGGTCAAATCATTCGAAATATCTCAAAAACTCAACATCAACATGCTTATAACACACACTTTCTAAAAAAAACATAATCTCTCTTGGGGATTCACGACTCAAATATCAAAATCATAAAAAATACCATTTAAGATTCATGCTTTATATCTCCACACATGTAAATTCATCTTTCAAAATCATAAACATCAAGATTTCATAATAATCATCATAAGATATAGGTTCATGCTTCATGTTCGTAAAAATGAAATAAAAATCATGCCTTTGTAAAGAAAATCACTTTTGGTTACAAGAACGAAAAAGAGTTCTTATTGAAAAACTCCACATACCTTGAATGATTAACTTTAGATCGATACTTGTTTTTGAGATGTTAATCATTCCTTTGAATGATGGTTCTTGGAGTTCTTATACTAGGAACTTGAAATCTTGAATAAATTTGAAGAATTAATGGTGAAATTTGGAGGTTCTTGAAGTTGGATGTAGGAGTTTAGGGTTTCTTTTTATGGGAATTTGATGAAATATAACATATAATACTTCTAATAGGCTTTAATTCAGAGTCTGGATGGATTTTGAGTGAGGGGGAATGACCAAAACGCCCCTAAAAATAAAAAAAAATTCAAATTTGTCCTTTGGTGGATTGTTTTAATAGTTTGAAGTAGATCTACCATAACGTTTTACTTCGATATCCAAATTGGATGAAACCAATTTCATTAGAAAGAGGAATCTCACATCTTTCCGCTGATATATAGTATCTTACCTAGATCATTGTGTACGAGAATTTTTGATCATTTGAAGTTGACAAAAAAATTCGCTTTTGATAGGCTGAAGTAGATCTACCATAACTTTTTGCTCCGACAGACAAATTGGATGAAACCAATTTCATTGGAAAGAGGAGTCGTAGAACTTTCAATTTATCTATAGTAAATCACCCAGATCATTATGTACAAGGAGTTATGATCATTTATAGTTGGAGCAAAAATACGTCAGGCCTCAGTACTATTTCCTGCACATTTTACTGTTCACTACTATTCACGGTTCGGTTAGAATATTCATCACTCGTCGCTCGGGTGTCCGTTTTGGATGATCCAAATATCGTTGGAAATATTATTTGATACTCTACGCAATGGTGGGTACTAATCTAAGACATTCCACACGAAAAATTTATAATTTCATTCTAGAAGATAGAACCCAACACGTTTATGCACAAAATTTTAACAAAAAATTTCCTGCAGTATTAGACTTACTGAAAGAGATCATTAAGGCCTACAATTGCTACACGTGTCCACACAATGGCGATAAAGAGCCTTATCCACCAAAAATTGCTGCACCAATCGATTTTTCAAGTAAAAGAAATGCCTGGACCTTGAGATTCGTTTTGGACCACATAAACAAAAAAATTATATCATACTAATTTATTTTTAATGTTTTGAACTCGTTGGGAGAAACAAAGGTTTGAAAGGAAGGTGTTTTCAACAAATTAACCATGGGACCCCATTAATGTTATTTTCACTACCTTTAGAAATAAGGTTTGAAATGCAAAATAACGATTTCAAACTCGAACTGGCCCCAATACTAATCCAAAAATGACATTTCTGATCGAAAACTATAAAAATCTCCCTCAAGCACCTGAATCACGTGATATTGACCAAAGTCAAACTAATGTCTTTTAAATACTTTAAAAGTATCAAACTCTCCTAAATCAGTCCTGGAAGCCTAAGAAGGCATGATATTCAGCCCCCCACCTCAAAATTAACACATAACAATTATTTGGAAAGGTAAAATAATCAAAGCACTTAAAAAGAAAAATTTCACTTAACAAATTGTTGTATTATCCAGCACTAAAACAGTAATTCAAATTCTAACTAAAAGTAAATAACGTACTTGGAGTATTGAAATGCAAGGGGTATATATAATGCATATCGGACTTGACCTCCCAAGTAGCCTCCTCAATAAGGCGATGTTTCCACTGGAACTTCACTAACTTAATACTCTTAGACCTCGGCTTTCTACTCTTCCTATCTAAGAAATAATAGACTCCTCGCCAAAGAATAAATCGGGGTTTAGCATAATAACATTGGCATCTAATAACATGGGCATCTAAGAAAGAATAGACTCCACCCCATCTAATTACATGGACATCATTAGGACGGTACTTCACTTACTATAAGAAAAAGGCATATTAGGGACAATAAAAATGGTCCCTACAAGTCTATTTTAGGTTCCTAAAAGTCAATAGGGATGTCAAAAATTTGGTCGCCCCCCGTCCCTACAGGCTTCACCACTAAAGATCAATTGTGACGACATTAAACTCCAGTCGTTTTTGAGTATTTGTTAGCAGGAAATTTTTGGTCCTTAGAAACTTTTAAGGACCATATTTATGGTCCCTTAACATACTCATTGATTGGGCATACAATTTTCAGGGAAAAGCTCAACTGGTCTGTAGAGGTATGATACGACGAAAAATATAGTCCTTAAAGATATAAACAAATTCTGGTCCCTAAAGATCTGTTTACAATTTAAGCAAAAGTGCAGTAGTATTAAAGAATGTTTTGCTAAGATATTATACCAGTTTAAGATAGAAAATCTCAAATGCACATATAAACAGAGTTACCACTTGTATTGATTATTAATTATGTATTAACATCGCAAAGAACCAATGCTACAGATAAATGTTTAAGGAATAATACTATTACACAAGTCATTTGCCCGCAAAGGCTAACATCCTTTCATACATATTCTAATGTTTTGTTCAACAATCCTAGATAAATGACCAGAAATTTGTCAACTTGTTTGAAATCATCATAATTCCATCTCAACTTGTAAATTGAAGCTTCAAATCCTGTAAGTATAACTTGTTCAAGCCGTATCTATTGTACCTACAACAAATGTAAACAGTAGCAATTGAATTATTTAAAGCATAAAAGAAATAACTAGCCATATCAATATCCAGATGTCAGTCCAACACAACAAATAAAGATAAATGTTATATATACAACAACGATTCATACACTATAAAATAATCTAATGAAACTGGATTTTCTATCTAATACTGTATTTCACAACCATCAATATATTGAGATTAAGGCGAAAGGTAGCAAAAAACTAACATTATCATACTGCAGTTTAGTTTTCTAGAAAAGTAATTTTTTTTGGTTGAGAATGGGACATAAATGAGATATAATTTATTATCATTCCAACAGAATAAGCTTTGTATGTGTTAACAATTAGATTTAAATTAGTGATGGCACTATTGATTAGCTCAAGAACACAACTTGAGAGATCTTTTTTTTGTTACAGATTGAGCGGTCTTGATGTGACTCCAGGGCTAAATACAAATATTGGCTAACTGATCTAACAAGATGCACTATCGTATGGTATTTGATGATCAGAAATTAACACTTCCTTATGTTAATAAACAATAAAGAAAATGTAAGACAACAAAAGATAAGAAATTCCACACAAAAATAATTTAACATAATAAGCTTTAGGATTTCATAGAGGTAGTTCAACACAAAAATATCATGATGTTAATTTACATATTCCTGAAATGAGGTAATACTTAAGTTCATAGGTGAAGGAGGATATTTTTCATTGGAGGAACAAAACCTGTTAAAAGATTTACTTAAGGAAACATTGATATAGTGCTACAGACTTAGAGCTAAGACTTCTTTGTGAAATATTGTCTCACTAATGTTTAAGAGAAAACTAGGTCTACTTCACCCCCACTTCTTTCACAAGTTTTAAAACATAATTCAAATTTTTATTTGTAAGACACAACCTTAACTGCAACTTCAAGTTTTTAGATTTTCATGGCCAAACACCTACTAAATAAGTACTTATTCTAAAAATATTGCATTAAATTTCAAATTGTTAACAAACTACAATGAAATACACCAGGCTAAACATTTCATCCTGTTGTCTACAAAATAATTTATCTTGATAATTTTAATGTAAAGAAAAAGGAGTACAACATAATAGATAAAATATGTCCTTAAAGTTACCTTAAGTTAGGCTCTTTACTGAATCTGGGTGTGAAGTGTCAATTTATTGATTCCAAGGATATGGAAGAGGACGAGATAAGACACAAAGCTTCAATTGATTTACAAACGACAATTGTCCAACCTTGTCTATCTATAAACACTCAAGATGTAATGCAAATACTCATTTTTATCTTCGTCCCTGCAACTTCAATCCAATTGGGAAGACATTTGTGTAATAGTTAAGACAATGCATTTATATAAAGAATCACATCTTAAAAATAACTTATAATGTAATGGCATTGCACATATCCACTAATCCTCCAGAATAATACTAATTGAACAACTAAAAAAAGAATATTATTAGTCTCATCAGTTTTTCTCATATAATTCTTCAGGCATCAAAAATTGAGCACACTTGTTTGCGTAACCCGCAAAAATTAAAGATATATCAATCACTGTATCCCTTCCAAGATGTATCAGTTTACAATAATTTACATCTTTGTTCAACACTATATAGAGTATGAAAATGGTCTCATACAATATTGTTCATTTCTTATGTAGAATCAGTGATGTCAATGTCAATTCTGAAATGCTCTGTTGTCATAATCAGTCAAGGAAGAAATCTGATTCATGTTATTGCAACTTTTGAGGTGTGCCTTCTTCTAGAAATTGTGGTAGTTGATGTTCCAATGAAGGAGAGCCTCCAAAACCCATTGCCTCTTGCACTGATGACCTAACCATCTATTCTATTTCATCAAAGATAAGAGGATTTTGTCTCAAATTTTACAATGCTTTCTCTCATCCTTATTAGACTATTCACTCCATAGGCATACCATAAACCCTTCTTAGACGCCACTCGATCAGTTCAACACAATCTAATATGCAACCCTGCTTGCTCACTCCTTCTCTAAAGATATTTTCAAATTGTGCTTGCTTGTATGGTCTAGAAACCTAACTCTTTCAAATTATCATTTGGACTTTATGGCCCACTTCCTTATCACTTTTTGCAAATTTTACTTTCCCTGTAGGACGGATCTCAAATCGAATGGAGGAAAAAAACTTTAAGGAAATCCCTCCACTTGTTACCACAGGATTTCCGTAATAAACAACAATCTTGTATCTTATCTAATTAAGGAATATAAGAGTACATCCAGCTTTGGAATCAATGCCTGGCATTTCACATAAAGCTTGACTCATCAGGCGTGCTTGTAAACACATTTGTTGTATCTCAATTTCACCCTAAATTTTAGCTCCCGGAGTGAGGGCTGTGACTAAATTAATATAAATAATATCTACAGCACCTGATATACATATCTTGTCTATAATTTAAAGACGCATACCCCTATGATCAGTCTGGCAGATAATCAAATTCTCTACTTCTACTCTAAGTGCTTTGGAGTAAGGATCAAAAGCATGATCAACATCAACAAGCATTGCATTGCCTCATAGCTTCTATTCTTCTGTAATAGCATGGAGGGCTAAGGTAGTCTTTCAACTACTTTTGGGCCCATTTATCTCAACAATTCTACCTTTGGGAATGCCACCACCTAAACCAAAGTCTAGTTTCAAAAAACCACTGGAAAAAGTTTTACTAGAGCTCCAACAGCACTACCAAATCTACTAATGCTTCCCTTGCCAAATGGGCTATTAATATCGGTCATTGCAATTTCCAATGCTTTTTGTTGATTGAGAAAGCAAGCATTAGAATCAGGAGAGAAAGCACAATATTTTGTCAAATTTAGAACGAATCCTAATTCCATGTGCTGAAAATTAAGGAAAACATACTTTATGGTAGATTATTACAGAAGTTGAACATCTTGGTGAATTGTAACAAATTTTAGAGACAAAAAATCCAAAAGATACTCCTTAGCTGCCACTTCCGGCACAACAGCAAATTTTTGGAATTTGAGATGGATGTTAAATTTCTGCAATTTGATGAAATAAATATTGAAATTGATGATACAAAATAAGGGGTTCAGTTGATTTCTCATACTTTCTGTAACGCCCCGATTCCCATAAACCGGAATGCCATACGGTGCTCGTGACCCCGAGGGACCACAAGCTAACACATCACTGATATCCGTATCTGTTTACTGCATAATATAATATGATAAATGCAGAAACTGGCTAAATCTGGCCATAAGGTTCAAACATCTAAATATACAGTACTGAAAACTAAATATCAATACATCTGTCTGAAAAGCCTCTACATTGTCTGAACTATGGAGTTGAAGGGACAATTCCCCAACTAACTCCATCAACTAAAATCACCAAAACACTGAAATAGAATATCCTCGGATGATGAGGACTCACTGCTGCACCCACTGGTCCAAGATCTGACAACAAAATATAGTCTGAATCTCGCTCTTCTGAACCTATGGTGGGGAAAGCACTGTAGAGCGAATACGTCAGTACAAAGAATGTACCAAGTATGCAAGGATAGGGTAAGGTAAAATATAAGGCTTATGCATAGACATAACAATCTGAATAATATGTATTTGCTCGAATAAACATATATAGAAACTCTGCAGTTACCAATTTTGAAACATGTCTGATCAATAATACTGAGTATAGAAACATGTCTTGTTGCTCGAATGTTACATTTTCAACGCTGACACCTGAAAATAATAATCCTGACAATAAGATACTGAGTATCTGAAGCTACTAGAGTTGACATCTGTACTTATCCATACTGAGAAATCAGATAACTGATATTACTGATATTTGATATTCAAATTCACTAACTCTGGAACACTGAACAATTGAACCAGAGATCAACCCTCATTTAGCAGGAAGTCTCTAGAACACTGAACAACTGAATCAGAGATCAACCCTCATCTAGCAGGAAGTCTCTAGAATACTAAACAACTGAATTTGGGATCAACCCTCATCTACCAGGAAGTCTCTATAGTCAACGATAATGATAATGGGTAAATAAGTTCCAGAGCAACCCTCATTACGCAGAAAGTCTCTCTACTCAATGATAATGATAGCAATACTAGGAGGCCTATATTTGATAGCCTCAACTTCTGCACATTAACTGAGTTATCTTCTGAGACTGTTACTGAAACTGTGGGAGTGATCATTTAACCAACATGCCCTACTTAGCACAAGTGGGATCCAACCTGTACCCCAGCTGGAAGGGTGTCAATACCGCACCACTAGTAAAGACAACTGCATATGACCCTCTACTATCAGAACCTCAAACGAGAACAGTGGGACCCTCTACTCGCAAGACAACCACCTTATCTAACCCTCTACTTGCAGGATAGATATCTCAACCTATGCTGGCGACGTAGTTCTGGAGCATAAGGATTTCTACCCGGAATCAAATCCTCTACTCGCAGGAATGTTCCCATCCTTAGCTCTCTCGGTTCTGAATCCTACTCTCAACTGAAAGACACTTAACCCGTTCTTAACTGTAATCAACTGAACTGAATCTGTTCTAACATTATAATACTTTATCAATATGACAGAGTTCGCTTGATTCCGTTCTATGACGGAGTATTTGTAAATGCCACTTACTTTTAAGATAAGCTTACTATCTCACAAAATGTACAGAGGTCTATAACAGAGTAAATGGATATGTAAGACTTCAGAGCTTCATGGACCGAGCATTAGATAAAGAATGATATTCGAGATTACTGAGTTTTCCCAAGTTTTGAAACTAACCAGGAGTTCATTGTTCGTCACTCGATTGAGATTACCGTGAAACTGACTCGGCTCTAGACCAACAGACTATTTCAGGCATACGTACCCCCAACACACAATAGCATAAAGTAACACAAGATAGATTACTCATACACAACATGACCATAGGCCATCATACGCAACACATAATTGAGGACTTCACACATAGCAAATCAAATGGCCTCATTTCTTCATATAAGCATCCAATCGAACACGTGGGGAGCATGCTTTGGGTCCACAACAAATACTACGCACAAACATTATATTTACCTCAACAATTCATCATGGCATGCATCATACACCCACAATGTACCACAAATTCAAGGAAAGCAACTATCAATAGGAACAAAGCATGAATTTACCATTTAAGAACTAATGAAGCACAATGCATAGTTTCCTATTCTCTTAAATATTTTGTCAAACATATGGTAGACATAAGTTAAGCATATAGATATGGCATGACATCATAATTTGGATAACAAACATGTCAAATACTTAATTATTCTTCACATAGGCATTTTAGCAATCACCTTACATGCACCATTTAGGTCATAGGTTTAATGCTCAATTTCATGCACCACAACACCATCATCCTTCAACTTTAACATCCATATTTCTCAATTCATAATCCAACTCATATTTAGAAAATATTTGACATATCAATCAATAGTAAGAATATATAATTCCCAATAACAATTATCAAGTCATAACAAGGAAATAATGGAATAATAGTATAAATCAAGGCTTAACAATTTAATTCATCATATATTCATAATAAATTAATTTTGGACCAATTATGTTATAAAAACAAAATCTCTAGTCTCTTAGATATTTTCACAAACACCTTACATGAACTTCTTAGGCATAGGTGGATTCATCGGGATTAAAAGTATTCAATCACCCATTTCATATATTTATACATCAAACACCACCATAGTTTCCACAAATATAGAAAGATCCCTTCTTGGATATTATCAACTTCAACAACATAATCACCAACCATCACACAAATACTACACACATATACTTCAACCAACACATATAATCATCCCACACATATATCTCAACCATCATGTGAATACTACACACATACACAATGAAAATTTAGAAAGTATAATCGTATATATATATACACATGTATCTTGAGCCTTTGGAAATGGATTTGTGGGCTCTATGGACTAAAGTAGCCCATAGAGAAACACTTGCAAACCTTAGATTTCATAGCCGAAGAGATTGACAGAAGCAATTCGCGAAGCAAAGTCTTGAATCGATTTTCCCCTAATTGGAACCCTAACCCTAACTCCTCTTCTTCTCTCTCTATATATATAAGCATATATTTTGAGAGAGAGATATACGAATTATGAGAGAAAATGAATGACGATTCTCATCTCAAAGGGAGTATCTATAGAGGGTTACCATAATGGGAACTGACCAAAATACCTTTAAAAATCAATTAATTACAAATCTGCCCTTCAGTGTCTATCCGATAGGCTGAAGTAAATTGATCATAACTTTTTACTCCGATGTCCAAATTGGATGAAACCAATTTCATTGGAAAGAAGACTCTCAGGGCTTTCCGTTGATATATACCATCTCACACTGTTTATTATGTACAAGGAGTTATGATCATTTGAAGTTGACCAAAAAAATTGCCTCGCTGCAGTATTTTTTTTCTGGACATTTACTGTTCACAGTGCGATCGGAATGGTCGTAGTTTGATCGGAATGGTCATAACTCATCGCTCGAGGGTCCGTTTTGGGTGATCCACATTTCTTTGGAAAGCGTATTCGATGCTCTACAAAATGGTGGGTAGAAGTCCACGAAATGACACACAGAATAACTATAAATCATTCTCGAAGATACGATCCAATATGTTTACGCACAAAATTTTGACAAAACATTTTTCGGCGTATTACATCATCTCCCCCTTGGAAACATTCGTCCTCGAATGTGAAGGCCAGATCAAGAACACTAATTGACTGGGTTTATTCAAGGCAGCAACACATCTCAAAACATAACCACACGACTAAAGCAACCAATACTCTGCGTATGTTCACTAGTCATGCACATCTATCGCATAAAACATTCAACAACCCACTAATGGGTAAATTTTCACAACACACATGCATCTCAAGTGCACAGAATCATAACTCAACCAATCTCTTCAATTCATGTAGAAACATGCCCATAATTCGATTTCCTTTCTATTGAACGTGCATATTAAATACGAATATACCTAATATAACAAATTCTCGAAAGCATAACTAGAAATGCAACGAACGATAAGGTTAACATCATAGAAAGAGCATGGACATGCAATTATTGTAAAATTATGGGGTATCTCCCCCTTGTGACCCAAGGTCCCTCTAGACATATTTCATTGAAATAAGAATAGGTCGAGAACTGTCTCCCTTTACTGCTTTTCCATACCTACTGGCACCACTACTAGATTCTAAGGGATGGACTTATCACTTTCTCTACCATCCTTCTCTAAACTTTAAGTCATCGTCAGACACTTTTGAACACTTGGCTAAACCCCGTAATGAACTACAACCAATGTACTCTAGAGTCTGAGTCACAATGTTGCACAAAATGATAACTTAATTCATCCAGAAATACTACACCTGAAAGCATAAATTCAATACCAATGCTAATTTTTGGAATACAACTCTTATCTTTCCTTAGTCTCTACAATCATCATCAAATACATACACTCTTTTCAACACCTACTTGTCTCACTAAATACATTATCTGCTTCAATTTCTTCATAGTCTACTAATACCACATTCACATTTTATTACTTAGTTTGGAGTCCACAAACTTACATTCTTCAAAGATTCAAGCTTAGCTTCTAAAGCATAACATGAATATCCACAAATCTGTAATAAACATACTATTCTCATTCTAGCCGTCAAACATTACGTCTCTTAAACTTATACTTCTCCACCATTAGAATCACAGCTATATCTCTATCAATCAACACATATAATTCCCAACTTCCACACTTAGATTCTTACATATATAATTTCAAGCCTTTTCGTTGACCATATAAACAGCTAACCCCATAAGGCATACTCTGATCACTTTAGAGAACACTGTCCTGAAACTATCTACGGGGTCCGTCAGGGAAAGTTCTATCTGAAAGACTTTGGCTTCACTACTTCTGTTACCTTAAAAGTAAGGTAAATCTGACATAAGTAGATCATTACAAGAGTCTACATAACTTTCTTGGAAAATCTTGCTATAGCACGATCTGGATCATAAAAGAATGAAAACTCTTCTAAACATCCAATAGCCCCCCGTACATGAATGTGGCGTGCAATAGACTCTTGTAAAAGGCTCTACTAGATGCAGCTTTTCAGACTCCCTAGGACACTGTAGAACCTTAGGCTCAGATACCAAGTTTGTAACGCCCCAATTCCCATGAACCGAAAAGCCACACGTTGCTCGTGACCCCAAAGGACCACAAGCTAACCCTTCACTGATATTCGTATTTGTTCACTGCATAATATATTACGATAAATGCAGAAACTGGCTAAATCATGCCATAAGGTTCAAACATCTAAATATATAATACTAACAACTAAATATCAATACATCTATCTAGAAAGCCTCTACACTATCTGAACTGTGGAGTTGAAGGGACAATTCCCCAACTAACTCCATCTACTAAAATCACCAAACTACTGAAATAGAATATCCTTAGATGATGAGGACTCATTATTGCACCCACTACTATAAGATCTGACAGCTAAATATACTCTGAATCTCACTCTTCTGAACCTATGGTGGGGAAAGAACCATAGAGCGAATGCGTCGGTACAAAGAATGTACCAAGTATGTAAGGATAGGGTAAGGTAAAATATGAGGCTTATGCATAAACATAACAATCTGAATAATTTGTATTCGCTGGAATGAACAAATATAGAAACTCTGCAGTTACCAATTTTGAAACATGTCTGATCAACAATACACACATCGATGCATAAAGTACAACTGAATTCATCATGACACCGAATGTTACATTTTGAATGCTGACACCTGAAAATGATAATAGTGACAATAAGATATTGAGTATCTAAATCTACTAAAGATGACATCTGTACTTATCCATACTGAGTAATCGGATAACTGATATTACTGATATTTGATATTCAAATTCACCAACTCTGGAACACTGAACAATTGAATCGTAGATCAACCCTCATCTAGCAGGAAGCCTCTAGAACACTGAATAACTGAATCTGAGATCAACCCTCATCTAGCAGGAAGTCTTTAGAAAACTGAACAACCCTCATACCGCATTGCACATTCTCCTTAAGCTGTAATAGAATAGGATCTGCATATTGCTTCTTTTTTACTTTAGTTACTAATGATTATTCTACCGCATTATACACAATAAGCCCCTCATCTGGAGTTTCAATAAGGCGAACCCCCAAATTTGCTAATTGGTGTAGATCCTTAGTCATCCCCTGTCATTCTACACATGACTCCATATCTTTACGACTTAACGCATCTGCCACTACCTTTGCTTTTCCTGGATTATCCAAGATATTAATATCATAGTTTTTTAATAGCTCAAGCCATCTTCGTTGCCTTAAATTTAGGTCCTTCTGATTAAAGATATATTGCAAACTCTTATGGCCAGTTTATATGTCAACATAAATCATGTACAAGTAGTGACACCATATCTTTAAGGCAAGTATAACTGCTGCGAGCTCCAGATTATGTGTTGGATAAGTTTTCTCATGTGGCCGTAATTGTATCGAGCCATATGCTATGACTTTACTATGCTACATCAATACACACCCTAAACCAATTCGTGAAGCATCACAATACCCTGCATACCCCTCTGTGCCTTCTGGAAGAACCAATACGGGTGTAGAAGTCAACTTATTCTTCAGATCTTAGAAACTTCCTTCACATACATCATTCCACTTCAACTTGGATGCTTTTTGTTTTAACTTTGTTAAAGGTGAAGAGATTAAAGAAAATCCTTCAACAAACTTTCTATAATAACTTGCCAACCCAAGGAAACTACAAACCTCCATAGGCGTTATAGGTCTTGGCAGTTCTTTATGGCTTCTATCTTTTGAGTATTAAACTTTACTCCTTCATTAGATCCAATATGACGTAATAATGCCACAAATTTTAACCAAAACTCATATTTTGGAGAACTTTGCATATAGCTTACAATCACGAAGAATCTGTAACACCTGTCGTAAGTGATCGACATAGTCCTCATTTTATCTCAAATAAACTAGAATATCATCTATAAAAACTATCACGAACACATCCAAGAATGGCTTGAACATCCTATTCATCAAATATATAAAAGCTGCAGGTGCATTAGTTAGCCCAAAGGACATGACTAAGAATTTATAATGACCGTAGCATGTTCAAAAATATTTCTTAGGTATGTCCTTCTCTTTGACCCTCAGTTGGTGGTCACCAGACCTTAAATAAATCCTTGAAAACCACTTGGCACCTTGCAACTGATCAAATAAGTCATTAATTCTCGGAAGTTGATATTTGTTCTTAAAAATCACCTTTTTTAGTTGCATATAGTCAATCCACATTCTTAATGAGCCATCTTTATTATGTATAAATAATACTGGTACACCCCAAGGGGACACACTAGGCCTTATTAATCCTTTTTCTAGCAAGTCTTTCAATTACTCTTTTAACTCCCGTAATTCTGTCGGGGCTATTCTATACGGGGGAATTTACATTGGTTGAGTGCCAGGAATCACATCGAAACCAAACTCCACTTCTTGTTCTGGAGACAAACCTGGAAGATCTACAGGAAATACATCAGGAAATTCATTTACCACTGGAACGGTTTGAAGAATTGGTGCTTCCATATCTGTATCCTTCACTCTAACTAGATGACATACATAACCCTTGGAAATCATCCTTTTTGCCTTTAAATAGGGAATAAATTTATCTCTTGGCGCACCAATATTACCACACCATTAAAGGACTCCCTCTTTTGGAAACAGGAAATACACTTTCTTAGTTTGGCACTCCACTGTGGCATAACAAGAAGCCAACCAATCCATACCCATTATAGCATGAAAATCTAACATTTCTAACTCAACTAGGTCATCTATTGTATCACGACTACAAATATTTATTATACAATTATGATACACTTTCTTAGCTATGACAGATTCACCAATCGGCGTAAATATTTCAAGTGGCTTAACTAGCAATTCTGGTGTTCTTTTGAACTTTCCATCAACTATGGAGTGACATATGATAATGTATAACCCAGATCAACTAATGCATATACATTATGTGAAAAGATGGACAATGTACCTGTAACCATATCTGGAGAAACTTCTGAGTTTGGTCTATATGCTAAAGCATATGTACTATCTGAACTCCACTAGAGCTAGCTGCTCCTTTAGAACCTCTACCACAACGCATAGGTTTTACACTCTTACCTGAATAAGGGACCGATGATGATGATGTAACGGCTGACCCAGTATGTCATGTCATACCTTCTATTCCCCTTTGAGGGTATTTCCTCATCATATGTCCTAACATACCACACCAAAAGAAAGCATTTATTCCAAGCCTACATGCACCTAAATGAAGATTTCCATACTTTTTACATGGCTGCCGAGGAGGACTTGATTGGACCATACTCCCTTGCTCTTGATACCCTATTGTTCGTGACCCCTGACTCTCACTTCTTTACCTAAACTGGTTGCATTTAGACCCTTGAAACTATGGTGGAGCACTAGCTTAGAATAAAAATACAATTTCCTAGGCTGTCTATTAAAAAATCGACGCCTAAGCTCTCCTTGAGATGCCATAAACAGCCCCGTAGTTCTAGACCTCTTGGAATACCCTTTTTCCAATTCTCGTTTTCTTCTTCTTTGCCTCTAGTCCACTATTTTTTGTGCAAATTATTGTATCGTTGCTATGTCTATGTATTTTTTCAAAGAAGCAATAGTACAATCTCTAACAAGATAGGGATCCTATCTATCCACATATCGATGTACTTTATCATGCATTGTAGCTATTACATTTGGAGCATACTTAGCCAAAGAGTTAAAATAGAGGCTATACTCCCTCACGCTCATATTCCCTTGGTGAAGATTTGGGAACTGATCTGCACGGGCTTCTCAGATTTCAAATGGAAGGTAATGAAAAGAAATGCCTCTTTAAACTCATTTCTAGATCGTTTCCAATCTTCGTACCAATGAGTATGAAAATGGAGTATGCCTTACATACCTAGATATATAGCTCAAAAACTAACCCGACTTGACCTCTCTCCTTTTATATTACTTATCTACAATAGAATATATGGTAAACTAGTATTAGCAACCAACAAACACATTTTGGCTACTTAACTTAACAAAAACAGTAACTGGGCAGCAAACACGTAATCTATCATTCAAGGGTGTTATCTTAACCCTTTTCTCCTCCAATAACACCCACATACCATACATGTCCTTATAAGGTCACCGAAACCACCCCTGCTTCATTACACCATCCAAACAACACACAAAAACACATTGTGTAGTAAACAAGGGCAACAATTAATTCGGTGGTGTACCACCACACCTTTTTTCTATATTTCATTACAAACTAATCACACTCTTCTCCAATATCAACATAGAAGCCCATAATATGAACATACAAAATAGTCAACAAAACTATACCAAATCACACTTATTGTAGCAACCTATTATTGAACTCATCATCTCTTGAGTTCTCAATAACAACACATCCATAACTACCTTTCAAATTCATATACAAGGAGACAAAAATGGAGTAGTCCCCTTACCTCAATTCTAAAACTTATTCCTTTAATTTAACTCTCCAAGAACTTGAACTTTACTTCACAGTTTAAACCAAAGATGAAAAGAGAAGTTCTTTAATATCAAAGAAAAATGAGCAGATTGCTTGTTCTCTATTCTACCATATATTTATAATAAGCACTTATACCATCTTTTAATAATATTCCAAGAGATAATTAAACAAAAACTAAAGGATTTTCACATACATTGGGTTGCAAAATATAGGATTTCTTCAAGAACCCTAAAAGAAGTTTTATGGCTGTTGTTCTTGACCTTTGTTAAGAAAGAGAGAAAACTAAAGTTTAAAAGGGTGAAATTGTATTTAAAATTAATAGAATTGCTAGCAATATTGATCTTATATTGGGCCCTCTAGAACCTTTCTTATTGACCTCATATTCAGTAGCAAATTAGTCCTAGTAGGTGATGCACCTACTAAAAGGTCCAAGCTACTGAAACATCAAAGTAGGTGATGTACCTACTTGTTTAATTAAGTCCAGCAATCACCTCAATATTTTGTTCAATTTTCATCTCCTAGTCCCTTTAATCTAACCTTCAACTTATACACACTTGGTCACTTTAAACTTTTTAAAAAATACTAACTTAAGATCCTAAGTTTAAATAGTTGTATCAACTTTAACTTGGTCGAATCACATAATACTGCACGGGTAGCATATATAATCCTTTCTACACCATTAGAACTTGCATAACCACCTCATCCATTACTATACCACAAGGCTATAAAATGTTCCATTTAATTAGAACAAGTACAGGCAAAATATGGGATGTTACAATTAAATTTGTACTTAACTACTTAACAATCAATGAATTCTGACTTGTGTGATTAATATATTCTCTCTTCTAAAGTTGTTCATTATGGTTGTTCTGCCTTAGTATCCATGAGTTAACTAACTTGTGCTTATATTTACTCTTTGTTTACTATTACTCACTTTTCAATAATGCCAAAAGGAGGAATACTGACTCCTGTGTAAGAACTAGGTGTGATGAATGTGATATACAAGGACCAAGTATCATAAAATAAGTTAGGAATTATTTGTGCTCATGTGGTGCATACTGAAAGGGGAAAGTAAGTAATGTGGTGAATAGATGAATGAAAAAAATATGCAAATCAACTTAATTAAGGTGCATGATGGTATGGGAAAGAAATCAGAAGTTTTTGCTTCAAATTAAACAAGGGACCAGGTCCCTATATTGCAGTATAGAGGAAGCATGATAATAGGGTGAACATTCATCTTTAGGTGGTAATCATACTGATTAAATGTGAGGAATGTGCACTTTTGCTCAAACCTATATGGTTGGCTTGTTATCATAAAAAAGAGGGGAAATTTCTTTATGTTGTTTTGATTATGAGTAATTGAAATGCAAGGGACCAAGTCCCTGGACATGCAAGGTATAGTACAATTGGCACGCCTTGTCTGCATAGTTTTTTCCTCTTGTGTAAAAAACATGATGGTGCTATTTTGTACTGATTTAGACAGTACGTCCAATAATATTTTAGCCCTAATCATCACTCATCTATAAAAAAAAGAGACGCATCTTCATTAAATGGGTTTTTTGCAAATTCTAAATAGTAAAGAGTAGCAGCAAAAACTCCACTTCAATATTACTCCATTTACTCATGTGCTTATCTTTGTAGTATGCTTAAAGAGTGAGTGAGTATTCTTGAGTGTTGATTTGTCAATGAACTACTCGTGATATAAGAGTAGTGCTCCTTTTGTTGAACAGAGTTGCTTAGGTAGAGTTGCCTAAGTCAGTTACTGATTAGAGTTAATTAATGTAGAGGGTTCTTGGTCGAATTTCAAAGATGAGCTTGTAGTAGAGTTATTACAAGTGAAAAGAGCCTAGAGGTAGGGAAAATCTATACTTTAATAATGAGGTTGATTATAGTGGATTTATTTAATGCTTCTTAGGGCAAGACATTGATTTTTCGTACCAAGGTTTCCACATAAAAATCATGTGATATTATTTGCGAGCATTGCCTTTAAATTTCCAGCACCTCTTAGTTGCCTTATTGTTCTATCACTTGAGATTGACTTTGAGGGACCTGTTCCCTCACTGTGTGGTGAAACCCCCAAAGGTTATAATAGATAACATAATTCCATGATCAACAGTTCAAAAATTTTCAAAACCAGTGCACATAATCAGATGCATATCTATACATATATATTAATTTCGGGATAGGGAGCAAGGCTTAATATGCTCTTTAAAAATTTAGCCTGGATTATTTAGCTCAACTATCTTAATATAAAAACTCTCCTAGCTGTAGGGCCATAATGTGTATGGACGCATGAAGCAGAGGGTATGCATATGCACTATTGGGGACTCCAACCACCCTACATATCAAAGTGACACAAGCACTAAATTATGTAATAAGATGTGAGTGACTTGAACCTCCTAATTATATAATAATAATAATAATAACATGGACATAAACCTCCCAGTTATATAGACCCCTGGGTCAGCAACCAAGATTTCTAGTATTGGTCCCTTGGGACCTTCACTTTCACAACTCAGCTATAGTAACCTTATTAAATCCCAAATTGAACAAGTATCACACATTCACATTCATTGAACCACATTACACGTTTAGGCATAAATTATTGGTGTCGTCATACCAACTACACTTGCAAGATAACATCAACATACCACACCAATTATCTTCACTTGGGCGAATTCATAACCCCCTTTATTAAATTGTACAAATTCATACATTTTCCATAATTAAAAATCAATTTCACAATATGGGGTTGGGGTTCAAAACCACTTAAATAGTCACAAGTTTGGGAAATCATAATCCATAGTTCATTCACCATTCCCATACATCAATTTACTTTAAAACCATCATTTAAACTTAACCCATGTAGGGACAAACATAAAACATCACATAAACAATAGTTATACAAAAACCCTCAACCCAGGTTTTCAAAATCACTATAAATATCTTAATAACAAGACTTTAAACCATATTATTTTAAAAAATTAAAAATAAGGGAAGTGAAACATGCCTGAAATACTATAGCTTACAAGGAGAATTCAACCCTTGAAGCTTTACCTGACCCACTTCTTGGAAACCCTAAGTATGACTGCTTGAGAGAATTTAAAAGAGATTTTGCAAGTGTTTTAATGAGTTAACAATTCTTGGAATCCTTAAGTATGGCTGCTTGAGAGAATTTAAAAGAGATTTTGGAAGTGTTTTAGTGAGTTTAATGCTAATGGGGTCCCCAATATGGTTTTAGATAGTGGGTTACAATTTTGGTGGTGGGGAAATGTGTAAAGTGCCCTTAATTAAAGGATTGAAGTTATTACAACTGATTATGGGTCATTATACGACTCGTATAGGCATATTATGACTCATTATAAGGAGTCGTAGTCAGGAAAGAACCACTAGGGCCCATAATAGTTTGGCTACAATTCATACCACTAACTCGTAGCCACACTTGATAACTCACAACCACTTCTCATACTCAAGACAATAATATATTTTTGATGATACACTGGGCACCCTACGATTAGGAAATAACGACTCATTATGAGTCTTTTCTACTAGTGGCCTCAAGACATAACAAAGATGGTGTCTTTGGACAAATGTTCTAGACACCGTACGACTTGGTCCTTATGACCCGTAAGGAGACTTGACGACTACTTAAGAGCCACTTATACTAAGAGAAGAACACAAAGCCACTTGTTTTGATTAATTCATGAATGAGTCCCTACGACCCATCATGACTCCTTACGACTCGTCATGGGATTCATAGTAAGGATAGTGAGGATAAAATTCTAGAAAATTTTCAAGGACCAAAAACATTGGCGTTACAGGTCAACAGTGTATGTGTCCTAGGAACTTTCTTGTCTATAACTTATGGTGATGAGTCGTTATGTTACCTTAATAGTTGCAGAGTGAGCCATATTCATTGGCGATAATTTTACACATTTAGATAAGGGCACTTTGGACATTTACCCTTTTCTCCACTTGTGACCCACGATCATAAAACACCTCTGGGGAATAGTTTTCACCCTTTAACAAACCAAACCCATTCTCTTCTCTCTTAAATTCAATCAAGAAAAATTACCTAGAGTTTCTAAAGGTTGACCATCTAGAGCTTTCAAGGTTGAATTCTCTCCATAATCCTTTATTTTTCAAGCATGTTACTCTTCCCCAATTCTAAATTTATGAAAAATATGTGTTTTACATGGTTTAAATTATATGCATGTGAATGTGTATTTTTTTATGGTTGAGGGTTTTAATATGGTTGATTCTTAAATTATTTTCTCAAGATTTATTATACATTATTTATACTTTATTAATGGTTTTGAACTTGTGGGTGAATGGGAATAGTGAATAAACTAAAGGGTTAAGGAATTTCCCCAAAGTGATGTTTTGAAATTAGAATTGGTTTTGAATAATTGTGTTCCCTCAACCCACCTGTCTAAATGCCTTTGGCTTGTGAAATTGTCACTTAGTTAAACTTACTCACCAATGTTATTGCATAAGTTATTAAATAATGAACCTGGATTTTAAAGGCCTTGTTGGCTATTATTTTATTTAGTGAACAAATAGGGTTGAAGTGTTACCCTAAGATAATGTGTTTGTTATGGCTTACAGATAACCTTACAGGTGTAAGGGTACAATGATACTCGTGGTACGCCTTAGTGGTAAATTCTTTGGTCAATGAATGAGAATGAGTGAGAAGCATTTTAATTAGACTTTAATGGGGGTCGTGTAGCTATGCCATGAATGTCGAGGTACCGAGGGGCAGATACTAGAAATTGCAATTGTAGATATATGGGTCTAAATTACTGGGAGGCTAGAGTCCCTCTTATTATATACTTGGGAGGTTTGAGTCCCCCATGTTATTGACGGAATACTTAAGTCACTCTTTCTTTATACCAGGAGGTTTGAGTCTCTCATAGTGCATATTTATATGTGATTATTCTCTAGTTCATGCGGCCACATGCACTGGGCTCATTCAACTAGGGAGAGCTGGACCTATATAGTTTGTGGGTTCCAGAATATAATGATTATGCTACACACTCCAGGTTAATTATTTTAAAGTACATGATAAGCCTTATTCCCTATCCCCTTATTATTTATATTCCTATATGATAGTGTTCATATGGATTTTAATTGGATTTGACCTAGCATTATTTTATCCCCTAACCCTGAGTTTACATGCTATTCTCAACCCACTAACCATCTTTGGATGTTGTATCCCCATGAGATGTATGCATCAAAGATACTTCTACTATTCCTGTATAGATTTAGGTGGATCAACACATTACGTCAATCAGTTATGGCAAAGGGGTGAGGTTTCATTCTCTGGAAGACTTGATCATTCCACCAGTTTCTATCCTTTAAGTATAATTAAAGTCTTTACATTGTCATTATCATGGTCATTGTTATTGTCAAAGTCGACCACATGTCCCGACTTAGATTGTTTTTAGTTTTATTTAGAGATATTATGGATATTACTGTGGATTGGGTTATGATGATTAACACAATTAGTTGTCCCTAATTATTAATCTTTATCTTGTTATATGTTTGAATTTCAGTCGTTTCTTGGTGTTATGCTCTGTTTTGCTAGGTATAGGGGGTGATATATTATCCTTGGTGGACTTGGGATACCCATCATGGCTAGGCCCTTTAAATCCATATCCCGCTGGTAACACTTCTACCCTGTCACCTCTAGGAGATATTACCAATGCTGAGTTTTACATTTTATCACCTATTAACCAAGTTACTGACAACTGAGATGTGCTAGTCGAGTCTTGTTGGTGTTGTCCTCAGTTCTTTTAAGGATATTAGGTTTGGCCAGTTTATAAGGATAAATCCTCTGACCTTTACATGCTTAAGGTTGAGAAAGATAATCGAGGGTTCATATTTAAGATGGAGAAGATTTTTCTTGTGATGCTTTCTATTATGCTTCAGAGTTGGTTTCCTTTATAAGGACTTGGATAAAGAAATTTTCTTTTGAGTTGTCCCATGATTTATTATTGGAATACAAGGCTTCCCAATTGAAAAAAGACATGAATATTTCAAGATTGGTGTTGTATATGCAACAATTTGAGAAGAAAAAAGAAATAGGCTAAAATAGAAAACATATGAAGTAAGAGATTAAGGTATTGAGATCAAGGTAAAGGTCAACAAAGTGGTGGTAAAGATGGTAGGCCGTGGGCAAGAGAAAGGCATGGAGAAGTTCTTGTTCTTATTTGACAGCTAATTCCTTATAACCTAAGCCATCTAGTGATCATCACATTCAGAATAATAATGGTTTTTAGGGAAAAAGTGCCCAATTACAGGTCAATGGGTCCCAGTCAGCTCTATCCAATCCCCTTGTTATTTTTATTTGTTACGTGCATCACGGGGTTTGTGACCAGAGGAGTAATCGGTGCTCTAGTTGTGGTCAGATTGGTCACATGAAGTGGAATTGTCCTACTAGCCTTGCTTCAAGAGTAACTAAGGTTTCTATTGCTATTTCTTCAGCCCCTAGACCAAAGGGTTCTACTTCTTGTTTTGGCATTGGTCGTAATTTTCTTTATGCTCTTTCCACCTACTAGTAATCTAAGGTATCTCCTAATATTATTACTGGTATGTTGAAACTCTTCTCTCATGATGTATATTTTCTGCTTGATCTTGAGTCTACTTTATCTTATGTGACCCCCCCTATGTGTTTATTCATTTTGGTTTTGGTCCTGAATATAGTCTTGATCTTTTTTATGTTTCCACTCTATTATGTCTAGAAGAGTCTATAGGGGTTGTGTGGTATCTATCTATAATAGGGAGATATTAGTGAATGTGATAGAGTTGGACATATTAGATTTTGATGTGATTTTAGGTATATATTGGTTGCACTCGTGTTATATGTCTCTTGATTGTCATAGCTAAAGGGTCAGCATTCGATTCCGATATAAACTGGTGAATGTGTTGGAACGGAGTTCCCTAGAGCTTAAGGGTAGGCTCATTTCTTTTCTTAGAGCTGGTTGTATCTACCCTTTAGTGCAGGTTAAGGATTCTAGCTCTGAAAGTCCTTCGTTTCAATCTATACATATGGTTTGTGAGTTTTTTAGTAATTTTTTTGGTGTTTTTCCTAATAGGGGAATTGATTTTAGGAATGATCTTCTACCAGATATCCGTCCTATCTCTATTTCTTTTAACAAAATAGATTTGGCTAAGGTGAAAGAACTAAAGGAGCAATGATGAAAACTTCTAGATAATTATTTTATCTGCCCTAGTTTTTCTACCTGGGTTGCTCTAGTTCTCTTCGTGCATAAGAACGATGAACCCTTTTGATGTATATGGATTACTATTAATTAAATATGGTGACCATGAAGAATAAATGCCCTCTTTCGAGGATTGATGATTTGTTTCACCCGCTCCAGGGTGCTAAGTACAATTCTAAGATTAATCATTGGTTGGGTTACAATTAGTTGAAGATTAGAGAGGTGGATATCCCTTAGACTATCTTTCGAACTAGGTATTATCATTTTTAGTTTTTGGTGATGTCCTTTTATTTGACTTTTGTCCTGACTACATTTATGGATCTTATGAATTAAGTCTTCCATCAGTTCTTGGATTTGTTCATGATTATGTTTATTGATGATATTCTAGTATATCCAAGAGTGAGGAATATCATATTGATCACCACTATAAAGTGTTATAGATGCTTAAGGAACACGATTGTATGTTAAATTCTCTTTGTGCGATTCTAGATGAATATTGTGGCTTAAACTGGTCATTTTGTATGTAATGAAGGGATCATGGTGGGTCCACATCAAGTTGTGGTGGTTATGAAGTATCCTAGACCCACGATTCTAATTGATATTTGAAGCTTCTTATGTTTAGGCGTGTATTATTGGATATTTGTTGAGAGATTCTCATTTATTGCTGCTCCATTGACTAACTTGACATAGAAATAAGTGAAATTTCTATTTTCTGATGCATTTGAAGGTAGCTTTGAGAAGTAAAAACATATGTTTATTTCTGTTTCTGTTTGTACCCTGCCAAAGGTTACTAATGGTTTTGTTGTCTATTGTGTTATCTGTTGATGCGCATGATAGAGTTATGGCCTATTCTTTTAGAAAATTAAAAGTTCATGAGAAGAATAATCTGACTCATGACTTGGAGTTATTAGTTGTGGTGTTCTCATTAATGATTTGGCAACATTATTTGTATGGAGTTCTTGTTGATCTTTATTCAGATAATAAGAGTGTACAATATGGGTTCACCCAGAAGGAATTGAATCTTAGTCAAAGGAAATGGCTTGAGTTGCTCAAGGCGTATGACATGAGTCTCCATTATCATCTAAGTATGGCTAACATGGTTACTGATGCTCTTAGTATGTTATCTACAGGAAGATTATCTTATGTAGAAAAGGAGAAGCGAGATTGGTGAGGTCGTGTTGTTTGATAGCGACTTACTTCCCCAAGCTATGGAGAAGGTGATGGTAATTTGGGATAGACTTGGGATAGCCAAAAGTCGTATGCAAACGTAAGGAGAAGGGAGTTGGAATTTGAGGTGGATGACTTGGTGTTTTTGAAGGTGTCTCCCATAAAGGGAGTGATGTGGTTTCGAAGAAAGGGGAATCTAAGACCTCATCATGTTCATCTGTACCAAATTTTGAGAAAAGTAGGCAATGCGGCTTATTTGTTGGATTTTCATTCGAGTTTGGGTTCTATCTATTCGGTCATCCTTGTATTGTTGTTGAAGAAGTGCGTAGGTGATTCTTTAATGGTTATTCCTTTGGGGCGTGTGGGTGTCTCTGATTCCTTATCATATGAGGAGATCTTGAATATGATTTTGGATTGGCAAGTTCACCGGTTGCAAATGAAGGATGTGGCTTTGTAAAGATGATACGGAGGAACCAAAAAAGTGACAAAGCTACTGGGTAAGATGAGAAATACATGAAGTTAAAATACCCATGCATGTTTCCCTCTTTGAATAATCATGCATGAGGTATGTGTAATCCTGAACATCCTTGTTTTTGGACTTTGTAAAAGGAAATTGTGATTTCCTTAACATCTTTGTTTTCTGTCTTTATTATGTAAGTGTGATTTTGTTCTTGTGTTAAATCATGCCAATGTATACCTTGAACCATTATTTATAAATGAATGATCCTATGAGGGAAGAATGATATACCCTAATTGCTGGTCCTTGAGAAATCTTTGATCTTTGACCTCACTGCGAATATAACAATTTTCCTTACGAGTCATAAGGTCTTCATATAAGTAATATAGACTCAAATCATAGTCAAATATGTGTCATACTTTCTTCCCTTTACAACGACCAGTGAGTTACCGAAATGCTTCTGACGAGTCGTTTGAGGTGAATTCGTAGGGTCAAAAGTGTGTGTGTGCTATAGGATCTATCTGGGCTATGACTCCATGTGACGAGTCCTTATGTGACTTTATGAGTCATAGAGTTACTCATAATCACTGGCGACAATTTTTGAACTTTTAATTAAGGGCACTTTGGACATTTGCTCTTTTCCCCACTTTTGACCCACAACCATAAAACACCTTTGGGGCATTAATTTCACCCTTTAACAAATTAAGACACATTCTCTTCTTTCTCAAATTCTATCAAGAAAAACGTACCTAGGGTTTCTAAAGGTTTACCATCTAGAGCTTTAAAGGTTGAATTTTCTCTGTAGTCTTTGATTTTTTAGGCATGTTACTCTTCTTCAATTCCTAATTTATGAACAAGACGTGTTTTACATAATTTAAATTGTATGGATTTTAATGTGGGTTTTATTATAGTTGAGGTTTTTGACATTGTTGATTCTTAAATTGTCTTCCCATGATTTAGTATGCATTGCTTATGCTTTATTAATGGTTTAGAACATATGGAGTGCATAGAAATGGTGAATAAACTAATAGGTCAAGTTATTTCCCCAAATTGATGTTTTGATGTTGGAATTGGATTTGAATAATTGTGTTCCATCAACCCACTTGTGCAAAAGGCTTTGAATTGTGAAATTGTCACTCTGTTTGACTTACTCACCTATATTATTGGATTGCGTAAATGATTAACCAACGAACCAAGATATGAAGTCTTTGTTGGATATGATTTGATTTAATGAACAAATGGGGTCAGGGTGCTCCCCGAAGATAATGTGATTGTTATGGCATAGAGATAATCTTGCAAGTGTTAGGGTATGACGATACCCATGGTTTTCCTTCATGGTAAATTCATTGGTCATTGAATGGGAATGTGTGAGAAGTGTTCTAATTATGTTTTAATGGGGTTGTATAGATTTGCCATGAAAGTGGAGGTCCTAAAGGACTGATAGTGGAAACCATGGTTGCCGAAACAAGGGGTCTAAATGACCGGGAGGTTCGATTCCCCCTTAATCTATATTGGGACATTCGAATCATTTTATTATATGATTGGGAGGTTCGAGTCCCCCGTGTTATTGATGGAGTGCTGAAGTCTCTCTTAGTTTACATCAGGAAGTTTGAGTTCCCCATAGTCCATATGCATATATGATTATTCTTTGGTTCATGTAGCCACAAGCATTGGGGTCCTTTCAGCTGGGCTAGAGCTGGACCCATATAGCCCATGGGTGACTTATTATGATGGTTATGCTACACAGTCTAGGTTAATTATTTTAAAGCACATGATAAGCATTGTTACCTATTCCACCATATTATCTATATATCTATATGACTGTGTTCACATGGTTTTGAATTGAATTTGACCAGGCATTCTTTTATCCCCTATCCCTTTGTTACATACTAGTGCTCAACCTACTAACTATCTCAGAATATTGTATCCCTATGTGATGTAGACACCAAATATACTTCTACTTTACCTACATAGAGTTGGGTGAATCGTCATGGTTTGTCGATCAGTTTTAGTTTCCACTAGTTTCTGTCCTTTAAGGAGAATTGAATATTTACATTATCATTTCATTGTCACAATTGGGGTAATGTCCAAACTTAGATTGTTTTTGGTTTTGCTTAGAGGCTTTGTCTATATTATAGTAACTGGTTTAGGATAAATGGCACCATTAGTTGTCTTGACTTATGCTTCACTATCTTGTAATATATTCGAATTTCAGCTGTTGCTAGGAGTTATGTTCTATTTGGCTAGGTATAGGGGGTGGTCTACATTCCTCGTAATAGAAATAAAACCTTCTTCTATGTCAACTTGGTTTAATAAGCCAAAATAGAATATAAACCCTCAATAAAACACCAATGATATCCTTGTAAACCAATAAAACACTAAATGTCGATAAGAGAAGTGTTCTATCTGATCACTAATCGCCACTATCTTGGCTGGATCAACCATAATGTCCTCCTTTGTTTTCACATAAACTAAAAAATAAATAGAATCCGAACCAAAACTCACACTTGAAAAACTTAGCATACAGTTTATTATTATACAATGTCTGGAATACTGTCCTCAAGTGTAACACATGACTTCATTCTCAGAATAAATCAAGATATTGTCTATAAATGCAATCATAAATAATTTAATATACGATCAAAATACCCAGTTCACCAGCTCCTAGAATGCTAAAGGGGCATAGGACACTCAAAAAGACATGATAAAGAACTCATAATGACTACACCCAGTCGGAAAAGCCATCTTTAAAACATCGAAGACATTAATCTTCAACTAGTGATACCCAGATCTCAAGGCAATCGTGGAAAAACCAGAGCACCCTGAAGGTTGTTAAATACATCATCAATGCGAGACAGAGGGTACCTGTTCTTAATTTTCAGCTTTGTCAACTACTAACTTGCATTAGATATAAGCATAGAAACATACTTCTTATGAACAAATATGATAAGAGCACCCCAAGGAGATACACTAGGTTGAATATACACTAGGATGAATAAAACCCTTGCCCCAAAAATCATGCAATTGCTCTATTAATTTGTTCAACTTAGTCGGGGCCATCCTATAGGTAGGAATGGAAATTGGCTTGGTGCTCGTCTAAACATTAATAGTAAAATCAATATTGCGATCCATAGGCATACTAGGAAATTTTGTAGGAAACATATTCATGAACTAGAAAACAACCAAAACAGATCCCATAAAAGGTGGAGAGGCAACACTAGTATCTGCGAACATAGGCTAAATAAACCGAACACCACTTTTCAAACATGTGACGAGAACGTAGAAAAGATATAACTCCCTTTGGACCAAAATTAAGAATAGTTTTCCAATTTAAATTTGGCATACACGAAGTAGGTAAAGTCATGGTCTTTGCATAACAATTCAAAATAGCACAATAGAGAGATAACCAATCCATACCCAAGATAATATCAAAATCAAAGATGAGATAGAAGACAAAAAAGAAATAGTAAACATGTGCTTCATGGCAGTGGGTGTATCCAGTGAGTTAAGACCTTTTAATTGAAAAGACTGTAATATTTGTCAAACAAATCTTTTTATGATTACCAATTAACTTCAAAGGTTATTGATGAATATACAAAAATTCTGAAAAAAAAATAAAAATTGGCAAGCTTTGTTGAAAAGAAATATTGAAAAATAGAGGGACAGGAAAATGTCTTAGAGAGAGCCAACTAGAAAGAGACTTTCTTCAAGAGGAAATTGGTGATGTAAAATTGTAATTAAACAATATTAGAAAATCCTAAATGTCATAGTTCTTTTAGATCAAACTTTTTTAAAGAAAAATCAACCTCCTCATTAGATTCTTTGACTTCTGTTAAAACCTTTTTTCTCCTTGTAGACTTGTATGCTACACATGTGAAAAAAGGGTCACAAATCGCATAACATCATACAATGGTCTAATCAAATATGGGTTTGGAGGCCCAAAGGAAACAAATCTAACACGCAAGGACCCAAGACCACTTGGGTACATAAGAAAAATTAATTTTCTTATTTTTTAGGAACATGTCTACAAAAATTAAAGGAAAGGGATGAGGGTAATAAAAAGCGGATGTTCCCGATGCATGGACAGAAAGAAATAAAACTTTTTCTCTCAAAAACATTTTGATGAATAATCAATCAGATTTGGCGATAGTGTCAATGGAGAAGTTATAGGAGCCGGATATATGAAGTTTAGCCCCTTTTCCAAGCTCACTAAAGTTTATCTCATAGATAGAATCAAACATAATCTATTGAACATCATTCAGTTGTACGATGCAGGATTCGATATATCCTTCAAAGTTGAAAATTGTTCTATCAAGCATCAAAAAATAAAAATTACTCTTATTAGTGATCATGTTGATAATATTTATGTTCTAAATAAATCCAATTTTTCTTGTTGTACATGTCTCACTACACAAACCAGTGACACCTGGTTATGGCACTAAAAACATAAGCATGCCAACATGCATGCCATTAAAAACAATCAAGACTTGAATTGATGAACAGTCTACCAAAGCTGAAGTTTGAAAAGGATTACATTTGGTATTCTTTCCATCTTGGTAAATAAACTCAAATATCTTTTAATGTCAAAGACATTGTAAGTACTACTAAACCCCTTCAAATAAATTACATGGTTCTATTTGGTCCCACCAAGACTGTAAGTATTGGTGGAAAAAGATATGTATTTTTTATAGTTGATGATTATTCTCACTTTACATGGGTAATGTTTCTTGCTCATAGGTAAGAATCATTCACTAATTTTAAGATATTTTGTAGAAATATACAAAAAGAAGCAGGGTACTTCATCACTTATGCTAATACCGATCATGAAGGAGAATTTCAAAATAAAGCTTTTGAGGCTTATTATACTCAAAATGGTTATTCTTAAAACTTCTCATCTAGTCTATCCCCTCAATGAAATAGAGAGGTCAAACAAAAGAACATATTTTTTCCAAAAGACTGCAAGAAGCATGCTCCTAGAACAAAACTTACCACATTACTTCTGGGTAGAGGTAATAAGAACGACATGTCATATTCTCAATTGGTGTCTCATAAGACTAATCCTAAAAAAGACACCTTATGAACAATGGAGAGGAAAAAAGTAAAAATCATCTACTTTTATCCTTTGGATGCAAATGTTTTATGCATAACAATTGTAAGAATAATTTAGGAAAGATTGATAAACGAAGTGACGAGGGTATTTTTCTTGGTTAGTCTCCCATTAGGAGTGCCTATTGAGCTTTTGATAAGTGAATTTTGTTCATTGAATAACCTATGAATATATGTAATCCCCCATGTTGTTATGTTCTAAACCTCTCAACATATAGCCTCCGAAATTAGCTTTCAAATGACACAAGTCATGCCCAAAGCCAACACCATGGCAGAAAGTTATAAAAATTTCTTCCTAGAATTTATCAGTTGATTAGTGACGACGACTCACTTGAAGATCTGTAACTAGACCCTATAAGTTATTACAAGGAGTCGTACTCACAATAGTAAGGGTCCCAAGTTTCAGCTTAGTGACCACGACTCCATTCCATGATTCATAATCAGACATTGCTAGTTATTGGGAGCGACTCGTAGTCATAATAGTGGTCAAATAATAATAACTTTCAATGGTTCTGAGTCCATCACATGACTTATAGTCTGACCTTACATGCTATTATGTGGACCCATAGCCTAACCAATAAAGGATTAATTAATCAAGCATCAGATATAACTTCACCCAATAATTCATAGTCAGTCATAATAAGACATTAGATGGAAAGTTGTAGTCATAACAGAATGTATCTAGAATCCAAAGATCCTAGGTTAAGACTTAGAACTCGACTCATAACCAGTTATAATGAGTCGTGAGGTGAGTCATAACGACTAGGAGCGTGTTTCTTCCATGTTTTCCAAAGGACTTTATGCCTTTGGCCACTCCCTTAAAATTCAAACCCACGTTATTCGGTTTCACAGGGGGTATCATAAAAGACCCCAAAGCCCCAAATCATAACATAATTATAACTTTCATACCAGAGGAATCAAAGATATGATTTCTTTCTCCCTCTAGAGCAAACTAGGGTTCTTCAAGAAAATCTAATTCTCAAAAAGATCTCTTCAAGAATTCTACTACATGTATGTGGGATATTAATCAATGGGATCCTTTCAACTATTGAGTCCCAAAGTTCTCCAAATTCTTAACTTTAATTTCCTTTTTTTCTAGGGTTCCATGAGAAGTATAAAATTCATAATTTATTCAGTTAAACTCTCAAGTTTCTCCATAAACATATATTTCCCCAAGATAGTTACGCTTCCATATGTTTGATAATGCAAATGTCTATATCATGCCTAATTACTGAAATATTGAGTGTTAAAAATGATTTTTCCCGACACCGTGATTGTTCAGTATTTGTCAAGATCAGTCTGTATTATATAGTTTTGGGAGGTTATGAACACTTGATACTTAGATAGTCATGCATGTTACAGATTTCAAGTTACAAGTATTCTATATCATGTTTGTGCTATTATACTCAGATTATTATTATGTTGAGAATTTATCTATTTAGATCATGCTAAACTCCTTTATCATTGAAAGATCATGTTAAATGAATAGTAATACCAGTGTCATCCTATTAGGAGGATAACTTAGCGTTAAGTGAGCACAGGGATGGAGGATCCCCCATCAGTTCGATATAGTCGTCAGTTGCAGTCCCTAATTTCTAAAACTATGTAGCTACTATAAGTTACGTGGGTCACCCATCAGTTTAGGATTTATACCATCTAAGGGGTTACCCATCAGTTTAGGCTTGACACCCTGGTCCTTTGGGACAATAGATTAGTGGATCCGCACAGCCAGTGTTAGTAACCGTGGCACTGTATTGACACCTTTCCAAATAGGGTTACAGGTTTGACCCTGATTAGCTCAAATTGGGGAATGTCGGTTAAATGTTAGCTCCCATAGTTCTAGATTAGTATTTGGATTATATTAGTGTAGGTTTGCATGACAAAGTGTCTGTATATTAGTTATTCAGTTATTTAGGTTATTTCGATAAATGTTTATGCTTGGTCTTGCATTCATTTTACATGTTCATGCATTTATGATCAACACCTATATGTATCTCAGTTATTCCCTATCTAACATAATAGTACATTCAAAGTACTGACCTCATACTCTCTTTTGCTCTATATTGATTTCATAATATAAGTTTAGATGCGTAGTTCCTAGATTCCACATAGACCATTCTTGAGTCACTCAACCGTAATATTGGTGAGTCCTCATTAGTTGAGGACTAGTTATATTATATATCATGTTTTCTAGTATTTTAATTTATGCTATTTCAATAGTCAGAGTTATTTAGGGACCTTTCCTAAGAACTTATCATGTTTAGAGGCTTTAGACAGTCAGAGAGTTGTTTGTTTCGTTCACCGATGTGTTTTTAACCCCTTTGTTGTGGATTTGATTATTCAGACCTTTCATTAAATGGTTTTCGTATAGAATTTTTACCATTCTCTTTTTAGTAATTATAACTTGTGCCAGTTCATGGGTTAGCTTAGGGGAAATTACCACCTTAAGCACCGTATTACGACTAGGCGGAGTCTCATGTCGTGACAATATAGTATTTGATGAATCTAATCCCATTTTTTTGAGCTTGAGTTTTGATGAGGAATCGTTAAATAACCCATATAAAAAATATTCTCCTAAAATAATAATTGAGATAGTTGACTATAGCTCAATTAAAGTCCGCTCCTATTGTTGAATCATAAAAAATAAATGTTCCAAGAGAATGGAGATATAGTGAAAGTTTTCCAATTGAATTTATCATTAAAAATCCAATTAGATACAGAAAATAGTTTTCCTAATTAAAAATGGCATTGTGTTCCAAATTAAAACTAAAGTGGTTGATGAGGTTCTGTAATACAAATTTTGGGTTAAATCCATGAAAGAAGATCTAGATCCATTTGATCGAAATCAAGTTTGGAATTTGATTGAAAGACCAAGAAACTGCTTAGTTATAGGAACTAGATGGGTTTACAGAAATAAGATAAATGTAAAAGGAGAAGTTATCATAAATAAATCCATGTTGGTAGCTCAAGGTTACTCTCAATAGGAAGGTATTGATTATGATGAAACCATTGCTCCGGTAGCAAGGTTTAAATCAATTTGCATTCTTTCAGCCTTTGATTTTTAAAATGTTTAAAGTTGGACATATGGATGTTAAGATTGTTTCTCTAAATGGCGTTATTAATAAGGAAGTTTTTGTTAAACAACCTCCTAGATTTGAAGACCCTTCGTACACTAATCACATTTTAAAACTTTCAAAAGATATTCATGGTCTCAATCAAGCTCCAAAAGCTTGGTATGAGGGATTGAGTACTTCCATAATAAATAATAATTTTCAAAGTGGAAAAATAAATACCACTCTTTTCACTCCAAAATTATCTTTAGTTTACTTATCGTACAAATTTATCTGGATGATATCATTTTTGGTAGTCCTAAAACTTCCTTGTACGAGAATTTTGCAAATCTTATTGAAAGAGAATTTTATATGAGTCTTATGGGCAAACTCATATTTTTCTTAGGCCTACAAATCAAGAAAACTGCAAAAGTGACCTTCATCAGTCAAACCAAGTACACGAAGGAACTCACTAAACAAATTGGAATGAAAAAGAAAAACCTTTGGAACCCTCATGAGCCCTTCAACAAATCTTGATTTTGAAGCATCTTAAAAAGATGCAGACGAAAAGACCTACAAGGTAATGATTGGAACTCTATTATATTAAATGAAAATTTGACCACACATCATAATCAATGTGTGAAAATGTTCTATATTTCAATTTTCTCCCAAGAAATCCCATCTGACTACAATCAAATGGATCATTCAATATCTTATAGGGACTCAAAATATCAAATTATGGTATCCTCATTCCTCAAACATTAATTTAATTAGATATTCAGATGTTGAATTTGCAGGTGATATAAATAATCAGAAAAGCACTATCGGGACCTGCCAAATTCTTTGTAATGCCTTAATCTCTCGGCATAGTAAGAAATAAACTTTGGTTGCCTTGTAAACCACCGAAATTTAGTACATTACCACTTGTAATTGTGACACACAAATATTACATACTTTATTTTGATTTATCATTTGAACCATGCCTATTATATGTGATAATACCAGTGTCATTAGCCTATCTAAATAAATTTTTCATCATTCTCAGGCTAATCATATAAATATTAAAAATTATTTCATTTGTGATCATGTTTAAAATGTTGACTTTAGCTTAAACTTTGTTGATTCAGAAAATCAACATGCTAATATTTTTACAAAACCCTTGCTTGAATATTGTTTTTGCTTTCTCCAAGAAAAACTCGAGATTAGATGTTTTAAGGAAAATTAATAGCAGCATGGTTTTTTTACATCTTGTTTTTGGAGAAAAATATTTTGCATGTATAAAATCTTTTATTTTTGGACTGATGTATTTTTACCTTCTTTAAACTGTTTTCCCTCATTACTACCCTTATGAAACTACTTGCTTATTTACCGTCTCTAGTCCCTCGTGTGTGTCAATGTCCCTTGACTTTTTATCTTCCCCATACCTGAAACTCTTTTGCTTCATCTCATTTATTCTAATCTCTCATTTTTATCTTCCTAACTCATCATCTCTCTTAGTATACTATCGTCATTTCTTTTTCCTCAAATCCTTTTTAAAACCCTTCATTTTCTTCACATTTTCATCACCCATCTTCTCATGCATAAAACCAGATCAATGGCCATCATACCCAGCCAATTGTCTTGCAGATAATCAAGAACTAGTTCAAATTTTTGGTTCCTTAGAGGAAGCCACTTCCAAATCTATCCTTTTCCCTAACCCTAAGAATGTGACTTTTCCAATTCCACTATTTCTTGTAAGAAATCCCACTCAAATTTTATTAAAAATCTCCCTCCGAAAGACATACACAAATCTTTGAAAGGCTCACATTGAGAGAAGTTTTTCACTTTAGGAACCATTCTATTGTGCCCAGTAGAGTTATCAATCTCCAACAATAATCCCACTAAAATATTAGTCCATTATTTAAAGCACATGACTTATCACTGTTTTTTATCTCTTTGGGTTGGAAATTTTGAGGATCTAGTTTGCCTATTCTATACTAACCTCCGTATCTCGAAATATAGCAGAGCACTTGAAATTTTGGTTTTAGAAACAAGAATTATTCTAAATGTTTTTCTGTTTGGGAAAGTGTTTGAAACCAAATTCTTTGTCATGGTCCCTTTCATGAATAGAACTTGGCCAGAAAATCTTGAAGTTAGCTTTGAGGAAGCTAAAGCTGTTGTTGTTGAACCTAAGGCAAATTTGTCAAATTTTTTACCCCAGTTATTTTTTTAAGAACAAAATTCTCGATCACATTATTGCTACCACCTTAATTCCTCAAAAAAATATTTGAGTAATGTTACAACTCAGGAGATATTTGTTTTGTATTGTATGGTCAAGAGGTAAAAAATCAATTAGTAAAATTGGTTTCAGGAATATATGTTGGAAAGTATGGCTGACACTCATTCCTAAACTAGTCTACCGTACAGTTTGTTGATTACTCATATTCAGCATTTTTATTCTATTAATCTTTTAGGATTTTCTATTATGGAAATCTTCCCTACGTATGATTCCAAAATATTTTGTATCATGTGTTATACTCTAAGTGGAAGAGAGTGGTGCAAAAAAAATCCATGAAATCCAAGATTGATCTTCCGAAAGTAAGTAATCCTATTACTAACCCACTTCTACAGTGTTGAAGGATATGGAGGAAGTTAAAGAACATCTGCGAGGCCAAAAGAAAGGATTGGTAAGGCTTCATAAATCCATTGCTTAGTTGTTAGAGCTTGGAAAGGACACAAGTTTAGATATTGGGAAAGTCCATATTTTTCTTGATATTATTAAATAGAAGGGAGCCAAAATTTTCAATAAATGTTAAAGCAAGTCGACTCCATTAATACTAGACCTAACTCCTCCCACAATGAACTCTCTATCTCTATACAGAATTTCAATTCAAACTTCTCTAAGAACATGAATTCTCCTATGAGCGATTAATTTTCAAAATGCATAATACCTTCGGCTATTTCCTCAAAAAATATTGATTTAGTTCTCCAGAAAATCCCTTTTATTCAAAAGGGGCTTTTCTTCTTCTCTTTTTTTTTTGGTCTGTGTAAGGAATACTCTCCACTCAACTTTATTATTTAAACTACTAATGAAGACTTTTTTTTGTTATTTTCTATGTGCATCCACGGCTTGCCTATTTTTTTTATGTATAATTGGTATTTTTTATTATTCCAAAAGGGGGGAACATCTTCCAATCAATCTACAAGGCAATATTATGGCAGTAGGGAGAGTCAACTGCAACTTAGGGGGAGCATCATGATCAGGGAAGTAGACTGATGTTTGTTTTGTCATTACCAAAAAAGGGGAGATTGTTAGCCTCCTATATAATTAGTTCATATCTTAATAATGTCAAACTAACAAAGTAAACATACAAGATCTAGTTTTGAAGATGATCTTTAGGTGAAAGGTTAATTTTAAAGATCTTAAGATGAAAGGGTAATCCTCAAAAATCAAGGATACATATGGAAAGAATCAAATCAAAGTAAAGAGAAGATTAAAGGATCCTAAAGTAAGGAATCAGAAGATATGTAGAGATCAAATCAAGGAAAGCAATCAACAGATGTTAGGATGACCAAGTAAGCAAACGGATCATATGAAATACACGGAAAAATATGATATGGACATGTATGTATATGACTCCTTATAATGCCGAAGGAAATGCCATATCATAATGCACGAACATATCTGATATGGATATGTTTATGATATGAGCCCCCAATTAAAAAATCCAATCAAATCATTGATTAAAAGAATTCTATTGGCTTTGACTTTTAGAGCAAAGAAGCAGCATATGATGAAGTTTATATAAACATGTTGAAGAAAAAAAACAAAGCTCAACTTCACAGAGAACTATTACTTTGTCTCATCTTTAGCCTTCATAAACTTTCTAATTTTCCAAATTCTACAACAGTTACAAGAAGAACAAAGTTGAGTCAGTTGACTAGTTGTACCAGTTGTGGTTGTGTCACAGGATCTAGGTTGTAGCAGATTAAGATTCAAAATTTTCAAATTTTAGTGTAACTCATTCTCACGTTAATCTCTAACAAAAACACTTGCAATCTAACGGGGCTAGAATAGGAACCACACCAGTGATCTGAACCTATATAAAAATCAGTGTTTCTTTTTATATTTCAGTTCTATAAGCTTTGTTTAACTCTATTTTATTAAGTATACTAACTTGTAGGTGAGTTGAGTGACACAACTAATCAGTCCACTTAGAAAAAAGATTTCAATTTAACCCTTCTTGAATTTTAATATCAACTATGTGTAGCATGATTCAGCTGTCATGTCTTATACTTAAGATAGGATCTACACCAAAAAGGCACAATAGGGGTGAGCACAGTCCATTAGTACTCAAGAAGTATTATAGAATGACTAAGCAAAGAAGAATATAGTACATGTAAAAGATACTATGAGCGCATCACTTGTAAAAAAAAGTTTCCAAATGGTAGCTCACAGTGTTTCCACTAGCAGTTCAATAATACAAGGTTAATACAGAAACCAAAAAGCGTGATAGACATAGAGAAACTAAGTAAAAAACAAGGGTACATAAAATAAACACCTAGAATACATATGCAAATGCAATGCAATGAAGATGGATAATGATTAATTATTGAAAGCCACTTCATGACTTTTCATATATACCTACCAAGACTCAGCACTCCCAAGATAGTATCTATGGGCGATTTGCAATCTATATACTACATCAAATCTCAAATCACCTCTCTATATAGTGTACATGGATTAGGGGTTTATAAAGTATCACATTCACTTCTCCAACAATTGTTCATGTATCAAGTTTTTTTTTTCATAAAAATATGACGTTTTATTTTGAATCAGTGTTTTTGAATGGTACAAATGTCTCATTACATATGTATGAATAAAATTAGTATATAATGCTCACAACATATTCGTATAAAGATCATAATTCATTCAATACATGTATAAGTAACTCAAAATCAATTCACTATTTCAACAATTCATGATATTAGTCCTCAAATGGCACCACTAGAATACATAGTCATTTAAGACATTGATAACATCAATCCAACCCCCTTAATCTAGTATTTCTATATTGAAAGGCATAATAATGCTGAAATAGGTCCTATATAATTTATCCACGCCATCCTCACAGTCATAAAATCAATAATAATAACGTTTAATGCATAAATAGGGCTTGTAAAGTCAAATAAACCACCCGCATGGGAAACATGCAAAATATGGTATCTCAAGTCAACAACAATAAGAATATAAGCCCCCCCACAAGCACCGAACATTAATAAACATATTAAAATAATACATCCCTAACTATTTCTCCAATCCATAGTATGATTTACTCATTTATTAACTACCCAATCTAGTCTAAAAAACATATATTATGATCTACCTCGAAGTGTCGAAATTTGAGCCTAGAACTTTCCACATAGATTCTTTTCCTTTTGAAAAAATCTCAAACAGAGATAATTCATTTGAATATAGAATATATGCATTAAAGAAAATGTAATTATACTCATATCAACAATAATTAAGCCAGATCTAAAACTAGTTCGACAAATAGGTTCAAAAATAAAAAGGCTAAAACTAGAATATATATTTTAAAAACTTTTTCCCAAAGATTATAAGAGCCTAAAGTTTAAAATACAAGTTAAAATGATTAAAAATGAGGCTTAAATCAAAGAAAATCCATTTTAGAGATAAATCAGTAAAACTCCCAAAAATTATAGTTTTCATTAATGATTAGAAGGTGTTTTTAAAGATATAATCAATAGGAAATGATGGGGAGATGTATTAAAATTTTAACCAAGAAAAAATGACGGGAAAAATCATTGAAATTGCCTATTCATAAATATTAAAACACCAAAGATGGTTTTATCACAAAAATGAAGTATTTAGAAAATTATATGAATAGTTCCACGCAATCATGGTCGCTACCTCATGATAACATGAGTAACATTGACGAAGACTTAAGTCAGCGATTACGACTGCGAGAAAAGGGCATCGTGATCGTGATGGTTAAAGCCAGCTAGGTCCACCAATTAACCTATCCCTATCATGGTACCAATACCAATTAATCATGATGAAGAAGATCATCAAGGGCCACGATCGCGACATGGTTCCAACTAATTATAAATTAGCCCCATAACTACATAATTGAAGAAGAATGTAAGAACTAAGTCAAACGCATTGGCATGTCATCCCATATTTGAATCAAATTGGACAAAGTGGTTGTATTCCTAGTCTAACAGCAAATCATATCTTTAATTCATCTAAAATATAAGAACCCACTATTTATGTTCCATTGTCTAATCTAATGTTTCTTCAACCGTTCTCACAATAGAAAAATAGATGTATTATAAAGGTCCCTAGTCAATATAATAGTAATAAAAAGAACATATGAAGAACAAAATATTATAATAAACTTTAAGCCAACTTGATTTAATACTAAGTAATCATGTTCGTAGTCTCAACCCTAAAAAGATGGTTTTTAGCCACTCATAATCTACTTTATAATCACAAAATTTATGTAATTCATACACAAATTAAATAATTAAAAGAGAAGAATCGAAATCCTATTTGGAGCCTTTGTCGTGTATTATTCAGTCCTAACTCATCCAAAGATTATTAGAATAGAGGTTAAAATGTCATATTTAAAGTGAAGTGTAAAAAGTTGTCGACAACCCCCTTTCGTGGCACGCCCTTATCGCAGAGCATCAGCTTTATGGCATGCCATTATCTCACACCTATATTGCTTCTTGGAGTTCACTCTTTCGCTAGCTTCGTTCAACTCTACTAAAATGAATCTTCGCTTATGTGGCACGAAGGCATGTTTTAAACTCCAATTTCCTACTATAGTGCAGTCTCTCCATTGTTCTTCATGTCCCATGGTTTGTAGTTGCCTTTAAACTAACTTTTAAGCTCGTCTTGCTTGTCTCCATTGATCCTCTAATGCCTTAAATCATCCATATGCTCGGTATTGACACCCTATCAATCTCAAACTTTCAATAATTCTAACCTGAAATACTAATCACATCCATCTATTCCCAAATAAAAGTTAAGATCAATTAAATGAAAATATATGCACTACACCTCACAAAATAGATAAAAGTATGGGCAATAATTAGTCATTGGGCATATAAATATGCCAAGATAGAAGGCAAGGGTGAATGCAGCTAAAACAAAAAATATGAAGGATTTGTGAGAAAAAACTTTCATGAACTAAAACATATTTGAGAATACATATACGTAAAATCATACTATTCTATAACTGCAAAAGCGGTCATATCAAGATTGCATACTAACGTTTATCTCTATGTGGGAGTTTTTTTCAACTGACATACATCATGTGAGCTCATGATATCCTATGTCTTACCCAATTGGTAGAGTTTTCAAATCTATTTGTAGGATCATAAATCCTATGAGGAGACATTTTTATGAGACTTGGGACAGCTATACCCTTCTTCTTCGAGTGCTAGATAATCCTCCTAAAAGTGAATATAAAATCATATGCTCATAAAATATATAAATTTTTATCAATCTAAAGATAAAGTACAATTCTTTACTCAAAAATCATATTTTCAATTACTAAGTTAAACATCAACTCATCAATGAGTTGATATCAATTCTTTGAACTTCCTGATAACTAAATATTTTCTTGAAATACATTGTGAATTAAGATTCAAAGGAATTTCATGAGAAGTATATCCATATTTGAAAAGGACTACAATGTGAACCTTCTATATTTATAAAATCTTTCAAACATGTACTAGAATATCAATAGGTAAAAAAGATTTCAACTTTCATATCATATTATAGCTTTTTCAAGGTTGATCATTGTCACGGCCCAAACCAGCGTTTGGCTGTGATGGGTATCTTAGGCCTACAATGGACCGACTACCCCCATCACATAATGTCATGAGCAGAAATTTACAATGATAACAATATGGAAGCTAATAAATAGTGATAAGAAGATGGATAAATAACTCAATGAAGCAAAGAGTCAAAACAATAACCAACCAACACACATCTATCCACAATAGCGTCTAAAACCAAAATACTAAATAAGTCGTGACATGCCCCCGACTATTACCAAAGAATCAAAATGTACTGAGTCAAAAATAAAATAATAAGAATATGATAAGGTCTTCCGAAGGATGGAGGCTCATCACTTTACAACTATGCGACGAAAGTGCTAATCCACCTATTGCTGCATAGGGGAAAAAGAAGTGTCTTCAGACCATACATTATGAAATAATGTAGAATCTTAGGATGTTTAGCGGGGTGAGCGCTAGCATGAAACTTAGGGTAGGGATAAAATAATGCTATGTTAAAAACCAAACTAAACCACATGCACACATTGTATATACACGTATATATATAAGTTGCCGAGATAGGAAACAAGGTTTAAACATGAGATCAAAAACCATTACCCTATATTGTGTAGCTCTAATTTTCCTAAGGGAACCCACGGGTTATATGGGTGCTGCTTCCTAGGCTGAAAGGGCCCTAGTGCGTGTTAACCGCACAAACTAGAGAAATTCAAGGAAGGGGCAAAGCCACCGAGGCTCAAACCATTTCAGTATATATATATATATATATATATATAATAGTGAACTATGTACATGGTCATAAAGACCCCTATGCGGACAAACGTGGTTTCCAATATCGGTCCCCTCGGGAACTCTACTCTCCATGGCAAGCTACACAACCCCCTTTAAGACCAAATTAAAACCAGTTAGCTCATAATTCAAACCATTAACCCGGGAGTCATTCATTAAGGCATTAACCACTTAGTATCGACATACCAATACGCCTGCATGCTAAATAACCCACGCCAAATCAATTTATACAACTACATTGACTCCTTAAGTTCCATTAAAATCCAATCCATGGAAACCAAGGCCATCCAAATCAATTTAAATAACCATTTATCCATTAATACAATGCATTGAGTTCAAAATAAGTCAAACTATTAAACTTTTCCATATTTAAAATTAAATTAACCAAGTGGGTTGAGGGTCATGCAATTCATGGTAAAAATTCAGCCAATTTGGAGAAACTCACATTTCCCATTCCTACCATTTAAATAAAGTACCAATTCAGAACCAAAAAAATATTAATCTAAAGCATGAATAATCAATTCAAGTCATGGGAAAAGTAATTCAATAAAAAAAAACCAAAATTCCTCAACCCAATTTATAAACCCATAGTTAAATTACATAAAGATCCATCAAATCAATGTCACAATGTAAAATTAAAGTTTGGGAAAGATGTATATACCTGACACACACAAGAATCTATAATAAGTTTGAAGTTTAGAGCCCAGATGATGAATGCGTAGTGAAACCCTTGAATGGTCTTTGATTTTTTGTTTAAGAGTGAAATAGAGGGATTTGATATTTGAAAACAGATAGGAATGGGACTATTTTATGTTAAAAAGTTGTACAATAAAGAGTTCAAAAGCCTCTCATCTCGACTGAATAAAAAAAACTACACAAATTTAACACCTTAGTATGGCATGCCAATATCACGAAGACTATCCTCTATGACACATCAACATCGTGGAGAGTAGACTCCATGACACATTGATATCGCGGACCCTCACTGCCTCGAGGTCCAAAAATGACCTCAAAACCCTTTCAAAATTTTCAAAACTTTTCCCAAATATCCTTTTAATATCTCTAAACCCAATTCAGATAAAAATTGATATTGCAAAGATGGAAAGTCAAAAATAAATTGATGGAAATTTCATAGGTCTTACATTATCCATCCCTTAGGATCATTCATACTCGATTGATGAGTTACTACACTTTTAGCTCAAGAACAGAAAGAATACAGCAGAATCAAATGATAAACTTAGACAATGACAAAAAGTAAATAAAACTCATAACTTAAGTACTTTCATCCACCCCGAGGAACAAGAATAGATATTTAGTCTTTGTATCTTCCTCAACTTCCCAGGTAGCATTTTCTACCTTTTGATTTCTCCAAAGGACCTTTATCGAAGCTACATCCTTGGTCCTCAATCTATAAACTTGACTATCTATGACCTTAACAAAAAATTCCTGATATGACAAGGAATCTAAAGTACCAACATTCTCCATAGGGACAAGCAAAGAAGTATTACCCACACACTTCTTCAACATTGATACATGGAAAACATAATGAATGGGTCTCAAACTCAAAGGTAAATCCAACTCATAAGCAACATTCCAAACTCTCCTCATAATATCATATAGACCAATATAACGAGGGATGATCTTCCCCTTTTTCCTAAATTTCATCACTCCCTTCATAGGAGAAACTTTAAAGAACACCCAATCACTAACCTCGAATTCCAACTCCCTTTGACCCACACTTGCATAAGACTTTTGGAAACTTTGGGTAGCCTTAAGTCATTCTCTAATCACCATCACCTTTTCCATAGCATAGTGATCCAAATCAAGACCAAACAACCTAGTCTCACTAGCCTAAAACCACCGAATAGGTGAGCTACACCTCCTAATATTAAGAGCCTCGAACGGAGCCACCTGACTACTTGAATGGTAATTATTATTGTATGCAAACTTAATATGAGGCATGTGATCTACCCAACATTCCTTAAATTCAATCACATAGTACGTAAGAATCTCATCCAAAGTTTGAATAGTACGCTCCTCCTGTCCCTCAGTTTTAGAGTGGAAATGGTGCAAAAGTTCACCTCCATACCAAGACTTTTCTAAAATAAACGCCAAAAGTGAGATGAAATCTTCATACCTCTCTCTAAAATGATGGACATTGGTGCACCATGCAACTTGACAAACTCTTAGACTAAATAATTTAGCATAACCCTCTCAAGAGTAGATAGTCCTCTTAATTAATAAGTGAGCAGTCTTAGTCATTCTATCCACAATGACCCAAATCAAATTATACTGATTGCGAGACCATGGAAGGACCGTAACGAAATCCATATTGATCATCTCCCGCTTCCACATAGGCAACTCTATCTCTTGAGACATTCCACTCAGCCATAAATGCTCAACTTAACTTGCTGACAAACCATACACTTAGCAATAAAATTAGCTATATCCCTATTCATATTGTTCCAACAATAGATTCCTTTAAGTCATGGTACATTTTTGTTAAACTAGGATGAACTATATACCTAGAATCGTGAGCCTCATCCAAAATCCCTTCTAAACCCATCAACATCAGGAATGCACTACCTGTCTTGGTACCATAAGATACTTTCTCCCCCGATCTTATATGCCATAACCTTATACTGACCCACACCTTCCTTAATTTGTGTAAGTATAGGATCAAAAACCTACTTATCCTTTACTTTATCACTAAGAGGTGAGTTAACCACCTCTTGTACAATAACTCCTCCATCCTTGGAGTCCAAAAGACACACGCCTAAGTTATCAAACTGGTGATATCCTTGACCAATCCTTTCTTCTCTTGTATGGTAGTGAAGACTCATATCTTCATACTTAAAAAACTCAAGCAACCATCTTTGCTGGAAATTCAACATCGTTTGAGTGAACACATACTGCAAGATTTTATAGTTTGAAATGATTTCTACATGCAACCCATACAAATAATGATGGAAAATCTTCAATATGAAAACCATAACTGCCAACTCTAAATTGTGAGTCAGATAATTCCTTTCATGGACCTTAAGTTGTCTAGAAGTATAGGCCACAACCATAAGTAGTCTAGAAGCATAGTCCATAACCTTACCATGTTGTATCAATACACAACTCAATTCTATATAGGATGTATCACAATATACAACAAAACCCCCAATACCCTCGAGAAGGGTAAAAACTAGCTTAGAAGTCAACTTGTCTTACAACTTCTCAAACTACCCTCATAAGCACTAGACTATAGCAACTTAACCTTTTTCTGGGTTAATTTTGTCAATGGAGCAACAATAAAAGAGAAAATATTAACAAACCTCCTATAATACCCGACCAAACCTAACAAGCTCCTCATGTCAATTAGAGTCATGGGGTCTAGTCTATTTTTCCCTACCTCAACTTTCTGTGGATCCATCTTGATCCCCTTACTAGAAATAAAATAATAAAGAAAAGTCACAACATTCAACCAAAACACACACTTAGAAAACTTAACATATAGCTTTTGATCCTTAAGTGTCTATAACACAATTTGGAGTTGATTTACATGATCCATTTCACATTTAAATATACCAAGATCTCAGCAATGAAAACTATCACAAATATGTAAGAAAACTACCTAAAAATTTGATTCATAAGATTCATGAAAGTAGATAGAGCATTGGTCAACCCAAAAGACATAACCAGAAATTCATCATGACTATACCAGGTTTGGAAAGTAGTCTCTGGCATATCAACCTCCTTAATTTCCAAATTATGATATACCGAATGAAGATAAATCATAGAGAAGAATCTAGCACCTTGAAGCTGGAAAAAAAGATCATCAATACTAGAAAGAGGTACTTATATTTCACTGGCACCTTATTTAAATAATGGTAATCTATACATATCCAAAGAGATGAATTTTTCTTCCACTTAAAAAGTATAGGAGAACTCCATAGAGAAACATTAGGATGAATAAAACCCTAATCAATAAAATCATTCAACTGCTCCTTTAGCTCCATTAATTTAGTCGGAGCCATTCTATAATGAGGAATGGAAATACAATGAGTGTTTGGTTGAAGATAACTCCCCAATTCTATCTCCTTTTAAGGTGGATAATCATAAGAATTACCACCCCAAAAAGCCCAAGAAGGACTATAGGGGATAAGTGGAACTCCATATAGAGCTGTACAATTAGGAGAAGGGACCTTAGACATGGTTTGCACTCCAAATATAGTGCGAGTCCCCTCCATATTGTCCTCAGGTAGGACGGAGTTCCCAGCAGAGTTTATATGAATATCAGATCTTTGTAGAGGAATAATCTAAAATAAAAGGAAGCCAGGAGTTAGAGAAGTTTCATAGCACTAGAATCTATAGGTCAAAAATAGAACACAAGAAAGGGAACCATTCTAAATGCCTTATATCCTCCTCCTTATAAGTGTGGTGCACTATACACCCCTAAAAAGGACTATACTCAACATGAATTTAGGGTCACCCAATAAATCTAAACCTTGCTCTAACACCAAGCTTTTCATGACCCGAACCAAGGCTTGGCCATTCCGGGTATCTCAAGCCTACTATGGATAAAAGACCACCCTTATCTCCAAACCTCATGAACATAATAATAATAATAGGGAAGCCAATAAATAGAAATAAGAACATACATAAACAACATGAATCTAAGATTAAAAAAATAACCAACAAACCCATATTTGTCCATAATAACTTCTAAAATTAAATACCAAAAAGGTTTGGACATGTCGCCGACCATGATCAAAGAATCCAAAAGTACTAAGTCAAAAATAAAAGAATAAGGAAATTATATGGCCTTTCAAAGGATGCAGGCGCTTCACAACTACTTGGTGAACATGCTAATCCACCTAACACTATGTGGTTGCAAGAGAAGTGTCTTCGGGCCCAACATTATGAAGTAATGTAGCATCCTAGGATTGATAGCAGGGTTAGCACTAGAATTTAACTCAAGGTATAGATAAAATAATACCAAGATGAAAAATAACTAAAACAGATGCACACACTATATAGGGATAGGAAATAATGTTTAAGCATGAGATTTAAAACAGTGTCCTAGATTGGGATCTCAAACTGACTTAAGGGAACCTATAAGCTATTGGGATTAACTCCTTGTGCTGAAAGGGACCCAGTGTATAGTAGCTGCATGAAGCAGAGAAATCTGAGTAGGTGCCAAAGCCATCTATACTCCAATCATTCACAAATATGTATATAATATATGAACTATGCACGCGATCATTAAGACTCCCACACAAGCAAATGTGATTTACAGTATCGGTCCCTCCATGACCTCTACCTTTAATGGCGAACTACATAATCTCTTTAATACCAAACAAAAACCATTTAGCACATAGTTCAAATCATTAACCTAGGACTCATTCAATAAAGCATTAACAATTTGGTATCGCCATACCAATATGGTTGCAAGCTAAATCACATATCAAAAATCAATTTATACAACCATATTAACTCCCTAAGTTCTAGTAAAATCTAATCCATGTCCACCGAGGCCATCCAGATCTATTTAAATAACCATTTATTCATTTATTCCATGCATTGAGTTAAAAATAAGTAAAACCATGTAATTTTTCCTTATTTTAAATAAAATTAACCAAGTGATTTGAGGTTCATGTAATTCCTAGCTTAAATTCATCCAATTTTGAGAAACCCATGTATCCTTTTCCAACCATTTAATTAAAGTACCAAGCCAGTTCCCAAAAACATTAATATAAGGCATGAATAATCAATTCAAGTCATGTGACAAGTAATTCAATCAAAAATAACAAAAAACCCTCAACAATTTCAAAAAACACAGTTTAAATCACCCAAAAATTCATCAAATCAATGCCACAATGTAAATTTAAAGTTTGGGGAAGAGATACATGCCAGAAATACATAAGAATTTGTAATCAATTTGAAGTTTAGAGCTCGAATGATGAATGCATAGCGAAAAACTTAAATATTCTTGGGTTTTGTGTTTGAGACTGAAATATTGGGATTTGATCTTACAAAACTGATGGGAATGGGACTATTTTATGCTTAAAATCCAAACAAGGGGTTAAAAGACCAAACAACCCTCATACTAAATGAATAAGAACAAACTACATGAATTTAGCACCTTGGTAAGGACGCTAATATCGTAGAGACTTTTTATATATAGTTTTGATGATGAGAAACTAAACTGTAAAGGAACATATCCCTGAATGTGCAAGGTATACTGCTGCTAGCACACATTGTCTGTATATTTTTTTTCTCTTGTATAACAAAATTGCAAGTGTTATTCTGTACTAATTAGGACAGCTAGTCCAGTAATCTTTTATCCCTAAGCATCACTCAGCTATAAAAGGAAAGAGATGCATCTTCATCAATTGGGTTTTTCACATTATAAAAAGTGAAGAGAGGCAACCAAAACTCTAATTCAAGATTCATCAAGCATTACGTATGTTTGTCTTTTTGTAGTATGCTTAACAAGTGAGTGAGTATTCTTGTGTGTTGATTTGTAAGTGAACTCTTATGCTATAAGAGTAATGTTATCTTTTGTTGAGAAAGTTTCTTAGGTAGTATTGCTTAAGCCAGTTATTGATTAGATTTAATTAGTGTAGAGGGTCCTTCGTAGAGTTACAAAGATGAGCTTATAGTAGAGTTATTACAAGCGAAAGGAGCCTAGAGATATGTTAAAATCTAAATTGTAATTAGAAGGTTGATTATAGTGGATGTCTATGGTGTTTGTGAGGGAAAGACATGGTTTTTCCCTCCATTGGCTTCCACTTAAAATATGGTCTTTTTACTTTCTTGTATTGTCTTTAAATTTCAAGCACCTCTTAATTGCCTTACTATGCTACCGCTTGAGATTGCCTTGAGGGACCTGGTCCCTCACTGTGTGTCTAAGACACCACAAAATTCTTAGATTAATTCGATCCTTTATGATTTTTAAGGGATCCCAGACTTTGAAAATTCTAGATGAGTATTCAGAGTTAGTGTAATTTTAGCCTTCGAAAGTTGGAAATCTTATTTCTCAACCTTTACGTCCATTAAATGTTGATATTTTAGTTAATTCTATATAAGGTATGCCAATAGGTGTTTTTAGACAAGTTTTAAATTTTTCAAACCTCATTTTGATCATGTTAGAATTACCAAAATAGTGAGTCAACATGATCTTGACACGTTGCATCGTCTATCGCATCGATAGATAATTTTTCCCTCAAGTTAGTGCAATTTCTAGGGAAGTGATGCAGCATGTTGGCTATTGCATCGATGCAAATGACACAGCCTATGCGTCGATGATTCAGTTTATGGCCATTAAAAAGGTCGCATTCTTAGGGTTAATTAAGTCTTTTTCCTAGGCCTTACACCCCTCATAACACGAAATTTAGCCTTCTTTTACCACAATATAATCATTCTTTCACAATTTCCTCAAGATCAAAAACCCTAGGTGAATTTAATTCAAATTCAAGTCTGAAGATTTCACCATTAATTTTAAAAAATTCACCAAATAGAGTATGTAAAGTGTTCATCCAAGGGTTTCTTCCACCTTTGGAGTCCAAGAAACTCTTTTAAAGCTCATGTAGAGTGATTACATGATTTCCATGATTTAAATTAAAGTATGTTCATTATTATTACTTAGTTGGGTTTCTATTTCATGATTTATACAAAATTCAGGTAGAGTTAATTTATATCTGGGCTTTATCATGTGAATTCATGTTGAAACTCTTGTAATTATATAATTGGAATTGAATCACTAGGACTTCATGTTGTTTTTAGTATTATGTGCATATATTATGCCCCAAACGTTCTGGTGAATTGTCCATGTGAGTGGAATAGTGAAATTATAGCATGTTAGCATGTATGATAGTTTATGTCATGCAAGTGTTTGCTTGAATGCCCAAATGAATGAATGATGACTAAGTAGTTAATTACAATATCTCAAGATTATGACATGTCTTTTAGGTTTATGCTATCGATTCCTGGGGTATTCAATACACAACAATTTAGCTACTTGTCTAGAGCCATGGTTAATCATAGAATAATATCAGTCATGTAAAAATTAGAAGAATTTAGTTGGTTATAGAATTTAGGAAAACTCAGTGAAATCAAAATTAGTCCAGTTCAATTCAGTAAAATTAGTTCAGTTCAGCTGTACTGTATGATTAGTAACAGTTCAGTCCAACCTAGTACAATTTAGAATTTAGTCCAGTGTCTATTCAGTTGGGAGTAGGATTTAACACTGAGTGAATCCAAGGATAGGGATGCACCTGGCAGTAGAGGGTGTAATCCTTAGAAGCAGTTCTTGTGTTCCATAACTACAGAGCCAACTTAGGTTGAGACATCAACCTGTCAGTTGAGGGTTAAAGAGGTGATCTACTTGCCATTTAAGGGTCCTACCATTTTTATTTAGAGCACCTGCCAGGTAAGGGTAACTCAACACTTTTCCTTACCCATGGCACAGTATTGATACCCTTCCAACTAGGGTTACAGGTTCAACCCTAAATCAGTTAGAGAAGAGGCATGTCGGCTAGATGATTACTTTCCACATTCTCAGTTTTAGATTCAATCTCAATATGGAACTTAGTTCAGTTCCACAGATTAAGGACTGTAAGACACAATCATTCAGCTTAATATAGGACTCAGTATAGTTCCAAAGAATCAACACTATCAGATATAGTCATTCAGTTATAAGTAATTCAGTATTCAATGTTCTTATTATCTTTGTACAGTTTACATATTCATGCATGTACTCTCACTCAGTCATGCTTATGATATTCAGTTAGTATTGTTCATGCATATGAACCTATGTATTTCAGCCTACCTCACTAAGTATACTAGTATATTCAAAATATTGACCTATGCTTTTCATTGTTCTTTGATGTCTTATATCATAGGTTCAGACGCACGGGCTCCCAAGAACCCTTAGAAATTTATATTCCCAGCATACAGAGTTAGTGGTGAGTCCTTATAGTTCGAGGATGTGATTATTTATTTTAGCTTTTTCAGTTTATTTTTTAGTAGTTGTAGTTAGTGGCTTTTCCAGACTAGAGTATTTTAGACAGTTGTATAGTTTTCAGTATTGATATTCAGTTTTAGTATTGTGATACCATATTCAGTATTATTTATTATATATTTTAGTTTTCAGTATTGATATTCAGTTTTGGTATTGTGATACCATATTCATTATTATTTACAGTATTGAACCTTAGGACCAGTTTTTTACCTATTTTTTGCATATTACTGAATTATTGTTTAGTTATTGAAGTAGGTACCAGTCATGGGTTATCTTGTGGTCCTTTAGGATTCTGATCACTATGTTGAATTAGCAGTACAGACTTAGGGCGTTACAAAAATAGTATCAGAGCCTAAGTTTCAAAAAAGTCCTAGAAAGTCTGAACTAGAACGCTATACGGTGCTCATGACCCCGAAGGACCACAAGCTAACCCATGACTGATATCTGTACCTGTACACAGCATATTATACATGTAAAATGCAAAAAAATATGCACAATATGTCATAAGGTTCAACTGAAATAATATAAAATCCATATGGGTGAAAATACCCAAAATAACTCAAGTCTGAATATTGAATCTGAACTGAATCTATCTAAATCTGAAAGCCTCTAAGTACTGTCTGAATAAGGAGTTGAAGGAACATTTCTCTAACTAACTCCATCTAGTTAAAATTGAAATGAAATAATGAATGAATAAATAAAATCATATCATCCTCAAATGAAGAGGACTCATTGTAACTCTGCGACTGGAATTGCTATTGCTACTGTTGATCTGGAGCTCGTGTCTCTGAACCTATGGTGTAACATAAAAAGAAAGAACCATAGCACAAATGAGTTAGTACGTGGGAATGTACTGAGTATATGAGGTAGGTAGGCTAAACACAAAAGGGTTTACATGCATGAATAATTCTAACTGACTGACTGATATGAACATGAGAATGCAAACATGCATACATAGTAACTGGAATCGTGAATTCATGATAGCTAGATCTATAATCTAATAATGGTTTAATAATAAATATCATGACTGATACCATGAATCTGATAACATGAGTGAATGTATCTTACAGTCTTAAATCTAATAGAACTATCTGAGTTCCATACTGTAACTGAATTTGACTGTATCTGACAATCCTAATAAACTTAAATCAGAAGAACTATCTGAGTTATTTTACTGAGACTGATACTAAAATTGTGGGAGGTATTTGATTAACCAAAATGCCCCGTATGTGCCATTATGGCTAAGCTTGGGTACAATCTCTACCATGACTGGGAGGGTTTCAATTCCGCACCACTAGTAGAGATAACTGTAGGTAACGCTTATTTAACAGTGTTCTAAAAAAATAATGGTGGGGCCCTTATATGACAGTGCTAATCCACCTTATCAACCCTCATCTGACAGTGCTGATATCTCAACCTACACTGGCTACATAGTTCTAGAACGCAAGGATGAATGCTTAGAATCACACCCTCATCTGGCATTGTGTTCACTCAGTATAACTTCTACTCCCATCTGAAGCGAGTGAACATGAATAACTGACTAAACGTGATTTAACTAACTTTACGTGAACTAAACTTAATGAATTTCATTGACTGATGAAATAATACTAATATCTAATAATTGAATGAGATCATGAGGCTTTCCTGAGTCACCTGACTGACTGAATTTTACTAAATCATTGTTTGAGTTCAGATATCTTGAAACATGACATGGCTCTAGGCACATAGCTATAGTTTTTGGGTATGATATCCCCAGGACTCGATAGAAGGAAACTGATACACATGACATGACTTGACCACAAGATTGGAGTCCACAATTCATAGTATCATAAGTAGGGGATATCATACTTTATGTAGTTATTCAACTTCTTAAACATTGTAGGGAATACATAGATATATTTCTTGTACATATTTTATATCTCCGTTACCATACATGATTCATACCACAAAAATAGCAATACATCAGTAGCATGGAATTCATATTGGAGTATATAGCTAATATGGACTTGTCATTTTGATATCATGGAACCATGTAAATATGAATTCCTAGCATGCTAAGCATTTTATCAAACACCTTGCCTGCATTCTTTAAGGCATAGGTGTGTTTCATACTTGCACCATATTAAACCACCTACAGTTCATGGTTTTCCACTAACAAACATATATATTCCATGAAAACACCTTTAGATATCATACTAAAACTTAAACAACAATCGTCAACATGTACATGCTCATATCACCAAAAAAGTTTACAAAGTATTATTTAAAACATGATTCTTGAACTCTACGAACGAAAATGATCCATAGATGAATACTATGCATACCTTAGGTTAATAATTCGTGAAAGTTGTAGTGTAATTGGCTTGGAATTTGAAATCCCTAATTAAACCGTAGAATTGTTTTAGGTTGTTCTTGAGATAAATTCAATGAAAGAACTATATTTTGGTGAAAATGGCCTTAATACCATGTTTAGAAGCACATATGGGTGGAGAATGACCAAACAACCCTTAAAAATACGAAAGTGGACTGAAGGAATTTTTTGCATCGTGCGATCGAGCATGCGTCCCATGCTATTTTCCACCGTAGAATAGCATGCGTCGCATGATCTATAGCATGCTGGGACCATGTGCTATAGCAAGCGTCGCACGCCAATCGCATGATGCTACTATTTTAAAATCCGAAAATGCTTTAAATAGATTATGAAAATTTTAAAAGTCACCCAGGATGTACTACAACCTTTCCCTATCACAATGCAACTTGAAAATACAAAAACGAAGGTCAAGAAGGTCGTCAAATAAATCCCCAAAGTTTGGAGGTCTAAAGTGAGTCAAAGTATTGAACACTTTTAAAGATTTTCTAAGTATTGAGGCTTGTAGAGCCAAATGAGCTGAATTCTATAGTTAGGATTTTACGGGGTCTTGTAATATCTTCCCTTGGGACTATCTATCCTCAAATGAGAAATCAACTGAGAGGGGATAAAAGAAAAGCTAAACATGAACTGAACATGAATGATTGCAGCATGGTCTCATGACTGACATGGCTGATAAACTGAATACATCATACTAAACTTGCATATCTGATGCATGGATATCTTATACATGGATGCGTGAATATGTAATCTGATAAACTGAGTTTCTCAAGATGAGAATGCATAGCTGATGCATGATTTTATAACTAAACTGAATGCATGACTGAGTATGCAATGGTAATAGATACCAAGTTTATACTAGAACATCAACATGAAAGTAAATAAACAAAATGAGAACTATTACCTTGAGGTTGATCTGAATTGGCCAAGAAGAGGTAAGGATACTTAGTACATATATCTGTTTCTGCTTCCCAAGTAGCTCCGTCATGAGACTGATTTCATCAAAGAACTTTAACTAGAGGGACTTCTTTGTTCCTAAAATAATGGGTCAGATAGTCTAAGATTTCAACTGGAATCTCTTCATAAGAGAGGCTATTCTGAACATCAATGCTCTGAATAGGGACTACGACTGAAGGGTCACCTATGCAATTTTTAAGCAAAGAGACATGGAAGACTGGATGAACTCAGGCTAGATCTGAAGGCTATTCGAGCTCATAAGCTACTTTGCCGAAGCGACTGAGAATCCTTAATGGACCGACATATTAGGGAATGAGTTTCCCTTTCTTTCTGAACCTTTTAACTCCCTTCATGGGAGAGATCTTAAGATAAACATAATTATTGACCTCAAACTCGGGATCCTTTCTACGAACATCTATATAAGACTTTTGTCATCTCTGAGTAGCCCAGAGTCTCTCTCTGATAAACTGAACTTTCTCTAAGGCATCGAATACTAAGTCAGAACCTATCACTGAGGCGTCACTAAATTCAAACCAACCAATCGGAGATCTACACCTCCTACCATAGAGAGCTTTGAATGGGGCAATCTGAATACTGGAATGATAGCTATTGTTGTATGCAAATTCAGTGAAAGGAAAGTGGTCATCCCAACATCCCTTGAAATCAATTGCACATACCCTTATCATATCTTCTAGAGTCTGAATGGTCCTTTCTGCCAGAACATCTGTATAAGGATGAAAGGCTATACTGAGATGTACTTGGGTACCAAAACCCTTTTGGAATGCTTTCCAAGAGTAAGAGGTGAACTGGGTACCTCTGTCTGAGATAATAGATAGTGGAACACTATGTAATCTGACCAACTCCCTGATATAGAGTTTGGCATAATCCTCGGCTGAATAAGAAGTATGAGTTAGAAGGAAATGGGCTGACTTGGTTATTCTATCTGCAATGACCCAGACTGAATCATGTTGATGACGAGTTCTAGGCAAACCCATCACAAAGTCCATGTTCACTTCTTCCCCCTTCCATGTAGGAATGGTGAACTCCTGCATTAAACCACTAGGCTTCTGATGCTCTATCTCAACCTGCTAACATATAGAGAACTTAGCCATAAACTCCATAACATCTCTCTTCATCCCACTCCACTAATAGATCTCTCACAAGTTGGGTTATATCTTAGTGGTCCTTGGAAGAATAGAGTATTGTGCACCATGCACTTCTGCAAGAATTCACTGCCTCAAGTCATCTACACTTGGAACACACAGACGACCCTGACAACGAAGAACATGATCTCCCCCTTATGAGAAAACCTCTACTTTCGGATTGTGAACTGACTCTTTTAGATTGACAAGTCTACGATCCCTATCTTGCTTCTCTTTTACCTCAGAAACTAGAGATGACTCTAAACTACTGTGAACACATACACCACCCTCTGAATAGTCGACTAAGATAATGCCTAGTCTAGCAAGCTGATGAATTTCCTAAGCTATATTTTTATTGCTATCCTCAATGTGAGAAATACTACCCATGGAGAGTCTACTGAAAGCGTCAGCCACTACATTGGCCTTGCTTGAATGGTAAAGAACAGTCATGTCATAATCCTTCAAGAGCTGTAACCACCTTCTCTGGCGAAGATTGAGATCTTTCTGAGAAAGTACATGATGGAGGATCTTATGATCTGTAAAGAAATCTACATGAACTCCGTATAAGTAATGCCTTCAAATCTTTAAGGTAAAAACTACAGCTGCTAACTCAAGGTCATGAGTAGGATAATTCTTCTCATGTGGCTTTAAGTGTCTAGATGCATAGGTTATGACCTTACCATTTTTCATGAGGACACAACCTAAACCTACTCTGGACACATCACAATACACTATGAACCCATCTAAACCATCTGGAAGAGCTAGAATTAGAGCTGAAGTGAGTCGAGTCTTGAACTCTTGAAAACTCTTCTCGAAAGGATCCTACCATTGAAACTTGATTTTCTTCTAAGTCAATCTGGACATAGGAGATGCAATAGAAGAAAATCCCTCGACAAACCATCTATTATATCCAGCCAAAGCCAAGAAACTCCTGATATCTGATGCAAATACGGGTCTGGGCCAGTTTCTTACCACTTTGGTGTTTTGAGGATCTACTTTAATGCCATCACCAAAAACAATATGGCCAAGTAATGCTACTGATCTAAGAAAAAATTCACACTTACTGAACTTGGCAAACAACTGATGATCTATGAGAGTCTGAAGAACAATACTGAGATGGTATGAATGATCACACTCCATGCGAGAATAGACCAAAATATCATATATGAAAACTATGACGAACATGTCCAAGTACTTCTTGAACACACGGTTCATCAAGTCTATGAAATTTGTAGAAGAATTGGTTAGACCAAAGGACATGACGAGAAATTTATAGTGACCATACCGAGTACAAAAAGCTATCTTTGGAATGTCACATTCTCTAACTCTAAGCTGATGATAGCCTGATCATAGGTATACCTTAAAGAAATAACTGGCGCCCTGAAATTAGTCAAACAAATCATCTATTTTAGGAAGTGGATACCTGTTCTTAACCGTGACCTTGTTGAGTTGATGGTAGTCAATACACATCCTGAGAGAATTGTCTTTCTTGCGCATGAATAAGACTCGTGCGTTCACCCCATGGGGACACACTGGGCCTGATGAATCCCTTATCTAAAAGATCTTTCAACTGATCTTTCAGTTCTTTGAGTTCTATTGATGCCTTTCTATATGGCAAAATAGAAATAGGCTTAGTCTGGAATAAGGTCAATGTCGAAGTCTATTTCCTTTTTAGGACGGATGCTTGGAAGATCTTCGGGAAAGACATCTTATTATACATTAAAAACTGGAACTGATTCAACACCGGAAGATTCTTAATTGGAATCTTTAACATGCACGAGATGATACACACACCCTTAGAAATAATTTTCCTTGCTCAAAGGTAGGAAACAAGTTGACCCCTGAAAGATAAAGTATTACCCTTCCACTCTAGAATGGGCTCATTTAGGAACTGAAACTGAACTATCCTATTTCTGCAGTCGACTTTGGCATAGTAGGAATGAAGCCAATCCATGTGGAGAAAGACATCAAAATCAGTCATCTCTAATTCCACTAAATTTGATAACATGGATTTCTAAAATATCATAATTGAGAAGTTCTTGTATACCCGCCGATCTATGATGGTTTTACCCATTGGGTAGAGACTGAGAAGGGCTCTACTAAGATTTCAGGACCAATTCCAAAATTACCTACTATATATGGAGTAATAAAAGACAAAGATGCACCTGGGTTTAGAAAAGCATAAATACGAACATAGAAAATCTATAACATACCAGTAACGACATCAGGAGAATTTTTCAGATCCTGTTGGGTCTGAAGAGCATAAAGTGTATTTGGACATTGCCCACTAGTAGCACTGGAAGAGGCACCCTATTGGTTTGGGCAACCGGACTGAGCAGTGGAATAATTCTGCTGAACTTGATAACTAGACATAGGACAATCTCGAACTCTATGGCCTGGCTTGCCATAACCAAAACACACATCACTATTAGATCTGCAAATACCATTGAGGTTCATACCATTAGTCTGAACTAGGGGATTTATACTAGCATTGTTGACACTACCTGGAGATTTAGAGCCTGGTTTTCTATCTCTAAACTTAAGTGCTGGATCACTAGCTAAAGACTGAACTGGAGCTGATGACTTGGGACAAAACTGCAAAGGGTTTCCTCCCTATGATTTGGGCTGAGAAAAACTAAAATTGCATAATCATTCTCTCTTATTCTGCCTCTCCCTAGTCCTAAACTTTTGCTCCTCTATCTATTGGACATGGCTTATGAGTCTAGCTAAGGTCATATCACTGTTCAGTACTGCGACCTATACTTATTTACCATGCTATTGTTAACCCTTAACATTAATTTGCTCATCTTAGCCCTGCTTTTTGCAATCACATGAGGGGAATATTTGGCTAGCTGAGTAAATCTAAGAGAATACTCTCTAACCATCATATTTCCCTACCTGAGGTTGATGAACTCAAGAAGTTTGGCCTCTCTCAGTTCTTGAGGAAAGAATCTGTCTAAGAAAGACATGAAAAATTTCTCCCACTCAATGGGACCTGAATCCTCTACCCTCTTGGACTTTCACTATTTGTACAAAGTATGAGCCACACTTGTAACTAGTGTGTGGCTAACTCGGCACTCTCAATAGAAGTAACTCCCATGATATCAATGACCTTCAGGACTTTGTGAATGAATTCATGTGGGTCTTCATTAGACTTAGACTTATGGAAAGATGGAGGGTTCATTCGGGTGAAGTCTCGAATCCTAGCTGTAGCTGAGTCTACTAAAGGATTGGCTGGAATAATTGGTTGCTATTTATTCTAGGCATCCATAGGCTGAGCAAGTATGGTGAATGCATCTCTAAACTATACATGGGAAACACGTTCACCCAAAGGATCTTCGGGCTGAGGATCTGGCTGTTTTGTTCTCTTTGGAGGCATGTTCTAAAATAACAGAAGAACGGATTAGACTAAGAGTTTAACTTAATATTATGCTCACTAGCACGACATGAATACTGAAAGAAGGGAAAATATTGGTAAAATACCTCATAGCCTCCTGTAAATAATGTGGCGCACAACACACCCATATACAAGAATCTACTAGATACGACTTTTAGACTTCTAGGACTCTATTGAACCTTAGGCTTTGATACCAAGTTTGTAATTCCTGATTATCTAAATCGGAGTATTCCCGATTATCTAAATCGGAGTACTACATGGTGCTTATGACCTCAAATGATCACAATCTAACTCATGACTGATATGTATGACTGTACACTGCATATTATACATGTAAAATGCAGCAAACATGCACAATAGGCCATAACGTTCAACTAAAATAATATAACATAGATATGGTTGAAAAATACCCAAAACTACTAAAGTCTAAATAGTAAATCAGAATATTGAATGCAAACTAAATCTGTCTATACCTGAAAGCCTTTAAGTGCTGTCTGAATAAGGAGTTGAAGGAACATGTCTCTAACTAACTCTCTCTAGCTAAAAATGAACTGAAATAATGAATGAATAAATCAAATCATATTGTCTTTTGATAAAAAAGACTCACTGTAACTCTACGACTGGAAATGCTACTGCTACTACTGATCTGGAGCTCGTGTCTCTAGACCTATAGTGTAACATAAAAATAAAGCACCACAACACAATTGTGTAAGTATGTGGAAATTAACTGTGTATATAAGTAAGGTGGTCTAAATACAAAAGGGTTTACAAGTATGAATAATGCTAACTGACTGACTGATATGAATGTGAGAATGCAAATATTCATACATAGTAATTGGAATTGTAAATACATGATAGCTAGATCTATAAGCTAATACATGGTTTACTAATAACTATCATGACTTATATCGTGAATCCAATAACATAAGTGACTGTATGACAGTCCTGAATGTGATGGAACTATCTGAGTTTCGTACTGTAACTAAATTTGACTGTATTTGATAGTCCTGCTATACTAAAATCTGAGGAACTATCTGAATTCTTTTACTGAGACTGATACTAAAAATATGGGAGGTAGTTTTTTAATCGATAGGCCCCGTATGTGCCATTATGGATATGTTGGGGTCCAATCTCTGCCCTGACTGGAATCTACCTCATCAACCCTCATCTTATAGTGTTGATGTCTCAACCTATGCTGGCTTTATAGTTCTTGAATGCAAGGATGATTACTTAGAATCATACCCTCATCTGGCAGTGTGTGTTCCCATCCTTGGGTTCACTCGGTGCTAACTTTGACTCCCATATGAAGAGACTAAACTTGAATAATTGACTGAACATAATTTAACTGACTGTACATGAACTGAACTTACTGTATTCCATTGACTGACAGAATACTATTGATATCTGATAACTTACTGAGATCATGAGTCTTTCCTGAGTCACCTGACTGACTGAATTCTATTGAATAATGGCTTGAGTTTAGATATCGTGAAACATGACATAGCTCTAGGTACAAAGCTATAGTTTTCGGGTATAAATACCCCCAGTACTAGATAAAAGGAAACTGACACACAAGATATGACTTGATCACAAAATTAGAGTCCACAATTCATAATATCATAAGTAGGGGATATCATACTTTATGTAGTTATTCAACATCTTAAACATTGTAGGGAATGCATCGATATATTTTGTGTACATATTTTATATCTCCATTATCATACAAGCTTCATACCATAACAACAGAAACATAACAATAGCATGGAATTCATATTGAAGTATACAGCTAACATGGACTTTTTATTTAGATATCATGGAACCATGTAAACATGAATTTCTAGCATGCTAAGCATTTTATCAAACACCTTTCAGGCATTCTTTAAGGAATAGGTGTGTTTCAGACTTACACCATATTAAACCACCTAAAGTTCGTGGTTTTTAACTAACAAATATATATATTCCATGAAAACACCTTTAGATATCATACTAAAAATTAAAAAACAATCTTCAACATGTACATGGTCATATCACCACAAAAAGTTTACAAAACAATATTCAAAACATGATTCTTAAACTCTATGAATGAAAAGGACCCATAGATGAACACTATGCATATCTTTTGATTAATAATTCGTGAAAGTTGTAGTGAAATTGACTTGGAATTTGAAACCCTCAATTGAACCCTAGACTTTTTCTTGAGATAAAATCAATGAAACCACTATATTTTGGTGAAAAATGGCCTTAATCCTGTGTTTAGAAGCTTATATATGGGCGGAGAATGAACAAAAAGCCCTTAAAACGAAGAAGTGGACTCTAGAATTTTTGGCATCGCACGATTGAAATACGTCATATGCTATTTTCCACTGTAGAATAGCATGCGTCGTATTCTCTATAGCATGTTGGGACCATGCGATATAGCATGTGTCGCATGCTAATCGCATGATGCTACTATTTAGTAATTAGAAAATGCTATAAATGAATTCCAAAAATTTTAAAGTCACCCAGGATATACTACAACCTTGCCCCATCTCAATGCAACTTGAAAATCCAAAAATAAAGGTTAGAAAGGTCGTCAAAAATGATACTAAGTGTTGAACACTTGCAAAAAATTTCTAAGTCTCGAGGCTTGTTGAGCCAAATGAGCAAAATTCTAGACTTAGGATTTTACGGGGTCTTACATTCACTCATGGTTTAAATAGTGAAATACTGAAAGGGCCACAGATGCAGGGCTCATAGAGTGGGCAGAGTTGAGGGAAGCGAATGTTTTGGAATTTATTAATCTGAAGTAGGGAAATATGATAGTGAAATAATATTCTCTCAAGTTTACTTAATTAGAAAGATATGCTCCTCTTGTGGTGGCAGACAGCAGATCCTGAATAAGAAAGTGTGTATCTAGGGTGTCTAGCAACGTGGTTAAGGAGTGTAGGACCGTAATGCTTATTTAGGAGATGGGCATATCAAGGATTTTGGTCCATTTTCACCTGATAGTAGAGGCTAAGAATAAAAAAAATGAGAGGGAGAATAAGAGAGAAAGAATAGGTAGTTTCAACTTTGCTCAGCCTAAGTCAGGGGGTGGAAATAATTATCAGTTCTATCTAAAATCATCAGTCCCATCTCTATTCTCAGCTAGTGCTCTTGTTCCAAAATTCAAAGATGGCAGTAGGGATTGGGCATCAGACCCTAAACCCCAGGCCAGTGTTAGTAGTGGCCAAACCAATCTTCTTTGTTATAAGTGTGTCAAAAACCACTAGGGTATCTGTAGAGCGGGTAGCAATATATGTTTTGGATATAGAAAGCCAAGCCACAGAGTCATCGATTGTCCCAGTCAGGTTCTCAGGGTAACAATAACCATCCCCCAGCTCAGTCCAATTGCTTGAATTAGCAGGGTACCCCTTCCAGTACCACTAGTGGGCAACGCCCAAACAGACTCATTGCTCTTTAATCCTGACAGGATCAGAAGAGTTCTCCTGATGTCGTCACTGGTACATTACATGTTTTCTATTTGCATGTTTATGCTTTGCTAGATCCAACAGCTTCTTTATCCTTTGTTAGTCAATATATAGTAGTTGTTTTAGGAGTCAGTCCTATAATTCTAGTAGGGCCTTTCTCAATATCTACCCCAATGGGTAAAACTATCATAGCCAGGTGGTTATACAGGAACTGGCTGGTTATGATATCTCAAAAAATCACTTCAGTAGTTTAGTCGAATTAGAGATGACTAATTTTGATGTCATTCTTAGCATGGATTTGCTTTATTCCTTCTATGCCTGAGTCAACTACAGAAATAGAATTGTCTAGTTTTAGTTTTTGAATGAACCCATTCTAGAGTGGAGGAGTGGCACTTCAGCACTTAGGGGTCAGCTTATTTCTTACCTTTGGGCTAGAAAAGTGATATCTAAGGGATGTGTCTACCATCTCGTTTGAGTTTAGGAGTCCAGTTCAGAAACCTCTACTATTGAGTCAGTGCTAGTAGCACATGAATTCCTAGATATGTTTTCCGAAGATCATTTCAGAGTTCTTCCCGAATGGGAAACTAATTTTGAAATTGATCTTCTTCTAGATACTCATCCCATTTCTATTCCTCCATATAGGATGGCTCTAGTAAAACTCAGAGAATTGAAAGAGCAGTTAAAGGATCTCCTAGATAAGGGATTCATCAAACCCATTCTGTCCCCATGTGGTGCACCAATTTTATTTATCCGTAAGAAATATGGTTCCCTTGTAATGTGTATTGACTATAGTCAGTTAAATAAAGTCATAGTCAAGAACAAGTATCCACTTCACAAAATCAATGACTTGTTTGACCGACTTTAGGGTACCAGTAACTTCTCTAGGATAAACCTCAGATCAGGCTATCATCAGCTTAGAGTCAGGGAGTGGGACATCCCGAAAATAGCTTTCAAAACTCAGTATGGTCACTTTGAATTCATAGTCATATCCTTTGGTTTTACCAATGCCCCAGCAGCATTCATGGACTTGATGAACCATGTGTTCAAGTAGTACTTTGACATGTTCATCATAGAATTCATAGATGAATCTCTCATCTACTTTCATTGTGAACATGATCATGCAGACCTACTTAGAATAGTTCTAAGGACTCTCCAAAATCATCGGTTATTCACCAAATTTTGTAGGTGTGAATTTTGTCTAAGTTTTATAGCTTCCCTAAGCCATATAGTTTTCTATAATGGTATTAAGTTGATTCCTAAAAGACCAAAGCAGCAAAAAATTGGCCTAGGCCCATCTCCTTATTAGATATCAGCTGTTTCTTGGGTTATACCCTCTATTACCGATGGTTCATTAAGGAATTTTTGTCTATTGTATCCCTGATGTCCAGATTGGCTAAGAAGAAAGTCAAGTTTCAATGGTCAGATTATTATGAGAAGAGTTTTCAGGAGTTGAAGACTCAGCTCACTACAGGTCTAGTGTTAACCTTACTAGATGGTTCAGATGGCTTTATGGTGTATTGTGATTTCTCCAGAGTTGGCTTGGGGTGTGTTTCGATGTAGAGAGGTAATATCATAGCCTATGCCTCTAGGCAGCTTAAATCCCATAATAAAAATTACTCTACTCATGATCTTGAGCTATTAGCAGTAGTGTTTGCCTTGAAGATTTGAAGGAACTCTTTGTTTGGAGTTCGTATGGATGTTTTTACAGACCATAAAAGCCCGCAGTATGTATTATCTCAGAAATACCTAAACCTTCATCAGAGAATGTGGTTGGAATTATTAAAATACTGTAACATGAGTGTCCTGTATCATTCGGGCTAGGCCAATGTAGTGGCCGATGCTCTTAGTAGAATGTCTATGGGTAGTATTGCTCATATCGAGGACAACAAGAAGAAGTTAGTTCAGGAAGTTCATTAGCTAGCTAGACTAGGTGTCTGCATAGTCTATTCAGCAGAAGGTAGTGTATTGGTGCAGAGTAGTTCAAAATAATCCCTAGTTTCTGAAGTAAAGTAAAAGAAGGATAGGGATCCCAGTGTAGTCAAGTTTAAACAACCAATCAGAGATCAAAAGGTAGAGGTTTTCTCCCCAGGGGCAATGATATTTTTTGTTGTCAGGGTCGACTTTGTGTGCAGGCATAAATTAATTGAGGTGATGTGTGTGCAATTGCAAACACATTTATGGCCTTAAACCTAGAATAATTACGAGGCCTTGAGCAACTTTTGCCATTTTTTATGGGTTTATGTTATTTTTACAGATTAAGCAAATGGAATAGAGAACCAACAAGGACGTAAGCAAAGAAGTTGCAATATGGAGAAATCTAAAGAAAGGTATGATTGACGACATCTATGATTAGTCGTCAACCTCGTGATAGTCAATTAGGGCTGTTGTCAAACATAACCAGGAAGTTGGCATAAAGTGAATGTTGTGACGACATAAGCTGACAATACGTCGAAAGTGTGATAGGCAATCACAGATGCTGTCAATGGTAACTAGAGAATAAGAATTATGGTATAGTTGTGATGGCATATCGTGAGAAGGCATCAGAGTTGTGACAAGCCATCAGAACAACCGTCAACCTTAGGCAGATATTAGTCAAATAGAGAAGGAGCTGACGACGTTCATAACACGCTGTAAGTATCCTGATAAGCCATCATTATCGCCGTCAGCTTGAGATAGAAAAATCAAAAAGTAAAGAGAATCTAATGAAATCCGTGATAGGCCGTCAGGCCACTGATAGGCCATCAGGAACGCCGTCATCTCTTCTGAGGAAAATCTGAAACTTTTTATTTTATTTCCTTATTTAGGGTTGACTATTTAAAGCTTTGTTAGAGGCTTTTTATAACCCATCCATTATTGAAGATAGTGGAGATGACTTTTCTCTCCATTTATCTCAAGAACACTATTTTAAATTTTTGCCTTGTGATTTCAATATAAGTTCACTTTTGATTTCATTCATCATTGTAAGTTCATCCTTTAAGTTATGGATACAAATTTTATGATTGTTTCTTTCATCATGAGTGTCTGAACACTTTTAACCTAGATTATGGAATGTAGGGTTAGATCATGACAAGGTGTTAAAGAATTACTCAAGGTTTAATAGGGTTTAGGATTTCTTGGTAATTCTGAAATTATAATCTATGGATGTTGGTTGTAAATAATAGGTGTAGCTACTTTTGTTTGCTTGAGAATGAAATCATAACCAGTAGGAATTGAGTTATCAACAGGGACTTGGAAAGGCTTCGTTTAATAATTAGCATTGTATTAAGGTTGATTAACCTGAGGTAAAATTTGGGCAGTGAGTAGCGATTCGCTAAGTTTGAGAGGATTAGGAAAATAGACGCTTGAATAGGTCGAGAGACATTTGAGCATACCAGTTATATAGATAGCTTGTCAACCTAACCACCATGAGAACCTTGAGTAAATTTTATCTTTCATTTACCATAAGCCCTAGTGAACATAATCCTGGATATTTTATAAAATCTTGATTATAAACATTAAATTCAAAGTTAAAATCAATTTTCTATGAAACTCAAACCCCCATTTCTGGAAACAGCTAACTACCAGTAAACTATATCGTAACCAACTCAAAGTGCACATGCTATTCCCTATGGGATTAAACCCCATTTATATTGACAACTATCTCTTGCACCCATTCAAGAGTGTTATTTGAGCGTTATCAAAAAATCGCACCGTTTTTGGGGAATACGGTTGTAGACTAAAAGTTTGGGTGCACTAATTTGCTGTTAGTTAAATTTTTATAGATTTACATTTGTATGTTGTTTTTGTCCATTTGTAGGTTCATTAAAGTGTACACCAAGCATCATTCAATCTGGAATCCTAACGCATCGGCAGAATGGCAGAACAACCATTACATTATAAGGGTGATGATAATGATGTGGATGGAGCAGGTGCAATGGGTGCGATCATTCCTCCACCATTGGCACCTGGAGAAAATTTTAATAGTACAAGCATGATGGTTCAACTCCTAAATATTAAGGGGTTGTTTGGAGGCCTTCCTGGGGATGACCCCAACCTGCATCTGGTGAACTTTCTCACTATTTGCAAATCCTTTAGTAATCTAGGGGTTGAGCTAGAGTGCTATTCGGTTGAGGCTATTCTCATTGTCTTTATCTGAAGAGGCTACAATGTGGCTAAATAAGCTAGAACCTGATTCTATCACCAACTGGAGATAGTTGAAAAAGGCATTCCTAGAACGGTTCGTTCCACTCTCCAGGAGTGTACAGTTAAGAGATGAAATCAATAACCTCAGACAGCTTCTGACTGAAGCATTGGACGAGAGCTGGGAGAGGTTCAAGAAGAATTTGGCTTAATTTTCGAGTCATAATATGTTGGAATTGCACTTGATAGAGACTTTGTATAGAGCTTTTAACTTTGTGACAAAGCCAATTATAGATAATGCCGCTGATGGGTCATTTAGTGATCAGTCATTTTAAGATATTATTGATATGCTGAATAGGATAACCAAACTAAGTTGGGCTTGGAACACCATGGATTCTGTGGTGGCAAGTCCCACTATTCATATTGGAATGAATGCTGAACAACACAAAAGAGATGCGGGAAGGGATCAAGATATGGACCATCTAAAAACTCAGATAGACCTGCACACCGGGAACTTATTGTCATGAAATACTGAAAATATAAAGGCTGTAATGATACAGGATCGAGTTGATGTAGAGCCTGAAGAGGAAGCTAACTATGTTAATAATCAGGAGGGTTTTCGAGGAAATATCCAAGGGAATCAAGGTTGGAACATATATGACAATCCTGATTACAGAGACAGGGACCAAGAAAAATAGAGAAGCAGTAATGACAGAAGTGGTTTGTATATTCATTCTAGAAATTAAGAAGCTATTGCAACAAGCTCAGGAAATATGTCTATGGAAGATATGATGAAAGAACAATTGAAAAAAGTTGAGGATACCAACTCCGGGGTAACTACTATAATGAGTGAATTTTTTGCTCTAAGTCAGTTGGTTAGTTCATACACAACTTCTATCAAGCAGTTGGAGTAGCAGATGAGTCAACTTTCCTCAACACTAAACTAGGGAAAAAGTGGTACTTTACTTTGTAAAATAGTTCATAATCAGAAGACTTATGGATCATGTCTAGAGATTACCACTAAGAGTGGTAAGATCTTATTCGGCCCTTCTGTGGGAAAGTTTTTTAATAAAAAGCTAGTTGTAGATGGACCAGAAGAAAACAACCCAGTGGAGTCTGAGAAGCCGAATAGCTCTATTAATGAGTCAGAAAAGGTGAAGGATAAGAAAGAGAAAGTGGTGTTGAAAACAATCCCACGGCCACTACCTCCCTTTATTAATGATTAAGGAAGAAGGATGATGATGCCAAAGTCAGCAAGTTCATGGCAATGCTCAAGCAATTGACGATAAATGTACCTTTGATTTAAGAACTTAAGAAAATGCCAGGATATATAAAATTCACAAAGATCTTGTTACAAAGAAATGAGCAGTGATTTGTGAATTGGAGAAAGATCTCCACATTTACAATGCTATCTCTACAAAGATCTTTATACAGAAGAAGCCGGATTGGGGTACGGTCACTATTCCCTACACAATTGGAAGTATGGACTTCACAGAAACACTGAGTGATCCTGGAGCAAGCGTCAATTGATGCCATTGACTATTTATAAAAAATTGGGTTTGCGGAATCCCATACCCACCTACAGAGACTGGAGAGGGCTAAGAGGTCAGTAAAGTGACCTGTTGGCATTCTGTATGATGTGTTGTAAAGGTTTTAAATTTTATATTCCCTACATACTTTGTTATTCTGGAGTGCGAGGTGGACTTCATGGTGCCCATAATTTTGGGTCGACCTTTCCTCGCAACCAAAAGTGTGTTGATCAATTTGAGAGTGAATAAGCTCTTATTCATGGTGAATGATGAAGTGGTACAGTTTGATATGGGCAAATCAATGAAAAAACATGAAGAAATGAGTATGTTCTTAGTAGTTGATGTGTATTTTGAGGTCGAACAGGATGCGCCCATAACTGAACAACTTTTTATCGAACCTTTGCTCACAGTCATGATAAACTATGATAGTGAAGGCATTGAGGAGTATAAAGAGATAGTTTGTTCCTTCACTGGCATGGGGTCATATCCTTATGCTCCTAAAAAGTTGGACCTTAACCTAGCTAATCGACCAACGCTACCAGCCAAGCCATCTATCGATGAACCTCAAGTATTGAAGTTGAAGGAAATACCTGGACACTTACGATATATGTTTATGGGAAAAGGGACCATGCTAACTATTATTATTACTGCCGATTTCGAAGAATAACAGGTAAATGCACTTATTTCAGTACTTTAAAAGCACAAGAAAGAAATCATATGGACCATCATAGATATTATTGGCATTCACCTTTGCATCTGCACACATAAAATCCAACTATAAGAAGACTATACTCCAACCATAGAGCATCAACATCGTATTAATCCACCATTGTAAGAGATGGTTAAGAATGAGATCATTAAGTGGTTAGATGCAGGAGTGGTTTACCCTATTTTTGAAAGAAAGTGGGTGAGTCTAGATTAATGCATGCCCAAGAAAGGGGGTAAGACAGTTGTTGCTAATGAAAAAAATGAGTTGATTCCACCCAAACCAGTAATCGGGTGGAGATTTTGCCTGAACTACCGCAAGTTAAACTTCTGGACTTTGAAGGACCACTTCTCATTGCCCTTTATAGACCAAATGCTTGATCTATTAGCCGGTATAAGGTGGTATTTATTCTTGGATGGTTATTCTGGATATAACCAAATCTGCATTGCAGTAGAAGATCAGGAGAAGATGACATTTACTTGCCCATATGGCACTTTTGCATTTAAGAGTATGCTATTTGGGCTATGCAATGCACCCGTCACTTTTCAACGGTGCATGATGTCTATCTTCTCTAACATAGTGAAAGACACCATAGAGATATTCATGGATAATTGCTCTGTGGTAGGTAATTCAGTTGAAATATGTTTGGAGAATCTGAATGTGGCCTTGTGAAGATGTTTTGAATTTAACATACTGCTTAACTGGGAAAAATGCGATTTTATGGTAAAGGAGGGTATCGTTGTTGGCCACAAAATTTCCAAAAAAAGTATTGAAGTTGATCGAGAAAAAGTGGAAGTTATCTAGAAATTACCGCCTCTTATTTCAGTGAAGGGAGTGCGTAGTTTTCTTGGTCATACAGGATTTTATTGGAGATTCATAAAAGACTTCTCAAAAGTTGCAAATCCACTTTGCAAACTTTAGGAGAAGGAAGTGAAATTTTTCTACGATGATGAGTTCTTGAAGGCATTTGAGTGCCATTAAAAGAAGCTGATTGAGTCCCCTATTGTTATTGCACCTGATTGGGCAAAACCATTTGAAATAATGTGTGATGCAAGAGGTGTTGCCCTTGGAGCTCTATTGGGATAAAATACGAATAAACTTTTTCATCTAATATATTATGCCAGCAAAGCACTGAATGGAGCATAAAAGAATTACACAGTATCTGAACAGGAACTGCTGGCTGTGGTGTGTGTTTTCAAAAATTTCATAGCTTATCTGCCTGGGACCAAAGTGGTGGTCCATACTGACCATGTTGCCTTGAGGTACTTTATGACAAAGAAGGATTCTAAACTAAGGCTTATTAGATGTGTGTTGCTACTGCAAGAATTTGATTTCGAGGTCAAAGATAGGAAAGGTTGTGAAAATCAGATTGCGGATCATCTATCTAGAATTAAAGGTGAACAGGAAGCTAATGATGAAACAAAGATAAATGATGCATTTCCTGATGAGGAGATCCTGACAACTGTTGTAGAAATAAAGCCCTGGTACACGGATTATACAAACTACATTTTGAGTGAGGTCACCCCAGAAAATCTTTCTTTTTACCAAAGGAAGAAATTCTTGCATGATGTAACACACTACTTCTGGGATGAGCCTTATCTTTTTCGGTGATATGCACACAATATCATACAGAGATATGTGCCAGAAGTAGACGTATTATGCATACTGGAAAGCATGTCATGCTTCCCCAGTTGGGGGTCACCATGCGGGTGACCAAATGGACAGGAAAGTATTGTAGAGAGGCTATTATTAGCCAACATTACTTAAGGATGCCCGCGAGTTTTTGCATAAATATGACCAATGTCAGAGGAAGGGGTCAATATCTAAAAGACATAAGAGGCCCTTGACGAAGATGCTTGAAGAGGAATTATTTGACGTCTAGGGCATTGACTTCATGGGTTCATTTGTAAGCTCGTACGGAATGAACTATATTTTTGTTGCTGTTGACTATGTCTCTAAATAGGTCGAAGCTATTGCTTTGGATGACAATGAGGGAAAGAGATTTGGTTCTTTTCTTAAAAAAGAACATCTTCTCTCTTTGGAGTACTACGCACTATCATAAGTGATGGAGGATCTCACTTTTTCAATAAATTATTTTGAGAAGCTTTGGCTAAATATGGAGTAAAACAACACAGAGTGGCCACTCTATACCACCCAAAAACCAGTGGGCAAGTGAAGGTGTTGAATCGTGAAGTTAAATCCATCCTTGACAAGAAGATGAATGCTAGCAGAAAAGACTGGTCCCAAAAGCTTGATGATGCCTTTTGGTCATAATGGACTGGTCCCAAAATTTTGATGATGCCTTGTGGACATACCGAACTGCTTTCCAAACACCCATTGGCATGTCACCATTTCCGCTGGTCTATGGAAAAGCTTGCGACCTGCCAATACAGCTGGAACACAAGGCTTTATGGGCGCTTAAAAGGTTAAATTTGAATTGGAAGGGAGTAGCAGAGATGAGAATAGGGCAACTAAGTGAGATGGATGCATTCCATCTTAGGGCATATGAATGAGCAGATCTGTATAAAGAGAAGATAAGAAAGTACCATGATTGGAGAATAGAGAAATAAGATTTTAATAAAGGTGACTTGCTACTTTCATTTAATTCCAGAATGAAATTATTCCAAGGGAAGCTGAAATCTAAGAGGTCAGGTCCTTTTAAGGTTAATCAAGTCCACTCATCTGGAGCAGTGGAACTCAAAAAGAAAGATGGCAGTACATTCAAGGAAAATGGGCAACAGGTCAAGCTTTTCATTGGCCTAAAAGAATAAGTTAAAAGCATCACCATTATCTATCTAGATGAAGTCTAAGGTAATCGAGACACCTGAGTCATGCCGCGATGTTAAATCAAGCACTACATGGGAGGAAACCTATGATCCCTAAGATCGGCCCAGTCAAGGTATACTCTAGCTCTTAGTTTAATTTTTTCTTTAATTTTAAGTTGAGGGTTGTTGGTAGTCAATTGTTGTAACATAGTTGTTGGTAACTAGGAGAAATACAAGCACAAAAGGTAGTGACATGCTCTTACTCGACTTTTGAACATCTTTCAAATGTCTTATTTGATAAACTGTATGGATTACATTTTCTTTTGACCATTGTGAATCTTGTTGTGGCATTAGTTATAACTGCTTGATGATCATTACTGAACAATTGCATAAACTAGATAAGTGGTGGCCTTTGATATACTTGTGTGTTAGGTGTGTGTGAGCAATTACTTGCTTCACTCTGTATGCTAAATCTAGAACTTGCCCGGCCTGGTCTTAGGATAGGAGCTAGGATAGGATCATAGGTCGTTGCTGATTAACCCACTTTTAGCACAAATACCCTTTCCTGTATGCACAACACCCTCTTGATCCCTGTTTAGAGCCTAAATTGACCATTTCTTTCATATTAGACCTTTCACCCTCCTATTTATACCATAATAAAACTATTTACTCCTAGTCTTCCTTGGACACTGAGCGTCTTGGTGTTGGCAAACAGCCTAACTTGAGGGTGGCTATCATAAGGTTGCTTGGTGTAAGATGAGTAGTATGAGAAAGGGTAGAATAAAGGAGAATGAATAAAAGTTAGGTGCTAAATATAAATATATATATATGTATATATATATATATAAGGGAGGCAATACCCAACTTGAATATGGATGATTAAGAGAAGAGGAGAAACGACAGAGGATAATAAGTGAGTCCCAAGAAAGAAGTGTAGTGTCAAGGAGGCATAGTCACTCTAAATAACCTTGATTAACCTTGACCATTGTTGGATTTCTCGTATGAGAAGATAGGGAATTTTTTGTTGTGAGGACACACTGGTATCGTTACTAGCTACTTGTTTGTTTAGATAGAGTGGCATTGAGATGTGAATGGTTATTGCAGCAAAGATGGATGCTGCATCTTGATTCCTTTGTGTTTCAGTACTGTTTTCTAATAATATGCAAGATTGGTATTATTTTGTTTGGCATTGAAAGGATAACTTATGTTGAGCATAAATGAAAAAAAAAAATTTACTGCTGAATATGCTATGTGTTTTCTTATTTATATTAAGTTTCTTGGGACAAACAATTACTTTAATTTGAGGGTGTTGATGTGTGCGCAATTGTGAACACATTTACGGCCTTTAACATAGAATAATTGTGAGGCCTTGATCAGAATTTATTGTTTTTTGATATGTTTATGTTAATTTTACAGATTAAGCTAATGGGATAGAGAACCAATAAAAAAATAGTCAAAGAAGTAGAAATCTGGAGATGTCTGAAGAAAGGTATGGCTAACAAAATCTATGATAAGTCGCCAGCCTCGTGATAGGCTATCAGGGCTTCCATCAAATGTAACCAGAGAGTTGGCATGAAGTGAATATTGTGATGACATAAGCTGACAAGACGTCAAAAGTGTGATAGGCCGTCAAAGATGTCATCAACCATAACTAGAGAATAGGAATTACTGTAAAGTTGTGATAGCATATAGTGATAAGGCGTCCGAGTTGTGAAAAGCCATGAGAACCACCGTCAATCTTAGGAATAAATTAGCAAAATAAAGGAGGAGTTGATGACGTTCATGACATGCCTCAAAATCCTGATAAGTCATCTTTATCGTCGTCAGCCTGAGACAGCAAAAGCCAAAACTAAAGAAAATCTAAAGACGTCCGTGATAGGCCTTCAGGCCATTGGTAGGCAATCACGAGCACCATCATCTATTCCGAGGAAAATATGAAACGTTTTATTTTATTTCCTTATTTAGGGTTGACTAGTTAAAGCATTGTTGGAGGTTTTTTATAACCCATCCATTATTGAAGAGAACGGAGATGACTTTTCTCTCCATCTATCTCAAGAACACTATTTTAAAGTGTTGCCTTGCGATTCAAATACAAGTTCACTTTCAATTTCATTCATGATTGTAAGTTCATCCATTAAGTTATGAATACAAATTGTATGCTTGTTTCTTGCATCATCAGTGGCTACACACCTTTAACCTAGATTAGGGAATCTAGGGTCAGTTCATGATATGTTTTTAAATAATTACTCAAGGTTTAACATGTTTTAGGATTTCTTGTTAATTCTGAGATTATTGTCTATGTTTATTGGTTGCAAACAATAGGCGTACCTACTTTGGTTTGCTTCAGAAAGAAATCATAAATAGTAGGAAGTGAGTTATTATTCGGGACTAGGAAATGCTTCGTTTAATAATCAACATTGTAACAAGGTTGATTAACATGAGGTAAAATTGGGTAGTGAGTAGCGATTCCCTAAGTCTAAGAGGATTAGGAAATTAGACGCTTGAATAGGTCGAGAGACATTTGAGCATACAATAGATAAAGATAGCTTGTCAACCTAACGACCATGAGAACCTTGAGTAACTTTTAGTACCTGTCATGTACCATAAGCCCTAGTGAACATAATCATGGTTATTTCATAAAATCTTGATTACAAATATTAAATTCAAAGTGAAAATCAATTTTCTATGAAACTAAAACCCCCATTTTAGGAAACATCACACTACTAGTAAATTATATCATAAAAACTCAAAGTACACACCCTATTACCTGTAGGATTTGACCCTAACCTAGTAGGGTTTTATATTGACAATGATCGCTTACACCCATTCAAGAGTGTAATTTGAGAGTTATCATAAGGCATCAAATTCTTGCAGAAGTGCATGGTGTGCGCTACTCTATTCATCCAGGGGCCACTAAGATATTCCATGATTTGCGGGAGATCTATTGGTGAAGTGGGATGAAGAGGGATATTGCAAAGTTTGTGGCTAAGTGCTCGACATGCCATCAGGTTAAGATATAACATCAGAAGCCTAGTGGGTCCATATATGAGTTCAGTATTCCCACCTCAAAATGGGAAGAAGTGAACTTAGACTTTGTGATGGGTTTGCGTCATACTCGTCGTCAGCATGATTCAATTTGGGTCATTGTAGACAGGATGACCAAATCATCTTAGTTCTTATAATTCCATGCCTTTTACTTCGCTAGGGACTACACCAAACTCTATATCAGGGAGTTTGTCAGATTACACGGTGTTTCATTATCTATCATCTCAGATAGAGGTACCCATTTTATCTCTTATTTCTGGAAAGCATTCCAAAAGGGTGTTGGTAATCGAGTTTACCTCAGTACAACTTTTCACACTCAGACAGATGGTCAAGAAGAAAGTACCATTCAGACTTTAGAGGATATGATGAGAGCATGTTCGATAGATTTTTAAAGGTATTTGGGATGACCACTTGCCTTTGATTGAGTTCACATACAACAACAACTATCATTCCAGTATTTAGAGTGCTCCGTTTGAGGTGCTTTGTGGAGGTTTAAATCTCCCATTGGTTGGTTTGAAGTGGGTGAGGCCGCAGTGGTAGGTCCTGACTTAGTATTTTATACCTTAGAGAAAAGTCAGTTGATCAGGGAAAGGCTTAAGAAAACTCAGAGCCAATAGAAATCATACGTAGATGTGTGCCGACAGAATCTCAAGTTTGATATTTGTGACTATGTGTACTTGAAAATCTCTCCTATGAAAGGAGTGAAGCATTTAGGAAAAAAGAGGAAGCTCATTTCCCGATATGTCAGTCCTTACCAAATTTTCTACCATTTTGGAAAGGTAGCTTACGAGTTTGAGTTGTCTTTAAATCTATCTTCACTCCATCAAGTGTTTAATATCTCCTTTCTAAAGAAATGCATAGGTGGCCCATCAGATTTAGTCCCCATAAGGGGAATATATGTTCCGAATAGCCTCTCTTACGAAGAGATTCCAGTCGTAACCTTGACTATCAAATTCGTAGACTGAGGAACAAAGAAGTCCCTCTAGTCAAGGTTCTTTGGCAAAATCAGTCTGTTGAGGGAGCTACTTGGGAATAAGAAGCAAATAGATGGACCAAGTATCCTCACCTTTTCTCTGCACACTCATATTCAGCTCAAGGTAATAGTTTTCCTTAAGCTTATTCAGTTTCATTCCTAGATTTTCCATTACGAACTTGGTATCAGTTACCATTGTATATTTGATCATATGTTTAGGAGTCAGTTCATTCATGTACTCATGCATCAGATATGCATGTGCAGTATGAAATTCAGTATGTCACAATCAGATAATCATGTTTCATATGTTCATATTCAGTAAATAAGTTTAGTCTACTAGTATTCTCATTTTAGTCAGTCTTATTCAAGGATGAATGTTCCCAAGGGGGAGAGAATGTAAGACCCTACAAAATTCTTAGCTTAATTAAGTGTTTTAAGCTTGTGAAAGGATCCCAGACTTAGAAAATTCTAGCTAAGTATTTAGACTTAGCGTTATTTTATACTTCAAAAGTTGGCAATCTTATTTCGCAACCTTTACGTCCATTAAAAGTTTATATTTGAGTTAATTCCTTATCAGGAATGTCAATAGGTGTTTTCGGACAAGTTTTGGATATTTTTGACCTAGTTTACATCATGTTCAAATGACCAAAACAGTGAGTCAACGCGATCTTCATGCATCGCATCGACAAATAATTTTTCCCTCAGCTCAGTGCAATTTCTAGTGAATCGATGTGAACTTGACATGATGCATTGGCTGTCACGTCGATGCCAATGACATGGCGAGTTGGCCTGGGCATTGATGACTCAATTTATACTCATTAAAAAGGCTGCATCCTCAGGGTTAATTAAGACTTTTTCCCAGACCCTTCAGCCCCTATAACACAAAATTTAATCATTCTTTCAAAATTTCTAAAGAACAAAAATCCTAGGTGAATTAAATTCAAATTCAAGGCTCAAGATTCAACCGTTAATTTTCTAGAATTCACCAACTAAGGTATGTAAAGTGTTCATCCAATAGCTCCTTCCACCGTTGGAGTTCAAGAAACTCTTTTAAAGCTCATGTAGAGTCATTTGATTATTTGCATAATTTTAATTAAAGTGTATTCATGATTATTACCTAATTGGATTTCTATTTCATGATTTACTACACGATTTATGTAGCGTTAATTGATATGTGTGCTTTATCATGTGAAATCATGTTGAAACTTTTGAAATTGTGTAATTGGAATTGAATCACGATGCCTGCATGTTTTTTTAGTATTATGTGCATATATTATGCCCCACAAATGTTTGATGAATTGCCCATGTAAGTGGAATAGTGAAATTATATCATGTTAGCATGTATACAAGTTCATGTCATGCAACTGTTTGCTTGAAATCCCAAATTAATGAATGATGACTAAGTAGTTAATTGCCATGTCTCAAGATTATGCCATGTCTTTTAAATTTGTGCTACCGTACTGGGGCTATTTAATACCCAACAATTTAGCTGCTTGTCTAAAGCCATGGTCAGTCACAGAGTAGTATTTGTCATGTCAGGATTAGTAAAATTTAGTCAATTATCGAATTTAGGAAAATCAGTGAACTTAGAATTAATCTAGTCAGTTCAGTAAAATCAGTTTAGTGCAGTTGTACAATACGATTAGTAGCAGTTCAATCAATCCTAGTACAATATAGAATTCAGTCCAGTGTCTATTCAGTTAGGAGTAGGATTCAGCACTGAGTGAACTCAAGGATAGGGACGTACCTGCCAGTAGAGGTTGTAATCCTTAGAAGTAGTCCTTATATTCCAGAACTATGTAACCAGCATAGGTTGAGACATCAACTTTCCAATTATGGGTTGATAAGGTGATCTACTTGCCAATTGAGGGTCCAACCATTCTCGTTCACAGCACCTGCCAGGTGAGGGTAACTCAGCACTGGTCCTTACCCATTCCATGATATGGACACCCTTCCAACTGGGGTTACAGGTTGGACCCTAAATAAGTTAGATAAGGGGCATGTATTTTAGATGATTACTTCCCACAGTCCCAATTTCTGATTCAGCCTCACTATGGAACTCAATTCAGTTTTGTAGATTCAAGACTATCAGACACACTGAATCAGCTCAGTACGGGATTCAGTATAGTTCAACAAATTCAAGACTATCAGATATAGTTATTCAGTTATCAATAATTCAATATTTGTGATATTACGATCTTAGTACAATTTTCATATTCATGCTTGTACTCTCATTTAGTCATACTCATAATATTCAATTAGTATTGTTCATGCATATGAACCCATGCATTTTAGCCTACCTCACTGAGCATACTAGTACATTTAAATTATTGACGTATTCTATTTGTTGTGCTATGAAGTCTTATATCATATGTTAAGATCCGAGCACCCTTAGCAGTTAAGATTATCAGCATACAGAGTTAGTGGTGAGTCCTCATAGTTTGAGGATTTTATTATTCATTTTAGCATTTTTGTTCATTTTCAGTAGTTAGAGTTAGTTGGGGACTTGTCCCATCAACTCCACAGATCAAATAGGTTAGAGATTTTTCAGACTAGAGTATTTTAGACAGTTGTTCAGTTTTCAGTATTGATGTTCAGTTTTGGTATTGTGATACCATATTCAGTCTTATTTATAGTATTAAACCTTAGGGCCAGTTTTCCACCTATTTTTTACATATTACCGTATTATAGTTCAGTTATTGTAGCAGGTACTAGTCATGAGTTAGCTTGTGGTCCTTCAGAATTATGAACACCATGTAGTGTCCAGGGTACAGACTTGGGGGGTTATAGTGTGGTGCAACCACTAAGGATTCAAATCATTGATATTAGAGCCAAGTTCACTCTAAAAGGTTCATACCTGGAGTATTCTTGCCATCATGACTAATATAACTGAACTAGGGGAGAAAAAAAATTAAGAAAAAAAAGAGAGATTCCTAACCGTGAAGGCTTTAGAATCTGACCAAGGCGAAAAAGACGTTAATGTTGCACTTTTGGCAACAAGAATTGTTGGAGGTATAAAAAGGGTTGTTAGCTAGGTAAAAGAAATGGTAATATTAAAGGTTGTCACAAAAATGATAGTAAAGACAACTCTGATAGCGTGGGGAGATTCTTCATGTGAACCTGATGAAGATGAAAAGTTTGAAGATGTTTTGATGCTATCAGTGGAAGACTATCTAGTTATTTATGATTCTCTATTTTAATTCATGGTAAAAGGAGGAAACTTTTTTTATATTAAGGATAATCTAGATAAATACTCTTCTAAAAGGATAAAAAGGCTTGCTAGTTTTTTGGTACACTTTGTATCTGAATTAATGATGAGAAAATTGCCCTAGAGGAGAAAGTTGAGAATCAAGAGCTTGAATTAATTGCCTTAACCCTTGAGATATCCCAAACAGAAGAAATGGTCACTAAATTAAAATTTCAAAGTCTAAGGTGTATAGGTAAACAGGAGAAAGTGGGTAACATAGATGTTGAGGGAAAAAACAATATACAAAGTGTCAAATTGATCTTCAAAAGAAATTGAAGGATTCTCAAAAATACCTCATGTCTACACTTTAGAAAAAAAGAGTTAGAAAGGGACCTGGTCCACAAAGAAGAGCTTAACAAATATCTTAAATGTACTGTATCTATGCAAATACTTTCTAATTCGACCAGCCAAGGAGAAAATACTAGAAAGTCGCTTAGTTATCAAGGTGAATCAAAACCTACTAGCTCAAAAGTAAAAGCTTCTCATGATGCTAAAAACAAGGTTCACAGTGTTGTGTACTCACTATAGAACAGAAGGACACATGAAAGAGAATTTTCAAAGCTTGATTAGAGTAAGGATGAATGGTTCTGGATATATTCAGTAGAAAAATCTAAATCCTTAGGGACTTAAACCATTGAGAAATGTGAGAAGAAATTCTCTACCAAGATAGGCCTAAGAGTTTTGATCACACCATTATCTTCTTATTGGGAACACAAACTCAAGTAGGTTCCCAAATTCAACAAGTGGTCATGATTTGAGGTATGAGATAGGAAATTGTAGTCAAAGATGCTTCTATGAAAATGAATGAGCAAGGCTCAACATTAGAAGATCTGACATGTTTTCTCTCTCAAAAGACTTCAAGTCAAGGTGTCTTATTGTGAAAAAACTTATTTCAAGGACTGGGTCCTTGGCTTATCTAAGTGAGAATGCTTTGAAGAATAAACTGAAAATGGAGAAATCACTTGGACTAAAGAAAAAGGATTAATGTTGCTGAAAATGAGATGGAAAAGGCTGGAAACAAATGATCAAATTAATCTGACTTATCATGTGGATAAATTATTCTTTCAAAAATTGGCTTGGTTGACGAGAATGTATCCTTGATATTCTAAGTGCAATTTGGTCTAACTCTGTATCACAAACTTAAAAGTATACACTCATGGGGTGAGACACAACAGTTGAAGAAAACATAACTTAAGAATTCACTCAAGAAAGAGGGGGACCTGGTACTATCTCTGTAACACCCCGATTTTCTAAACTGGAATGTTATTAGTGCTCATGACCTCGAAGGACCACAAGCTAACCCATGAAAGATATTTGTACCTGTAACTTCATAATATATGTATAAATTGCGAAAACATGAACTAAAAGGCCATAAGGTTCAATACTGAACAATAAATAAACGTCTGAATAAGGTGGTATCATAGTACCAAAACAAAATTGAAAATAATAATGTCTAAATTTGAAAACTCTGTAATTGTCTAAAAAGCCTAGGAACTATCTGAATAAGGAGTTGAAGGAATATGTCTCCAACTAACTCCCTAAACTAAAAATAAACTAAAATGATAAATGAAGTAGTAATCATATCGTCCTCTAAAGATGAGAACTCACTACTACTGAACTGCTACGGCAAATCTGGAACCTTCGCCTCAGAACCTATAGTGTAACATAAAAAGAAAGCATCATAGTGTGAATGCATCAGTACAATAAAAGTACTGAGTATAAGTGGAGGTAGGCTAAATGCAGGGGGTTTATATGCTTGAACATGTTGATAATTATGAACGTGAGAATACATACATACATATATAACTGCTACTGAACACATGGAGATACTTACTAATGAGTCTGAATACTGATAACATAAGTGTACTGATACTGAGATACTGAATAGATGAATGACTATTTCTGACAGTTCAAATTATGAAGAACTAGTTTGATTGACTGTATCTTTCAATCTAATTATAAAGGAGAAATCTGATTTACTGAATCTGACAGCCATTAATATAAAGAAATAATAATATGAGTTTTGATAGTTGGTAATTCTGATAACATGATGTTCTAAGAAATGATATAATAAGTTTTGACAATTTTTGTAACTAACAACATGAATAACTATATCTGATAGTCATGATACAGAATGCTGATAACATGGGTGATTATATCTGACATTCCTAAATCAGATGGAACTATCTGAGTTTCTTCTTATAACTGAGTTTGGCTGTATTCTACGGTCCTAATATACTAAATCTAAAGAATTATCTGAGTTCTTTACTGAGACTGGGTGACTGTAGATGAAAGTCCTTAAAAATGTAACTGAAAATATGGGAGGTAGTTGTCTAACCGACATGCCCCAATAATGCATATAGCTAAGTTGAGGTCCAATATCTTTCACGACTAGAGGGGTGTCAATAACATGCCATATGTAAGGCCATTGTGAGTAACCCTTATCTGGCAGGTACTTAAATGAGAATGGTGTGAACCCTAAACTGACAGGTTAACCACCTCATCAAACCTAATCTAACAGGTTAATATATCTCAACCTACGCTGGCTATATAGTTCTAGAACACAAGGATGACTGCTAAGAATCACACCCTCTATTGACAGGTGAGTTCCCATCCTTGGGTTCACTTGGTACTAATTTCTACTCCCATTTGAAGAGACTAAACATGAATAATTGGATGTACTGATTAATTGAACTGAACTGATTTTGAGTTTACTGAGTTCCGTGGCTGATAAAATATTACTGATATATGATAGCTAACTGAGTTCATGAGATTACGGATCTTACTAAGTACTGAGTTCATGAGATTTTTGAGTGTACTGAATTATAGAGATTTCTAAAGTTATTGGGTATTGAGATTTTTGAGACTATCCGAGATTAATTGAGTATTGAGATTTCTAAACTACTGAGATTACTGAACTACTGAGACTGCTGAGATTTCTGAGTTTTCCTAAGTGACATGACTGACTGAGTTCTATGGAATCGTAGCTTGAGTTCGGATATTGTGAAACATGACACGGCTCTAGGTACACAACTATATTTTTCGGGTACAAATACCCCCAGGACTCGATAAAAGAAAACTGACACACATGACTGACTTGATTACATGACCAATATTAACAATCCATAATATCATAAATAGGGATTTTCATGAAGTAAATGGTTATCATACATCTTATTCATAAGTAGTATTTACAAGAAAACTTAGCATGATCTCAATGGTCTAGTTCAAGAACCATCCAACAATATTTACAATTCATAATACCATAAACAGGGAGTTCATACTAGGCATTGTTATCAATAATCTATCACACAAACGACAATGCATAAAACATGTATATACTCCGATGGCTTCAATAGCATGGTCATTCCAGATTCACAATAATATCATGAGAATCTCAAACAACATCCTCAATTCAAAACAATACCTTGGGAATCACATTGAACATAAACTTAGAACATGGAATAGTCATTTAGGACCTATAATGACATAAAAGCATGATTTCTAGTCTCTTAGGTATTTTCACAAACACCTTTCATGCAAATCTTAGGCATAGGTGGATTCATCAAGATTACAAGTATTCACCCATAAATTTCCCAAATTTACACATCATAGAGCACCATAGCTTCACACAAACATACAAAAATCCCATCTTGGGCATCATCAAACTACAACAATATGATCATCAACCATCAACAACTTAGACATCATAATACATAATTTAGAAGATAGTTCTTGAGCTTCATGAACGAAAGGAGTCCATGAATCAACTCATGCATACCTTATTTCATGATTTCAAGAAGTTTTATATAGAGAAATCCTTGTGCTTGAATATTCTATAAAACCCTAGCTTGAGTTTCTTGAGAGAATTTGAGAATAACAACAATATTTTGGTAATTTTGGACCCAAATCTCATGTTAAAAACTATATATAGGGTACGGAAAATGTCCAAAATACCCTTAGAAACATGAAAGTTTAATGCTGAAACTGGGTGAGCACCAGACTTTAGCAGGCGACGCCTGCCTTAGTCCACCAAGATTTACCAGGCGGCACTTGCCTTATTGCATTGCTATAAGGCGGCGGGCGCTTGCTTTATTTCCTGGGTCAACTGTTTTGAAATCCAAACAAGCCCTAAATGGATTCCAAAAATTCCGAAACTTACCCGGGATGTACTACGACCTTGCCCTATCCCAACGCAACTTGAAAATCAAAAAACAAGTGTAAAGAAGATCATCAAATAAATCCCCGAAGTTTGGAGGTCTACAATGAGACTAAGTGTTGAACACTTAAGAAAATTTCTATGTCTTGAGTCTTGTAAAACCAAATGAACTGAATTCGGATACAATAATTTTATGGGGTCTTACATTATCTACCCCTTGGAAACATTCATCCTCTAATGAGATTGTCTGATAGGGGATAAAGACAATTGACGTGAGTGCTGAGCATGAATGACTGAACATGATTTCATGGCTGACATGACTGAAAACTTAGCATATCATACTGTACATGCATATCTTATGCATGGGTAGCTAATTTATGAAAGCAGGACTGAGTATTCTGATAAAATGAATCCATGCATATATTATGCATGATTATATAACTGATATGATATATGAATTCATGACTGAAAGTATTGTTAAGCTGATCACGTATATCTTATGCGGGAATACATAACTGTACTGACTCATGAACATGTAATAGTAAAGATACCGAGTTTATACTGCAAACATGAACATAAAACTGAATACAAAGTTTGGTACTAAAATCTGAGCATGATAACAAGTAATCTCAAAGTAAATAATACCATGAACTGAAAATACCGACGAGTTTGAGATTGATTGCTCAATATGTATGAGCAGAAACATAAGAACATAAGTGAGTCTAGAACATCATACATGAAATGAACTGAGTCTGTAATGCATGACATGGATAGAGTATCGTATTATGGAATAAACTGGTCCATTAAGCACATGGCTTACTACTAAGTTTGGATATGGAGAACCACTTACGAGTACCCCTACTCCAAACCGGATTCATCAAATAAAATGACATGTTTGAATCATGGAAGTTTGGGGGTTATCATGTATCTTCCCCTTGGGACACTAGGTCCCTTGAAGGATGTTGGACTAACCTTGCTGAGAGGTTGAGGATGTTAAGGCTATTCACAAGGCACCAAGGTATGAAATCGTGACTGATTATCTGAGATCTGAAATTGAAGCATGATGCATGAATGCATAGACATACTGACATATCTAATTAAATGAGTAACTGGTAACTAAATGCTTGATATTAAAGACTGAATTGTACTTAATCTAAGTATCGGGGTTGAGGCCATAGAGTATTATGCATATGAAAAGGGGCTAACTGAGTAACATGAGGTAACTGATCATGGATTTCATGAAAGCTATACTGTCTGAAAATGAAGGACCAAGTGTATTACATGATTTTGAAACATTCCGTAGACTGAGGTATTGAAATACCTATAACTGAGTAGCTGATAATTGTACGCTATGGTCAAGGAAGTCTAAAATTGAACTGAATTTTTGAGTTGGATATTGATCTAAAGCTGACACTATAACTTAAGGTTGTAACTAGGATCCATACTGGAAATAAATCCTGGGTCCTGATAACTAAATACAGAAACTAAGGTTTAGACTAATACTGAAGAGCTTAATTGTGAGATTGAGCACTAATTACTTAGTGTTGCATACTAAAACTGTAACTGATATGGCAACTGAGTTGTGATGGTCGCATAATTAAGGCTGACATAAGTAAAGGATCTGAATATACATTCACTCTCTGAAATTTGTTTTTCTAATTTTTCTAAGTACTGCCTCTCGCTAGCCCTTTGCTTGCATACTGAAGAGATATTCAAGCCTATTTTCGTCTTTTTGACCTCATATAAAACATAAATGTAATAGCCTGCTCTTAACATAAAACATTAACTCTCTCCCATTTAAGCAATTTCTTAACACTACACTATCCTCAAGCAGAGCTTATGAAGGGTTACATCAGGAGAACCTATAACATGAATAAACACATAACTGAACTAGGCACCTGATTGAAGTCTGAGGGATAGAGAATAAATACTATGTGTGTACCAAAAGCTCTAAACTGAGGATAATCATAACATAGTCTTAATATATCTGGTCAGTAGGGGTATAGCATGAGTCATGAAAACTGAGTATACTGGGGAGCATAATACGTGTACATGAGTCATGAGCTGCATGACTTGAGTCTGGAATTTTTGAGTTCATGGAACATGATTTGTAACAATGAGTAATCTAGAATTGAACTCCCTATACTTTGAAATAAAAGTGCACACGATTCTATGTAAAATGTGTGAACATAAGATATATTCATGGATCTGAGATATGAACCATGCATAGGAATTATTCTGACTGAAGTACGAAGCTTTACGCTGAGATAAGGATGGGTCGAGAATCATTTTCCCTAACAACTTTTCTGTACATAATGACACTACTACTGAAATCTGAGGGCCTAACTTGGGTACTTGATCTATCATCTCCCCCTTGGCTTTAAGCCATCATCATAAGTCTGTGAATGCTAAACTAACCTTTGAACTAAACTGGAATCATCATCATATGCTTTCACTCTGATTAGCACATGCTTGCCTTATTAAACTCATCGTCTGCCCCTGTCTCCCTCGCATACTACTAATATCATATTCACAACTTCATGCTTAATTGCAAGTCAATAAACTTAAATTTCTAAATCATACTGTTCAAGCCAACTGATTTATTTTGGCACAACTATCCCCATGAATACATAGTTTGTTCAATCTGGATATCTTTATCCCAACTCTATTTTTGCTAAACTCCTGGGTTCATTCTTCTAACTCTAGGTCATATGCTATTGTATGTTTCTGAGTATGGATCAAATCTGATGGCATATCTAAATCTGGGTTTAAGAACAAGTTATCATGATTATGAATGAGATCCGTACAACTGTGGTACATAAAGGAATTAAGGGTTACTGTCTGAGCATGTAGGAAATCTTTTAACTATCTATAAGTATTGTCTGAGAAATCCCTATCTATAGGACTTGAGCTTCATTGTTTCCATTACTTTAAAATTAAGGTAAAATTGACATGAAGGGAGCATGATGCGAATCTGCATGGGTTCCTTAGAAAAACTTGCTATAGCAGAATCTGAGACATGAAAGAAGGGAAACTATTCCTAAGACATCTCATTACCTCCTACACATAAGTGTGGTGCACAACACACGCATGTACAAGACTCTACTAGATGAAGCTTTCAGACTACCTAGGACTCTATTGAACCTTAGTCTCTGATACCAAGTTTGTAACACCACGATTTTCTAAACTAGAATGGTAGACGGTTCTCATGATGCCAAAGGACCACAAGCTTACCCATGATAGATATACCTGTAACTACATAATATACGTATACAATGTGGAAACATAAAATAAAAGGCCATAAGGTTCAATACTAAACGATAAATAAATGTCTAAATAAGGTTGTATCACAGTACCAAAACAAAACTGAAAATACTAAAGTCTGAATCTGAAAACTCTATAATCATCTGAAAAGCCTCTAAACTATCTGAATAAGGAATTGAACGAACATGTCACCAACTAACTCCCTAAATTGAAAAATAAATTGAAATGATAAATGAAGTAATAATCATATCATCCTCGAAAGATGAAAACTGACTGCTACAGAACTACTACTGCAAATCTGGAATCTACGCCTCAGAACCTATGGTGTAACATAAAAAAAATCACCATAGCCCGAATGCGTCAGTACAACTAAAGTACTGAGTATATGTGGAGGTAGGCTAAATTCATGGGGTTTATATGCATGAACATGCTGAAAATTTTGAACATGAGAATACATACATACATACATAACTGCTACTGAACTCGTGCAGATACGGACTACTAAGTCTGAATACTTACAACATGAGTGTACAGATACTGAGATATGGAATAGATGAATGACTATTTTTGACAGTTTAAATAATGAAGAACTGGTCTAATTGACTGTATCTGTCAGTCTAATTGTAAAGGATAAATCTAATTTACTGTATCTGACAGCCATGAGTATGAAGAAATAATAATATGAGTTCTGATAGCTAGTAATTTTGATAACATGAAGTTCTAAGAACTAATATGACTGATATCATAAGTTTTGACAATTTTTGTAACTGATAACATGAATGACAATATCTGATAGCCATGATACTAAATGTTGATAACCTGGGTGACTGTATTTGATAGTTCTGAATCTGATGGAACTATCTGAGTTTTGTATTGTAACTGAGTTTGACTATATCTGACAGTCCTGATATACTAAAATCCAAAGAACTATCTGAGTTCTTTATTAAGAATAGGTGATAGTAGCTGATAGTCCTAAAGTTTGTAACTGAAATTGTAGGAGGTAGTTGTCTAACCTACATGCCCTAATAAAACATATAGCTAATTTAGGGTCCAATCTCTGCCCCGGATGGAGGGTTGTTAATATTGCACCATAATTAAGGACAGCTATGAGTGACCCTTATCTGGCAGGTACTAAATAAGAATGGTGGAACCCTAAACTGGTAGGTTAAGAAACCTTATCAACCCTAATCTGACAAGTTAAGATTTTTCAACTTATGCTGGCTATGTAGTTCTGGAACACAAGGATGACTTCTAAGAATTACACCCTAAACTGGCAGGTCAGTTGCCATCCTTAGGTTCACTCAGTGCTAACTTCTACTCCCATCTGAAGAGACTGAACACGAATAACTGACTGTACTGATTAACTGAACTGAACTGAACTGAACTGATTTTGAGTTTACTGAGTTTCGTAGCTGATGGAATATTACTGATATCTAATAGCTAACTGAGTTCATGAGATTATTGATCTTACTGAGTACTGAGTTCATGAGATTTCTGAGAGTACTTAATTATAGAGATTTCTAAAGTTATTGGATATTGAGTTTTTTGAGATTATTTGAGATTAATTGAGTACTGAGATTTCTGAACTACTGAGATTACTGAACTACTGAGACTGCTGATTTTTTTGAGATTTCCTGAGTCACATGACTGACTGAGTTCTATGTAATCATAGCGTGATTTCAGATATCGTGAAAGATGACACGACTCTAGGCAAACAGCTATAGTTTTTGGGTATAAAAAACCCTAGGACCCGATAGAAGAAAACTGACACACATGACTGACTTGATTATATGACCAACGTCAATAATCCATAATATCATAAATAAGGATTTTCATGAAGTACATGGTTATCATACATCTCATTCATAAGTAGGATTTACAAGAAAACTTAGCATGATCTCATAAGTCTAGTTCATGAACCATCCAACATTATTCACAAGTATTAATACCATAAACAGGGAGTTCATGCTAGGCATGGTTCTCAACAATCTATCATACGAACGGGAATGTATACAACATGTATATACTCGCATAGCTTCAATATCATGGTCATTTCATATTCACAACAATATCATGAGCATCTCAAACAATATCTTCATTTCAAAACAATAGCTTGGGAATTGTATTGAACATAAACTTAGAACATGGAATAGTCATTTTGGACTTATTATGAAATAAAACAATGATTTCTAGTCTCTTAGGTATTTTCACAAACACCTTACAGGCACATCTTAGGCATAGGTGGATTCATCACTATTAGAAGTATTCACCTACAAATTGCACTTATTTACATATCATATACCACCATAGCTTCACACAAATATACAAAAATCTCATCTTGAGCATCATCAAACTCCAACAATATGATCATCAACCATCAACAACATAAACCTCATAAGACATAATTTAGAAGATGGTTCTTGAGCTTCATGAACGGAAGGAGTCCATCAATCAACTCAGGAATACCTTATGTCATGATTTCAAGATGTTTTACGGTGAGAAATCATTGTGCTTAAATTTTTTATAAAACCCTAGCTTGAGTTTATTTAGAGAATTTGAGAATAACAACAAAATTTTTGGGATTTTGGACACAAATTTCATGTTAAAGACTATATATAGGGTAGGGAAAATGTCCAAAATACCCTTAGAAACACGGAAGTTTAATGTTGAAATTGGGTGAGCACCGGACTTTAGTAGACGGTGCCTGCCTTAGTCCACTGAGATTTACCAGGCCGCGTCTGCCTTATTGCACCACTATAAGGCGGGCAGCGCCTACTTTATCGCCTGGGTCTACTATTTCGAAATACAAACAAGCCCTATATAGATTACAAAAATTCCAAAACTTACCTGAGATGTACTACGACCTTGCCCCATCACAACGCAATTTGAAAATTTAAAAATGAATGTCGATAAGGTTGTCAAATACATCCTCGAAGTTTGGAGGTCTAAAATGAGACTAGGCATTGGACACTTAAGAAAAATTCTAAGTGTGGAGGCTTGTAAAGCCAAAAGAGCTGAATTCGGATGCAACAATTTTGCGGGATCTTACAATCTCTCATGTTATTACCATTATAGGGTGATTCAACAATCTTAAAATAGTGTTTGAAAAGAAAGGTGATTTATCATCTTTGTGTATAAGACATCAACTCCTATGAAAATTAAAGAGTCATAATTATTAGGATCAGACATGACATTTAATAAGGAACATCTTCAATGATAATGGTCTATCTAAACTTACTAAATTAGACGCTTTCACCTTTCTCTTCAACTAATTCAGTTTATCATCTGAAATTGATCATCTATAGTGAACAAAACTGGTCCCTTATCATCTTTTTTTTTTCAAAATCAAAATGGTTGATATTCCTACTTCTACAATTCCAACTAGACACTTTGAAGAAGAAAAAAGTCCAAATGATCAACCTGAATATTTTATAATTGAACACTCTGATCCTTCCTTGGCCAAATAAAAATGGTTCTTAAGCTTCCAATAAGAACATAAGGTAACCTTTTCTACCTCAAAAAATAAAAATTGTAAATATGTCAGTCCCTATAGAATTCTCCTCTTCTTTAGAAATTTGTGGTCAGCCATCCATAGTAGAGAATTCAATTCAAAGTCTTCGCTCTCACATGGACCAAAAATCTTTTCAATTGAAAATTCCCTCTTTCTTAGATGTCCCAGAACCACCTGTAGATTCTCAAAACCATTTTTTGACTAATAAACCCGAAAATGATGAATTTTCTGAAAATTCCTCTAGTACCGGGTTCTCCTACTTCCTAAATTTTAAATCTAATTTTTTCTCTATTATTTTGTGAATAAATACTAGTTAAAAGGGTTGATCTTTCTTGCAATAAATACTGGGTAACCTACTTTTTCTTTTAGATGACACCTCAGTTAATGGAGAAGAACATGAAACAGGAGAAATAAATGAAGTGGATAAAGAAAATGAAGTGTCATCACCTCCAAATAAAGAGGATGTGGAGGTTGGGTATGAACTACTCTTTATATAGATTCTGAAAAAGAAGAGGCGAAGTAGAGGCAACAAAACTGTGGCGAACTCTGAGGTAAATATGGAAAAATCATAATCTACTACTAAACATATAAGTCCCAGAAAAGTTACTTCGGTTATGAAGAAAGATACTGCTATAGATTTTGTTAAAAGAAAGATGGAAGTTCACATTAGAGGAGGCAACAGGTCCTCCAGTTAAAAATCTGGCAGTCTTGGTGAGATAAGGAGAAATATCTAGTAGTAAAAATGAAGGAAATTTTTAGGGAATAATAATGCTCACCAATACCATCTTGAGCGGTAGAGGACGGTCATTGTCAAAAGCTCAACTTTCATTGAGGTCGAATACATGAGGAGGAGATTTTGATTTTGAGTCTTATGGATGTCAAAGTTACTAAAAAGATACTCAAAATGTAACCAATGTAAAACACATAATATAAAGTAGGGGGTTTGGTTCAAAATAGAGTTCTATCAATATTATGTCAAGGAACACTCTACAATAACAATTTTGTTTTAGAATTCAATTTTGGGGAGATCTTGGGATTATGCCTACCTAAGGGCAAATTGTGCATGGGATAATGATGATTTGGTGTAAGTTCTAATCATTGATGACATGGTAGGCTAGTTTGAAAATCTTTGATGCAAGTTTGTTAACAAAGCATCAAGGATGTAACTACTTGACTCTTTCGAGTACGTACTGAGTGTATCAATAAAAGACACAGAGAAATTCAATTGGGCATCCATATTTCTAGGAAGATGCCCATGACATAACCTACTCTCCATTTACCCTTATTTCTAAGATGGAAAAACAAAGTAAGCTACATTCTCAGTTTTTAACTATTTCTTTGTCTCCATATAACCCTCTTTCAAGGAAGCTATGGGTTTCCAAGATTTCTCCTACATCCCTCTTTCAAGGTTGAGGAGGGCTTTCAAGAGTTTTGGGTTTTCACCCAACAAACCTATTTTAGATATTTGGGGTTGTCACCTACAAATCCCAACTATGTCAGCCAAGTAATATTGGAATCCATGATTAACAACTATGAATTACACAAACACATCATCACCCTAACACAATTTCACCTTAGCTGACAGCGCACACGCAAGTATACTTGATCTACCAAGCAATATAGTTGCATTCAAGAAAGTTGAGTTATAGATCCCACAGAGACATGATTTGCCAACGATTTGATTTCAGTTCATACTTTAGATTCAATTGATGCGAGAGTAACCAAATAAAGAGTTTGGAAATTGTAAATTAAAACTAAATAATACGGAAAGTAAAGGTCTTGAGACATTCAATAGGAGAAATAGTAGGGTTGAAGCAGTCTGAACAATCATATTATGCTTTTGAATTTTATTTGCTAACTTGCTTATCTTTGTTGTTGATCCGTAGGGTTAAGTGCTCGATTATGGTTTCCCAACCTCTAATCTATTTTCTAAGTTGAACCCTACACCTATATCGTTGTGCTAGGATATAATAATTCAGTTATGTTCTTAACAAATATCATCCTACATACTAATCAAGTAAGGTATCTAAGTACATCCCTATCCTACATACTAATTCAAGTTTCTTATTTTATAAAGAATCTAGAACCATACTCTGCTTATTCCCATATTCTATTGTCGTATTCCCTCTCCCGAGTTCACAAGGTTGACAATGGATGTATTTTAAGGGTTGCGAATCCTTAAATAGTTATAATAATAATAAAAAAATAACCAATATTGATAATCAAAGAAAACAAGCTTAATCCATAGAAATAATAATCATGTTCTTGGCTTCAACCCCGGAAAGATGGCGTTTATCCATGCATAGTCATAATCGTAATCCCAAAGATGTAATTATTGACTAAAAACATGTATGAATTAAAGAAAATTAATAAGAAACTAATTATAAATTTGTAGCAGCCCCTTGATCTCCAAATTATGCTAAAAGATAAGTAAAATCGTGATACAACATGTATATATAGCATAAGGGTAAGCCAAATCAGTGTAGGAGTCAAATTAGCTTGAAATGCCATGGTGTGGAGTGGAGCGTGTGTCATACCCTTCATTCATATGGAAAGGGGCATGAGTCACACCCTGTATTGCACAGTAATGGAGCATGCAATGTATTCTAAATGCATGCACTCTCTAGAAAGTGTCCTCCGAATGTTGATTAAGTGTCGGCTCTTCCTCCTTCCATCCTTTGTCTTGTGGTGTATTTCCATTGATTTCCAAACATATTTAACATCAAAATATCATAATATTCAGATACAATAGCATTATACATAACACCACACGAATTACAAGTACAAAAAACACCAAACCCATTACGACAAATCAAAAACAAGAGCTTAGACTAGGTTAAATTCCATGATCTTTCACTTTAAGTTCCCACTCTTGTTTTGACTTATATGAACTTTGTACACTCCAAAAAACTTTTCATTATATCATAACACATTTAAAACCATAAGGAACACATATAACTCAATAGAATCCAACAATATAGGCTAGAAAAACAACTAGCTCAAGCTAGGAAGACCAATTTTCTATAGTGAACTCAAATTGAAACTTTTAAGTACAAACTTACTTGGACTTCACTTGAAACCTTATAAAAACATGATTTAACACTTTTATACTCATTTATATCATTATCAACTCATATAGAATAATAATCCTCAAAACAAGGCTAAAAAAGCTAGAATAGTAACACTAGAATACGTAAATACACCTAACATCACAACCCCACACTTAAATCCTTGTTCTTCCTCAGACAACTCGTAACTATAATCAACACCAATTATAGATAATCTACATTTCTACTAAATGCAAGACAATCAAGCTAGCACCACAATGCCTAAATAGAATGCAAGTTACTAAGCTAAGCATGTTATTTACCCCATTAAAAGCTTATGAACACTATTCCAAAAACATCCTAGCCTAAAGAATTGACTCACCTAGTGGAAAACTCATGCATATTTCTCAATTAAGAACATCATACAAATCACCCACACTCGTTTAACATGTGCCACTCACAACAAGAGAGTTACCCATAATTTCTCACAATAATGCAATTCATAATATGATGGGTAATCAATTCAAATTACGCTCACTTTAAAACGAATTCACAAGTTCCATCCAATGAACCATAGGCTTTCCCTTAGTGTAATGCTCCACTAAGAGTCGAATTTAAAGCTTAGGATCAATTATGACTTTTTCGGATTGTAATGTAGTCTAAGGGGCGGGTAGAAACTAATTTGGAATAGTGACTAACCTCTCTAAGCGCTTTAATGCACTACATTAAACATTTAAAACCAATCTTCAATCCAAATTACAATTATTCATTTCTCCATACCTGCTGTTTTTGCCCCATATCTTTTAAATATTATCACAAACACTTAGTGGACACATATTTTACTACCACAAGAATTGATTTTTTTCTCTTTTTTCACAATCATGGAAATATTTTTAGAATAAATTATACCACAAACATCCACCACACATCAATTATACACCAATAGCTATTACCTTGGGGCATCAATTTCACCTTTTCTTTTTCAATTTCTCAAACTCCTTACTAATTCAATTTTTCATTAAGGCACTTAGGAGCTTTCAGGATAAATTTATGGTCCATCAAAAAAGAGATTAGGCTACTTATGAGGTTTCCAAAGAAAAAGCTAAAGGCTCAATGGGGTTAACTATGATAATGCATAATGGGTAGGTAAAAGAAGGTATAAAATAAGGATATCAAAGAAATATCTATATTATCTCCTCAACCCACATTCTTTATTTTGCTTCACACACATATCGGGCAGGTTCTAGACATTACATGCAACATGGAATATGCAAATATTCTCACACTCACATGGCACTTGTTTAACTGAATAGGATCATCATAGACTCCCAACCAAATAGTAGCACAAATTCAAAATTAAGCCAACTAGTACAAGAGTCAAAAACATTAGCCTAAAAGTCTTAAAAATAGTAATTCACACAATCAACATGCTTTTACCAAACAAAACACTTGCACATAAAATTAAAAATAGCACCAACACGAATATCTCACTTATTCCTAACCTAAAAAATTTTAAATGAAGAAAAATTTGGGACTTTCCCCACCCCAAACATAAAAATCTACTTTGTCACCAAAGTGAATTTAAAGGTAAGAGATAGAAATAGTCCCTAAGGCCTCTAGGCCTAGCTAGTATCATCTTTACACATAAATGAGATCCATGGAACCCCACACTCAATCTTTTCTATGCTTCAAGCTAATGTTTATGGTACTCAGACATCCCATTAGTATGTGACTCAACCTAAAACCAAAAACTACATGAAATAAAACTAAAAAATCTAAAAAGAAAATTTACCTAATTAACTTGGGTTGCCTCCCAAGCAACGCCTGATTTACTATCGCGGCATGACCCAACTCAATTCAATCATATTCCTTCACATTTTTCTTCATACTTAGAGGCCATATTATTATCCTTGTAACCCCTTTTGGGTGTGAATTCTCAATGGTATAAGGTTTCTCAACTTTACCCTTTTTAGTCTCATTAACTTCCATCATGTCTGGCTTAAGACAGAGAGTTTTAGGCTAGTTAATCTGGTAATTTGAAGAGGTCTTTTGTAGACTAGCCACCCCACACTTTTCCCCTTTGATAACATTATTAATACATAGATATTTAACTTGGGACGTAATTGTGGGTCCTTTTTATACATCAAACACCACCGCTTCATACTTTACCCTCATTTTGAGCGTACCTTCTCTTACATCAATTAACACTCCTTTGGTTGCTAAAAATAGATTCCCTAAGATGATTGATACCAATTCATCTGCCTTAAAATCAAGAACAATTATATCAGTAGGTATAATGAATTTACCAACCTTTATGAGGAACTTTTTCATTATTCCATTTGGATGAGTGAATGACCCATCTGCCAACTACAATACCACGGTGGTCAGTCTCGGCTCTCTCAAGCCCAATGTTTTAAATAATGAAAGAGGCATCAAGTTAATGTTTGCCCCTAAATCACCCAAAGCATGGATTACTTTATCTCTCAATTTCTTGGGGATTTTTTATGTCACCATAGCACTACACTCTTCAAAGAGTGTTATAGCTCCCACATCCTGCAATTTCAACTTTTTAGCCACCACATCTCTCAAGTACTTTGTGTACTTTGGCATACTCTGCAAACATCTAACAAAGGTAAGTTAATGTGAAGCTCTTTGAATGAATCAAAGAACTTCTTAAATAGTGCATCCTCCTTCGCTTTAATTTTTCTCTGAGAGAAAGGTAATGGCAGTGTTTTCTTCCTTTCTGATTCAGCAATTTTTTCTTTCAACTACTCAAACTTCCTTGATTTTTTAGCAATTTATTTATTTACTTGATGGGTCACTACAACAACATCTACCTCCTCTTTTACCTTTGGAGGTTCTCCTTGAAGCTTTTTACCGCTGCTCAAGTTGATTTCCATGACTTGCTTTGGATTTTTTGGGCCAGCTGGTAACCCACCTTGTGGCCTAGTATTTACTGCTTGCTGATTATTTTTCCATTTGCAACTCTAGACTTCTTGTGGACACTTGCAAATTTTTTAAGTCTGCAGCAAACTGTGTCTGATTAGCTAAGATTTGTTTCATTATCTCCTCCATATTTCTACTTGACTAACTTAGTGGATCTTGTGGTTTTGGGAAATTCCATGGTTGAGTTTTCCACTTTATGATATAGGCATTACCATAATTTGGCCTTCGCACATTACCCACATACATGACTAGTTCTGGATTTGAAGTTCACATAGCTGCAGAATGGCCACTATTTCCACATATCTCACACCAACCACTAATTTGCTAAACCTTATTGATAGCTGTGGCGAGTTGTGAAGCTCCTAATTTCAAGTTGCCGAACTGAGTGTTTATCAAATTATTTAAAGCAGACACTTGTGATGATAAGGCTGTGAATTGGTCTATCTCAAGTACACCCGCAACTCTTTTTGTGGCACTTATGGAATCTGAATTCCACTCGGGATTTCCTTGTTCTATGTAATTTAGCAACATGTATAGCTCATTATAAGTCAACTTTGACGCTTGACCACCTGAGGTTGAATCTAGCAAAATCTTTGTATGTGATCAAGAGCTTCTACGAAAGTTTAAGCAAGTACCTCATTAGATAGTTGGTGGTGTGGAAAATCCCAAAGAAGGGCCTTGAAGAGTTCCCAAGTATGATATAGATTTTCATTAGTCTTCTATTTGAAGATCACTATCTTAATTCAAAGTCTCGCAGTCTTGCCTAATGGAAAGAATCTGATAAGGAAGCTTCTGGCTAGGTCATCCTATGATGTCATTGAATTGGCCAGCTCTGTATTCAACGACTTTTTTAGATTTTTGAATAAGTGAATGGGGGAAGACTGTGGGCCTTACATAATCAGCATTTATACCTATCGGAATAGATATACCAGTGACCTCAATGAAATTCTACATGTGAACCTATTTATCCTCATGTGAAAAGCCCTACAAATTGTCCACTGCTAATCAATAGTTGCACCATGTTGTGGTTAAGCTCAAAATTTTCCCCAGTAGCCGGTCTATGAATAGGGGAAGTCAAATTTTTTGAAAGTGGGACTGCCACTTCTCGAACAGTCCTGCGCGCTACTTGTTGTTCCTCAGCCATTTGCATTGGATTTCCTTATTCTTCTTTTATTTATGAAATTCATGGGAGAAGGATTGCTTCTCTCATTTATTGACGGTAAAGTTGCTCAGGTTCAGAGCATAGTTCAACCAACTCTTTATCCCTTGACAGCTTACCACTTAAAAACCTATTTCCTGCAATAAAAAAACCAAGACCAAGCATAAAAACACCAAATAAATCTAAAAGTAAAACTAAAATAAATAATTTCCAAAATACAAGTCCCCAACAATGGTACCAAAAACTTGACAACGCACATGTAAGTATACGTGGTCTACCATGTAATATAGTGGCCTTCAAGAAATTTGAGTTATTGATCCCACAGAGACTAAATTTAGCAATGATTTGATTTCAATTCATACTTTAGATTCAATTGATGTGAGAGTAACCAAATAAATAGTTTGAAAATTGTAAATTAAAACTAAACAATGTGGAAAGTAAAGGTCTTGAGACAGTCAATAGGATAAAACCAAGGGTTGAAGCACTCCGAACAATCATATTATACTGTTGGATTTTATTCGCTAACTTGATTATCTTGGTTGTTGATTAGTAGGGTTAAGTGCCCAATTATGGTTTTCCAACCTCTAATTGATTTCCTAAGTTGAACCTTGTACCTACATCGTAGAGCGGGGATGGAATAATTCACTTAAGTTCTTAACAAATATTATCCTACATATGAATCAAGTAAGGTATCTAAGTACATATTAGTCCTAGATACTAATTCAATATTCTTATTTTATAATGAATCAAGAGCCATACTCTGCTTATTCCATATTCTATCTCCCGAGTTCACAAGATTGACAATCAATGTATTTTAAGGGTCATGAATCCTTAAAATAGTTATAATATGAATAAACAAACAACCAGTATTGATAAACAAAGAAAAAAAAACTTAATCCATAGCAATAATAATCATGTTCTTGACTACAACCTTGAAAACAGGGCGTTTAGCCAGCATAGTCATAATCGTAATCACAAGGTTGTATTTAATGAATAAAGCATCTATGAACTAAATAAAATTAATAATAACCTAATAATGAAGTTGTTTTATCCCCTTGATCTATAAAATATACTAAAAGATATGTAAAAATTTGATACAACATGCATATATAGCATAAGGGTAAGCCAAGTCCGTGTATGAGTTAAATTAGCTCAAAATGCCAAGGTTTGGAGTGGAGTGTGCATCGAAATCTTCATTTCTATTGAATTTAGCATATGTATCACCACGTATTTCACTTTATTGGAGAATGTGGACCATGCTAAATGCATGCACTAGTCCTCCGAATAATGGTTAAGTTTTGGCCCTTTCTCTTTCCATCCCTTGTCTTGTGGTGGCTTTCCATTGATTTACAATCCTATTTAACATCAAATTAGAAGCACAAACAATACCAAACCCATTACGATGAATCAAAAACAAGAGCTTAGACTAGGTTGAATTCCATGATCTTTCACTTCAACATCCTACTCTTTCTTTGACTCATATGAACTTTGTAAACTCCTTAAAAATTATTACACATATCATAACACATTTAAAACCATAAGGAACATATATAACTCAATAGAATCCATCAAGATAGACTAGAAAAGCAACTAGCTCAAGCTATGAAGACTAGTTTTCTATAGTGAACTCAAAATTACTCTTTTAAGTAAAAAATTACTTGGACTTCACTTGGAACCTTATAAAAACATTCTTTAACACTTTTATACACATTTAGCTCATTATCAACTCGTATAGCATAAAATCATCCTCAAAACAACTAGAATAGTAACCTAGAATTCATAAATACACACAACATCACTAGTTCAAGAAAATCCCAAGCTTATGATGTCATGGAATTCATTGCTTTATTGGGTGCACACATCACATGTTTTGTTAAAATCTCTAGTTGAATCATCATCTTTGCCATATTCTCCTCTATTTCTTCATCTCATTTTCTTTTTTCCTTGTCAAAAAAGGATATAGTGGTAGAACCTTTAGGCACCTCAACATCTTGATTATAACACCCCCAATTTTTATTGGTAGCCCTTTTAATAAAATTCATCATCACATGATAATGCAATGTCATAATAAAGCCTCTCGTTGTATTTTCCACCACGATTTTATTGAGTGAATCAAGGGCTCGATACAAAATTTGGAGAAGCATCTTTTCTACAACCTCATTGTTTGGACATTGAGTTAGTTTTCTATTGAATCTTTCCCATAATTTATACAAGATCTCTTCATACAATTGCCTAAAGTTAAGGATCTTATCCCTTAATTGGAGCATTTTGGAAAGTGGAATATATCAATCAATAAAGACCATGTTGAGTTTGTCCCTAGAGGTAATTGAACCAACTAGAATAGAACGAATCCAAAATACCGCCTCACCCATTAGAGAGAATGGGAAAAGGAGTAGATAGATAGACTCTTGGGTTATATGTGTAATATCAAATAGTGCAGTGTTTGGTGCGGTTTGGTATGGTTGGATTTTTGTTATGGGATTGTTGAACTTAGTTGGGTTGGTAATAGTTGTGATATATTCCTAAGGTCTTTGGGTGAGTTGTTACACTATTATGTTTTAATCTCAGAATTCAGCCAAATTAGGGAAAGAGGTAGGAGGTTGTGTTGGGTAGTTCGGGTGATCTATGGTCATTATCGGACTTGGGATGCCTATTAATACAATGCCCCATTGTGGGTTGTATCTATAAGTGATTAATTTGTATCTAAAAGCTCAACCAAGATAGGATACTAGACCTGTATCTACCTCTCAATTCGTAGGTATCCTTCTCAACTAGATGGTTTCTCCACCAAACACCCATAATACATTTATGAGATAATTTATGTATACATGATTATTGATATGTGTTCCGTATATGTATATAGGCTTAAGCAGTGATTATAGTGTTGTAATTATTTCAAACACATTATTGGGCCAAGGGTCATTTTAGGATATGATTTAACCATTCAAGGCAGTGTTTATATTTGTAAAGTATGTGATATAGTTTATGAATATATATATTGATATACATATCTCCCTAGTATAGGGCCGAGGAAGATGTGGTATGACACTTATGATTCCATAGATTGAATGCTGGTGATGGCATGCATAGATTCGGTACATTCATGGTTATTAAATCAAAAATTGATTTAATTTTAGCTGAAATATAGTCTTATGATTATTCTTCCTAAATAAAGGTTGAACCTTATTTTTACCTTTAAAAATGGATTTCTCTATAATAATAATGGCCTAACTTTATGGATAACTTAAAGAAATAAGAAAGAGGTTAATAATGATGTCTAAAAGATTTGAAAAAGAAAAATTCCAATCCATGACTTGACCCTAATATTCACTATGGTTATGAGACATTTCAACCCTTTCTATACTTTATAATGATTTTGTAAGAGCCCATAATTTTCCTTCATCGTTACAGACTACGTAATGAGAAAATTTATACTTAACACCTTGAAATTTGGCTAAGTGTTTATGCTTTATTCCCAGACTTAGTTTTATTTTGAACCTTGAGTCTTTGTGAAATTTTTTTGTGACCTTCCCGACCTTCGTTTTTGAGATTTTTGTTGCGTTGCGATGGGGCAAGGTCGTAGAATGTTTCGGGTGAGTTCGGAATTTATAGATGAGCCTAAGACCATGTTAGGGTGTGCAAAATAGTGTCAGTCGGCGATTAGCAGGCGCCGCCTGCCTTATCGCGGGTCTTAATATTTTTGCAAGGGGGCGATCCAGCCCGCGCTGGCTGGCTTATCACGGATGATCCGCCAGGCGTTGCCTAATAGATTGCACTGCATTAGGCCAGGCGACACCTGTTAGATCGCGCCTGGCCACTTTTCTGCAATCCCATCAATTTCATTAATGGTATTTTCATAATTTTAAATGCTCTTATCTTCTCTAACATGGGATTTAATCCCAAGGAGAGCAAAATTCACCTAGTTTCAGCAAAGACTTCAAGAAAGATCTCCTAGGGTTTCCACATAAAAACCCTTGTAACTAGAAATTCGACAGTGGAAGTTTCATTATTTTTACATATTCAGAATCCTCATCACGAAGGCTACGTGGGAAATCCAAAAGTTCATAAAAATCACTAAGTTGTTTGGAAATTCATCCTAAAGTTCATATTTGAGGTATGTGGGGTTTCTCGACAAGATCCTTCTTTCATTCTTGTGCCCAAAGTTATTTTCTTTCAAAAGGTATATGATTTGATATGTTTTGCTATGAATTCAAATATATGAAATTATGACTTATGATGTTTTCAAGAGAATGTTTATATTGTTGCATTTAAAGGCTGAAATATCAGATTTTTAATGGGTTTTTATGTATTTATGATATAAAGCATGATCTTTGAACGATTTTATCATGATATTTATATATGGGTCTTTGAACCCCAATTGAAATTTTAATTTTGAGAAAATATGTACGATAAGCAATTTTATATTGAATGACTTTAGATAATGATGTATAATAAATTGGCCTTTTGGTCTTGAAAAAAAAAAGGTGTTTTGAACCTGAGATGAGAAAAGAAATCAACTTTTAATTATTAACTTATATATTATGAAAGGGGTAGCAAGATGTCTCCCGTTATGAAATGTTGAACTATTTATTAGTGGATTTTCTTATGAAAAAATCTGAGCTATGTTCGAGAGTAGTCTTTAGCACTGAGCGGGAGGTATAGCTATTTTGATACTTCCTTAGAACTACGTACCCTCGTAGGAACCATAATTAAGGCTTATTTATATAGTGATCACTAGTATCGAGATTGATTACTTAAGGTCCTACTCCAATAGCAAGGAATAGGGCGACTCTCCCCAATGTGGGTAGAACGTTGGACTTTATGTAGTTCACATGGTTTATGTCAGTTGTAAGGGACTCCTAATGTGTGTGTATCCTTTTGTCTGTGATGAAAATGCAATTGTTTGAAAGTTTAAATTATGATAGTTGATCGTTTTGATGAAATTGAAAAAAATAAGATCTGGTTATATTAATGATATGGGAATGAATTGATAACTTACTAAGATGACTCACATGTTTTACTTGAGTATTTGATTATTATCATGATTATGATGATTTTACTTGGGCTATGTGAGTTTTTTATTATATCATGCATGTTTCCTATAAATGCTTACCATATTGATCATTTAAATTGCATACACCCCCATATGCTCGGTACATTCCATGGTACTGACCCACATCTCTAAATGTACGCTACATTTTCTTGGAATGTAGGTTCAGGTGCTCGGTCCAAGGCTTGATAGTGATTTTCTAGGTATGCTGATCTACATCTTCTATTCTGGTGAGTCCTCATGGTCTAAGGATATGCTATTCAGGCTTCTATTCCATTCGAGTTGTTGCTTTTGGCATTGAGTATGAGCCAATTTGGGCATGACCCAATGACTCTCTGATTTCTATTGACTTTTAGAGTCTTTTTAGACTAGACTAGATGGTTGGATTTGTCATGTGACATCGTATTTTGTTACTTTCTGCATTTCTTTCATTTTAAATTATGATATTATGAGGATATCTTACTGTTTGATTATAGTAATCCTACTGATAAGTGTTGAATGGTATGAAAATAGTTCAAAGGGTTATCTTGGGGCTACTTGTAGCCTTAAGCACCGTGTGACGCTTCGGGACCTATTTCTGAGGTATTAAAAACTTGGTATCAGAGCCTAAGGTTTAAGGAGTCCTAGGGAGTCTGACAAGCCGGGTTAAGTAGAGTCTTCATCATCGGTGTATAGTGCACCACATCTATGAGCAAGAGGCTATGAGACATTTTAGGAAAAAGTGTGATTCTTTTTTTCAGAAGTTTATTATGCTTAAAGTGTCTCTCTCTGTTATTAATTCATGCTCTCCTCTTTAAGAAATATGCCTCCTCGTTGGGCTATAAGAAATAACGATGGTCAGCAACCTAAGCTTGCTGAGCCACTAAATGATAATATGTCCCATGCTAAATTTTGGGCAGCCTTTCAGTTGATTCAGCTGCTGCGAGAATTCATGACTTTATGCGGATGAATTCGCAAAAATTTTATGGGTCCAAGGCAATAAGGATCCACAATTGTACTTGGAAGAAGTGCGAAAGATTACTCAGGTGATGCATGTATCCGTGAAGCATAGTATGGATTTGGCATCATTTCAGTTAAAGGATCTTGCTTATTATTGGGTAATTGCTTGGAGGAAGGGTAGAGATAAGGGTGACGCCCCTACGACTTGGCAAGAGTTCTAGGATACATTCCTAGATAGAGGAGTTCATGAACTTGAAATAGGGCTCTATGACTATTAAAGAGTAATATTTGAAGTTTAATCAATTGGCCAAATATGCTCGTGACTTAATAGCAGATAATCAGGCCAATATAAGTAAATTTGTGACCGAAGTGTCTTGTTATGTGGTTAAGGAGTACAGGTCTGCTATGTTAAATAGTGAGATGAATCTTTCCTGGATGATGACTCATTCCCAACAGATTGAAGAAGATAAGATTAATGAGAGGGATAGAATAAGAGGGAATAAGAGAGCTAGGTCCGAGCAGCACGGATAGGGTCAGACTAGATCACAGGGAAGGAATCGCCCTCAGTTTCAGAACCATTCATCTACACCAGCACCATCTTAAACTAGTCCTCCTGTGCCTTGGGGTAGGCAGGATCAAGGTAGCAGATCATATGCATCCAAGTCCCAGTATAGTATTGGCATTAAGCCAAATTATCCTCCGTGTCCTAAGTATGGTAGGACATATTCGAGTGATACTCAGACTCAGACTACTACAGCCCCAGTTCTAGTGACTCGCCCAACTCCATCTCAGGGCGCCTCTTCTAGCACTGCTGGCGGTCAATGCCAAAATTGGTTCGATGCTTTTCCATCTCTCCAGGAGCAAGAGGACTCTCCCGATGTTGTTACTAGTATACTCCGTATATTTTAATTTGATGTTTATGCTTTGTTGGACCCAGGATCCAGTTTTTCTTATGTTACACCTCTGGTTGCTATGAATTTTGAAATAAGTCCTGAAAATATTTCTAAGCCTATCTTAGTTTCTACCCTAGTAGGTGATTTGATTATTGCCCAAAAAGTGTCCTATTGCCATTCTTCATAAGGTGGCAAATCTAATTGAAATAGATATGGTGGACTTTGATGTTATTCTGGGTATGGACTGGCTTCATTTTTGCTATGCCTCTATAGATTGTCGTACCCGAGTAGTCAAGTTCCAGGTTCTAGATGAACCCGTGTTTGAGTGGTCTAGGAGTTCTATTTTCCGCAAGAGTCATTTTATTTCATATCTCAAAGCTAGAAACCTTATTTCCAAGGGGTGCATTTATCATTTGGTTAGAGTAAAGGACACTAAGTCTGAGACTCCAACTGTCTAATCTGTTAGCATTGTTAATGAGTTTCATGATGTCTTTTTGAAAGATCTCCCAGGGGTACCTCCTTATATAGAGATAGAATTCGGGATTGATCTTCTTCCCAACACCCAGCCTATTTCTATTCCTCCTTACCATATGGAACCTACATAATTTAAGGAGTTGAAAGAACAACTCAAAGATCTGTTAGATAAGGGTTTCATAAGACCCAGTGTTTCTCCTTGGGGTGCTCCTATGTTATTTGTGAGAAAGAAAGATGATTCCTTGCATATGTGTATTGACTATCGCAGCTGAATAAAGTCACTATCAAAATTAAGTATCCCCTTCCAAGAATAGACAATTTTTTACCAATTGCAAGGTGCAGGTTATTTCTCAAAGATAGACCTTCGCTCCGGCTATCATTAACTCAAAGTTAGGGAGTGTGACATCCCAAAAACCACCTTCCTAACTCGCTACGATCATTTTGAGTTTCTTGTTAAGTACTTTGGGTTAACTAATGCCCCGACAACTTTCATGGACCTTATGAATCGAGTTTTTAAGCCATATCTTGATATGTTTATCATAGTGTTTATAGATGATTTGTTGGTGTACTCCTGTGGTGAGAATGAACATGCTGACCATCTTTGAATTGTCTTGCAAACCCTTAGAAACCATTAACTTTTTGCCAAATTTAGAAAGTGTGAGTTCTGGTTAAGATCAGTTGCTTTTCTGTGTCATACCATTTCTTCCGAAGGTATTAGAGTTGATCCTTAAAAGACCAAAGCTGTTAGAAACTATCCTAGACTATCTCTTCGACTGACATTCAAAGTGTCTTGGGTTTAGCCAACTATTACCGTTATTTTGTTGAAGGTTTCTCCTCTATAGCATCTCCTATGACTAGGTTGACCAAAAAGAAAGTGAAGTTCTTGTGGTTCGATTCTTATGAGAAGAGTTCTTAGGAGTTGAAGACTCAACTCACTTCAGCCCCTGTTTTGACTCTGCCTGATGGTGTTGATGGTTTTGTGGTGTACTATGATGCTTCTAGAGTTGGTTTGGGTTGTGTATTGATATAGAAGGGTAAGGTGATAGCTTATGCTTCTAGACGATTGAAACCCCATGAGAAGAATTACCCCACCCATGATGTCGAGTTAGCTGTTGTTGTATTTTCTCTAAAAATCTGGAGACACTACCTGTATGGTATTCATGTTGATGTTTTCACTGATCATAAGAGTCTACAGTATGTATTTACCCAGAGAGAGTTGAACCTTAGGCAGAGAAGATGGTTACAATTGTTAAAAGACAATGATACGAGTGAGTTCTATCATCCGGGCAAGGCTAATGTAGTGAAAGATACCCTAAGCAGGATGTCTATGGGTAGTGTTTCACATTCTGAAGAAGGTAAGAAAGAGTTGTCTCATGACGTGCATCATTTAGCTAGACTGGGGTTTAGGTTGTTTGACTCTGCTGAAGGTAGTATAGGGGTTCAGAGTAGTTCAAAATCCTCCTTTGTTTTGGAAGTGAAGGAGAAGCAAGACTTAGATGCTGGTTTGTTCAGACTGAAGGAGTCAGTCAAAGACCAAAAGATAGAGGTTTTCTCCCCAGGGGGATATGGTGTATTGAGGCTGCAGGGTAGATTGTGTGCTCTGAATATTGATGATCTGAGACAGAGAATCATAGCTGAAGCGCATCATAATTCCATTTGGGTTGTGGTTGATAGATTGAATAAGTCTGTGCATTTCTTGCCTATACATACTTTTTATACTGCTAAGGACTATGCTAGATTGTACATCCGAGAGTTAGTCAGATTGCATAGAGTCCTTTGTCTATCATTGCAGATATGGGTACTCAATTTACTTCGCAGTTCTGGAGAGCTTTTCAGAAGGGTCTTGGTACCTAAGTGCATTTGAGTTATTCTTTCCATCCATAGACAGATGGTAAGGCTAAGAGGACAATCCAGACCTTAGAAGATATGTTGAGAGCGTGTACTCTTGATTTTAAAGAGAGTTGGGATAAACATTTACCGTTGATAGAGTTTGCTTGTAACAACAGTTTTTACTCTAGTATTGGTATGGCCCCATTTAAGGCTTTGTATGGGAGAAAATGTAGGTCACCCATAGGTTGGTTCAAAGTGGGTGAAGCTACTGTGAGTGGTCCTGATTCGGTGTTTGAGGCTATGGAAAAAGTCAAAGTGATTAGAGAAAGGTTGAAAGCCGCACAGAGTCATCAGAAGTCGTATGTGGATGTTAGGAGAAGAGAACATGAGTTCAAAGTTGGTGACTTGGTATACCTGAAAATTTCACCCATGAATGGAGTGAAGAGATTCGGAAAGAAGAGGAAGCTTAGTTCCCGTTATATGGGCCCGTACAAAATTCTTATCCGTGTTGGTAAGGTGGCATATAAGGTTGAGTTACCTTCTGAGTTGTCTTCTGTTCATCTAGTATTCCATGTTTCCATTCTTAGAAAGCATATTAGTGTTTCAATGGTATTGGATTCTTCTGTGAGTGCTAAAATCCAAAGTACTATTTCCTTTGATGAGATCCCTGTTAAAATCCTTGATTTTCAAGTTCGAAGACTAAGGAACAAAGAAGTTCCATTGGTCAAGGTGGTGTGGCAAAACCAATCCGTTGAAGGTGTAACTTGGGAAACCAAAGTGGACATGCAATCCAAGTACCCACACCTATTTTCCGCAACCTCCGATCAAGCCGAAGGTATCGTTCTTCTCTAAATCAGGCAATTTTTATGAGAAATTGCAGAAATTCAGATATCATTCCTTATTGTTAAGCTGTAGTTTCTTGAGTTTATGCATTTTATGTTGTATCCGGAGTTTGAAATGATGTGTAGATGAGTTTAATGAGTAGTTTCAGCTATATGCTTTGTTTCTTTCCTACTCTTGGCATGTCTAGCATCATTCGGGGATGAATGTTCCCAAAGGGGAGATAATGTAAGACCCCGTAATTTTCCTTCATCGTTAAAGGCTCCAAAATGAGAAAATTTAAACTTAACACCTTGAAATTTGGCTACTTGTTTATGCTTTGTTCCCACACTTTGTTTTATTTTGAACCTTGAGTCATTGTGGAATTTTTTCGTGACCTTCCCAACCTTTGTTTTTCGATATTTAGACTGTGTTGCAATAGGGAAAGGTAGTTGGATGTTTCGGGTGAGTGTCGGAACTTTTAGACAAGCCTAAGACCATGTTTTGGTGTACAAAACAGTGGCAGCGGGCTATTAGCAGGCGCCACCCGCCTTATCACGGGCCTTACCATTTTTGCATGGGGCGATCCAGCCCGCGCCGCCTGTCTTATTGCAGGTGATCCACCAGGCGCCGCCTGATGGATTGTACTGCATTATGCCATACTACGCCTGCTAGATCGTGCCTAGCCATTTTTCTGAAATCCCATCCATTTCATTAATGGAATTTTCGTAATTTTAAATGCTCCTATCTTCTCTAACACGGGATTTAATCCCAAGGAGAACAAAATCACCTAGTTTCATCAAAAACTTCAAGAAAACTCTCTTAGGTTTTCCACATAAAAACCCTTATAACTAGAGATTCGACCGTGGAAGTTTCAATATTTTTTACATATTTAGAATCCTCGTCATGAAGTCTATGTGGGAAATCCAAAAGTTCGTGAAAATCACTAAGTTGTTCGGAAAGTCACCCTAAAGTTCATATTTGAGGTATGAGGGGCTTTTCAACAAGAGCCTTCTTTCGTTCTTGTGCCAAAAGTTATCTTCTTTCCAAAGCTATATGATTTGATATATTTTGTTACGAATTCGAATATATGAAATTATGACTTATGATGTTTTCATGAGAATGTTTACATTGTTGCTATTAAATGCTTGAAATTTCAGATTTTTAATGGGTTTTTATGTATTTATGATATAATGCATGATCATTAAAGGATTTTATTGTGATATTTATATATGGGTCTTTGAACCCCTATTGAAATTGTATTTTGAGAAAATATGTACGATAAGCATTTTTATATTGAATGACTTGAGATGATGATGTATAATGAATTGGCCTTTTGGTCTTGAAAAAAGGAGGTGTTTTGAACTTGAGATAATAAAAGAAATCCACTTTTAATTATTTACTTATCTATTATGAAAGGGGTAGCATGATGGCTCCCATTGTGAAATATTGAACTGTTTGTTACTGGATTTTCTTTTGAAAAGATTTGAGCTAAGTCTGGGAGTAGTCTTTAGCACCGAGCGGGAGGTATAGCTGTTTTTATACTTCCCTAGACCTTCGTGCCCCCGTAGGATCCAGAATTGAGGCTGATTTATATGGTGATCACTAGTGTCTGGATTGATGATTTAAGGTCCTACTCCAATGGAAAGGAATAGGGCAACTCTACCCAACGTGGGTAGAACATTGGACTCCATGTAGCTTACATGGTTTATGTCGGTTGTAAGGGACTCCCAGTGTGAGTGTGTATCTTTCTATCTGAGATGAAAATGCAATTGTTTGAAAGTTTAAATTATGATAGTTGATCGTTTTGACGAATTTGAGATCTGGTTATATTGATGATTTGGGAATGAATTGAGAACTTACTGTGATGACTCACATGTTTTACTTGAGATATTTGATTTTTATCATGATTATGATGATTATACTCGGGCTATATGAGTCTTTTATTATATCATGCATGCTTTCCTATAAATTTTTACCATATAAATCATTTAAATTGCATACACCCCCATATGCTAGGTATATTTTCATGGTACTGACGCACATCTTGAACTACATTTTCTCGGAGTGTAGGTTCAGGTTCTCAGTCCCAGGCTTGATAGTGATTTTTCGAGCACGCTGATCTACATCCTCTATTGTGTTATGTCCTCATGGTCCGAGGATGTGTTGTTCAAGCTTCTGTTCCATTCGAGTTGTTGCTTTTGGCATTGAGTATAAGTCGGTTGAGGCATGTCCCAATGACTCTCTAATTTCTATTGATTGTTAGAGGCTTGTCAGACTAGACTAGATGGTTGGAGTTGTCATGTGAGGTCGTATTTTGTTACTTTCCGCATTCCTTTCATTTTGAATTATGATATTATGAGGATATCTTGGTGTTTGATTATAGTAATCCTATTGATAAGTGTTGAATGGTATGGAAACGGCTCAAAGGGTTAGCTTGGGGCTACTTGTAGCCTTAAGCACCGTGTGACGCTTCGGGACCCATTTTTGAGGGGTTATAGATTTAGTCCCAAAGATCATTCCGAGCAATGGATTTACGAACTTAATTCTCTTTTACCCAAGGCTTGAGTCGGTGCACCTATTATATATACGCTTATGGATAATATGATATTAATGATGAAAGATGAATAATGGACATATACTCTACCTTGCTTCTTCTTATGATCATTTACTTTAGCTCTTTTGATACTTGCACTTTCCTTCAGCCCTCGTGGGGCTTGCATCTTACTTTAGCCCTTGTGCGGCTTGCTCTCTATTATTGACATTGCTTTAAATATTATGATGATGTGATGATACTCGACAAGTCTAGAGGATATTGTGATGAAATCATTATACCCGAGAAGTTTAGAGGATATTATGATGATGTGATGATGTCTGATAAGGTCGATTAATTTTATGATGACATGATGATGCCAAAAAAAGGCCAAAGGATGTAATGATGTTGTGATAACACCCGACAAGGCCGGAGGATACTAAGATGATGACGATGGTTATGACGATAACTATTATGATAGAGATGGTATTAATCATGAGAATGTGATATATATTATCTACCTTGCATTTATTCTTGCATGTTTATCGCCTATCACCATTATGTGTCTATGTATATCAGCCGGTATGGAATAGTTGCAAAGATATGGTTGATGACTTTACCTTGTATTTTTAAAGTTCAGTGAAGAAACCATCTAGTAGAGAAGGCAACTTGCGGATTGAGAGTAAGATATAAGTCTAGTACCCTATCTTGTTTGAGCCTTTAGGTAATACTTAATCCTTTACTGACACGACCCGCCTTGAGGCCTTGTCGTAATGGGTATCCCAAGTCTGTCCAGGACTAGAGACCACCCTCGTTATGTAACCCAACCTTTATCCTTCTTCCCTAAGTTGGCTGAATTTCGAGTATGTACCAAGATAGTGTAACAACTCACGCAAAGAGTCTAGGATGAGATAACAACCGATACTAACCCAATCGAGTTTGACCATCCCATATAAATAATCCAACCATACCAAACTATATTCAAACAAGGACCATAAACCAGGCCTCAACCAAGTAAAATAATCCATATGCACACAACCATACTTAAATATATAATCATACCGGGAAAAAGGACCGGGTTTATCACACCTTTAAAACCTTTACCTGGGCTGTGTAGCTTTGCCATCCTAAATAACCCACGGGAAATATGGTTTTAGCTCCCCCTGCTGAAAGGGCCCTAGTACGCGTAGCTGTATAACCAGGGAAGAAAACCTTGTGATGACTAGTACATCTCCCAAAATATAATGATACATCATGCACATAGTCACGAAGGCCAACCTTATATCAGCAAATATGAGTTTCCAGTTTGGGTCCCCCTAGGTTTTCTACCTTCCACGTCTTTTCTACACATCCCTCCATTATTGCCCAATTGAAACGAATTTCCAAATCACTAAACCATTTCCACTTATTAACCAAAACCATTGCTATTGGTATTGTCATACCAACCTATACTTGCAAGTATCATCCATAGCCAAACATTTATAGGTTTAAGGGGACTTTCAAGTGCCCTCTATTTACCATATTAAATCACTTGGCAGATTCCATGTACCCCACATACATATATATTAGCCATTTACCATTGTGAGCCATTTAAACCATGCGTAACACCTTTATTATGTTTTGAAACATTCATGAGTTCCATTGAAAGTAGTCAATGTAATGAACATATCTTTACAAGCATTTTGTCAAACATATTAGGTGCATAATATGACCAAAACAAATTCCAATTACCACTAAAATCATTCCCATGCTATACAATTATCCAAACTACCATTGATGCATAAAAAAGCATAAATAAAACCATGGGAAACCATACCCAACCATTTATTATCAAAATCCCCAAATCATAATTGAAAAAAAAATCATACAATCAATGAAATCATGAAAACATTCATAAAAACCATGCATTTAGATAAAATGAACAATAAGGGAAGAGAACATACCTTAAACCAAGATGATGCCAGAAACAAATCACCAAGAAAATCCCCAAATCAATCCTCTAGTAGAAATCTTAGCTTCACTTGCCAAAAATCTTTTGATAGAATTTTTGAGTGTTTAGAATAGTTTATAAGTATTAATGAATGGAATAATAGGCTAAATAATCTCCCAAGTACGTTAGATGTTGTGGGTGATTATGATGATAAGTGGGGAAATGTTCAGAATACCCCCACTTAAGTTGCACCAAAATCCCGTCACAGAGATACAACTGACCCACACGAGTCGTGCCATCCCATATGAGTGGTACCCTCTTCTCATACCCTATCCTTAACCTTTGGATAAAACATTTTTCATCATACAACTCATCAAACCAAGTCAAATTCAAAGCATACGATCCATACCTTTCACCCATAACCCTAGTAGATTTAAACTCAAGGAAGATTTAGACATTATCCACCATACTAGTCCTAGGTACAACTCGTACCCTGGCTTTGGCTCACGGTGAGCCACTCGTACTCATATATAACCTAAGTAACCAAGTATAAGATAAAATTAAGAAACCAAAGGATCTGTAAGCACCAATACAACTCGTACTACAAATTTGTATCAATTCCAGTAACCAAAATCAATCCCACCAGCCAACACTGGTCAGCATATGGCTGAACCATACCATCCGTACCCGAACATACGACTTGTACCCTCGAGTCGTACTGGGTGTAGAGACCAGAAGACCAAGAAATTTTCAAAGATCCATAATCCATGTTGTTTCAGTCTCCCCCACTAGGAACATTCGCCTCCAAATAACGGATAAGGTAGGGGTAATAACATGCAAGAGTCATTTGCATTATCAAATATAATACCAATCTTTAACAAAGTTTCAAAACAAAGAGAGAAAGATATTACTCTTTCCTTTAACAAACTCTAAAAATAAAGATGTGTTGAAGACACTAGCTTCAGCATAAATCCTAAAAGCAGAAAATAAATGCGCATATTTGAACTTCACGTCCTCCGCTTTTCATGTATCTTCTTCCACCTTATGTTTTTCCAAAGAAAATTAATCAAAGCCACATCTTTTCATTGCAACCGATGAACCTGCCTATCCAAAATCTCAACCGCGACTTCTTCATAAGACAAAGAATCAGTGATACCCAGTCCTTTCAAAGGATCAACTAAAGAAGGATCACCAATGCACTTCCTTGTCATGGAAATATGGAAGACTAAATGAACATAACTCAACATAGAAGGCAACTCCAGCTCATAGGAAACATTACAAACTCTCTACAAAATCTAATAAGGACCCATATAACAGGGACTGTGCTTTCCCTTCTTTTCAAACATCACTACTACCTTTATGAGAGATACTTTGAGGAAAACCTTATCCCCAACCTCAAATTCCAGGACTCTATGTCTAATATCTATATAGGACTTTTGGTCACTTTGGGAAGCCTTAAGCCTCTACTAAATCACCTTCACATTCTCCATGTCTTGGTAAACCATGATGGGATCAAACATGTCCACCTTACCCAGCTCAAACAAACCTATAGAAGACCTGCACCTTTTACCATATAATGCCTCAAAAGGGGCCATACCAATACTAGAATGTTAGTTATTGCTATAAGGAAACATTACTGAAGGTAGATACTCAACCCAATTTCCACCATAATCAATAACATAAGCCCGAAGAATATCCTTCAATGTCTGAATAGTTCTATCCACATGCCCATCCGTCTGCGAATGGAAACTAGTACTTAAACTCAACTTATTCCCTAATTCTTTCTGAAAAAATTACTAGAAGTGAGATGTAAACTGCATGCCATGATCAGAAATACTTAAAACAGGTACCACATGAACATTCACAATCTCCTGAAGATGCAGTATTGCATAATCCTCTGTTAAAAAGGTAGGTCGTACAGGCAAAAAGTGCACAGACTTAGTCATCCTATCTATGATGACCCAAATAAAATCGGATTAATTCTAAGATTGAGGAACACCAATAATGAAGTCCATAGTAATCACTTCCCACTTCCATTCGTGCAAATGAATTTCTTGATGCATCCCTCCTGGCTTCATGTGCTCAACCTTAACATATTACCACACCATACAGTTGGCAACAAAATTAGTGACATCTCTCTCCAAACCATTCAAATAATATATCTCCTTAAGATCATAATACATCTTAGTCAAGTTAGGATAAAGAACATAGCACTACTCATGTGCCTTATCAAAAACACTTTATCGCAACCCATCAATATCTACAATGCACCTCCTTTGTACTATAAATTACCATCACCACTACCTTCGGCCACCAATGTCACTCTTGATTTTCATCAAGATAGAATCTAGCACTTGCTTCTCCTTAATATCCATACCAAGAGATATTCAATCCACGTCTTGAACCACCATAGCACCATCTTTGGACTCCAAGAAGCAAACTCTAAGATTAACCAAGCGGTGAATATCCTTCACCAATTCCCACTTTCCTTCCTCCACATGAGCTAAACCCTTTATGGATAGCCTGCTATGAGTATCTACAACCACATTAGCCTTACCTAAGTGATAGTGAAGACTTATATCATAGTCCTTGAGAAGCTTAAGCCATCTTCTCTTTCTATGATTAAGATCTTTCTGTGTGAACATATACTATAGAATCTTATGATACGAAAAGATATCAACTAAATACCATACAAATAATGCTACCATATTTTAAAAGAAAATGTAATTGGCAATAGCTCCAAATAATGAGTAAAATAATTCCTCTCATATACCTTCCACTGCCTGGATGCAAAAGCAATCACCTTCCCAGGCTTCATCCAAAAACAACCAAGCTCTACTTGAGATACATCACAATAAACCACAAAACTATTATTTCTTTTCGACAAAGTCAGAATTGGAGCCAATGTTAAATTATCCTTCAACTTCCCAAAACTCCCTTCATAAGAATCTAACCAAGAAAAAATAACCTTCATCTGAGTTTTCTTAGTCAAAGGAGAAGCTATCGACAAAAATCTTTCCAAAAATTACCTATAATACCTAGCTAAACCTAAGAAGATCCAAATGTCAGATAGAGTGTTGAACCCATAGTTTGAGGCAATTTTGTGGAAGCTTTTCTTAATCGGTTCTTTCCTCTGGAGTTGAGGGAAGCCAAGTCAAAAGAGTTTATGAATCTTAAGAAGGGGAAGATGAGTGTTTGGGAGTACACTCTAAAGTTTAACTAACTGGCTCGTTATGCACCGGAAGTGACTAAAAATATGAGAGTCTAGATGTGGAAATTTGCGTTCGACCTTTTTGATGATAAATAGGGATATAGACTTTGCTAGGCTTCCAGTCTACATGCAATAGGTAGAAAAGAAGAAAAAAAAATTTCTAAATCTATAAAGAAGGACAGGTAGGCGAAGAGAGCCAGAATAGTAGATCAGAACCACAGTAAATTGCAGAGCAGTAATTGGGGCGGTAAATGGCAAAGGAATAAGTTTTGGAGTAATGCGCAGTCTACAGCTAGCGCCCCAGCGCCCAAACCCCCATTTGATAGACGATCTCAGAGTTTTTAGACTAGTTATTGACCTAGAGCTCAGGATACTCAGTCACAGGGCAGTGTGGCTCAGCAGCATCTTACTTTTCCTCAGTGCAACACTTATGGTAGGCATCATCCAGGAAGATGTTAGTTGGGCTCACTGGTGTGTCATTCATGTGGACAGATATGTCATTTCCAGATAGATTATCCCTATACTAGGATGAATGTTGGTGGAGCTAAGTGTCAGGCAAACTCTTCTAGACCATCACCACCTCAAGCGGCGCTACTTCAGTTGCCAAGAGAGGTCGCAACTGGCTGTATGCTTTGACTAATCGCCTAGAGGCGAAATCCTTTCCAAATATAGTCCCCGATATGTTACAAATGTTTTCCGATGATGTATATATGTTTCTTGATCCCGAGTCTACTTTATTTTATGTGACCCTATATGTGGCTATTCGTTTTGGGTTTGAGCCCGATGTGATTGCCGAACCTTTCTTTGTTTCCACTCCGGTAGGTGATTCTATTATGGCTAGGAGGGTGTAAAAAAATTGTGTTGCATCTACTCTTAGTAGGGATACTGTGGAAGACCTCATAGAAGTTGATATGGTTGCTTTTGATGCGGTCCTAGGGATGGACTGGCTCCATCGGTGTTATGTCACACTAGACTGTAGAAACCGAAAGGTCACCTTTTCTTCTATGAATGAGCCAGCAATAGAGTGAAAAGGGCATTCTTTAGCACCTAGAAGGAACTTCATATCTTATCTCATAGCCCGTAAACTTATCACCAAGGGTTGCTTGTATCATCTTATTTTGGTTAAAGATTCTAATGCCGAAAGTCTTTCTCTTAAGTCTATCACTATTGTAAGTGAATTTCCAAAAGTTTTTCCAGATAATCTCCCAGGAATTCCACCTGATAGGGGGATAGATTTTGGCATTGATGTGTTGCCAAATACCCGTGCTATTTCTATTCTGCCATATAGAATGGCTCCAGCAGAGCTAAAATAGTTTAAAAAATAGCTAGCAGATCTCCTAGATAAAGGTTTTATCAGACCTACTATTTCTCCCTGGGTTACACCTTACTCTTCATACAGGATAAAGATGGTTCCCTGCGTATGTGCATAGATTACCGTCAGCTGAATAAGGTCACTGTTAAAAATAAATATCCTCTTCCTAGGACTGATGACCTCTTTGACCAACTTCAGGGTGTTAAGTGTTTTTCTAAAATAGTCCTTCGTTTGGGATATTTTCTAGTTGAAAGTTAAGGAGTCCGACATTCCTAAAATAGCTTTTTTCGAACCAGATATTATCATTATGAATTTTAAGACATGTTCGTCGGGTTGACTAATGCTCCTGCAGCTTTCATGGACCTAATAAATAGGGTCATTCATCAGTTCCTCAATTAGTTTGTCATATTTTTTACTATCACATCTTGATTTACTCTAAAAGTGAGGAGGACCATGCCAATCACCTTTGAATCAAAAGAGATGTGGGTAAATAGAAGGTGATGTCTTTTGAAATTGGTGGTGATGGTCTCTTAAGGTATCATGGTAGATTATGTGTACCAGATATTGATGGTTTGCGGAAGACAATCCCTAATAAAGCTCACACTTAGAGGTATGTTGTTCACCCAAGCTCTACTAAGATGTACCATGATCTTAAATCTATGTAATGGTGGAATAATATGAATTATGATATTCCTAACTTTGTTTCCAAGTGTTTGAATGCCAACAAGTTAAAGTAGAGCACATAAGTCTAGGTGGTTCTTCCCAAGATATAGCCTTGCCCTTGTAGAAGTGAGAGATGATTAATATGGACATCATTACAAGACTCCCAAAGTCCTGAAACTAGAATGATTCTATATGGGTAATTGTCAATAGGCTGATCAAGTTAGGCTACTTTCTTCCTTTCAGGACTAACTATTCGGGAGAGGATTATGCTAAGTTGTTCATTACAAAAGTAGTACATTTGCATGGGGCACTGGTTTCCATCATATCCGACTGAGGTACATAGTTTTCTTCTCAGTTTTGGAGATCTTTTCAAAGAGGTTTATGTACCCAAGTGAACATAAGCACTGCTTTTCACTCTCAGACCGATCGGCAGGCTGAGCGCACCATTCAGACTCTTGAGGACATATTGAGGGCCTGTGTAATTGATTTTAAAGGTAGTTGGGTGGCGCACTTTCCATTAATGGAGTTCGCATATAATAACAGTTTTTATTCTAGTATTAAGATGGCACCATTTGAGGCATTGTATGGGAGAAGATGTAGGTCTCTGATAGGATGGTTTGAAGTAAGAGAGATGCAGATATTTAGGCTTGATCTTGTTCATCAGGAAATAGAGGCTGTGAAAGTCATTAGAGAATGACTTATGATAACTCAAAGTCGTCAAAAATCCTATGCCGATGTTAGGAGAAGAGATCTAGAGTTTTAAGTTTGAGATTGGGTGTTTCTCAAGTTCTCTCCCATGAAGAGAGTCATGTGATTCGGGAAGAAAGATAAGTTGAGTCCTCACTATATAGGACAATACCAAATTGTGAGGACAATAGGTGGTTTTATGTATGAGTTAGAATTGCCTACCAGTTTAGGTTCTTTTCATTCGGTATTTCATTTATCTATGTTGAAAAAGTGTATTGGAGACCATTCTTTATTCTTGCCTGTCGAAGAAATCCAAGTTACATACTCCTTATCCTATGAAGAAGAGCCTATGGAAATTTTGGATTGCTATGTTAGAAGATTGAGGAGCAAAGAGATAGCCTCAGTTAAAGTGTTGTGGAGAAACTAGACAATTGAAGACGCAATTTGGGAATTAGAAGCTGGGCTGAGTGCTAGATATCCAATATTTTTTGATCCAGTGGATGACAAAATGGAAGGTACAATCCTTTCCATATTCTCTCTATGCTTTAGTATGCTTCAAATTATGCTTGTCTGTGTCGCGCGTCAACATTCGGGGATGAATGTTCCTAAGGTGGGATATTGTAACACCCTGAATTTTGACCTAGATAAATTTATGTCGCTAAAGTATCAAGTATTGTTTTTTAGAATTAATTATACTTATTACCATATATAAATCCTTAGATTTCAACTTTTCATTACGTATATGATCGAATAAGTTTTTCGTCGACATAAGATTCATCTAAAACAGACACTCAATGAAGGAGTTATGGTTAATTTAAGTCCTAGTCATAAAACACCGTCATTCCTATCCTTGGAGCATTACGGATATAGAGTAAATAACAATTGTCAAATTCTAGTAAGTCTCTGTGATAGTGGTGAATCGCAGAGTGGGCCAAATTTCCATTCATCAATTTTTAGTGAGCTACCGTGATTGTGACGCGTCGTGGTGGCCCATGAAATTGGGTTCCTAGTTATATTTTAATTCGGGTCTCCTTAAGGGTAATTGGGTATTTTCTAACCCCTTAATATCTTACACATAGGATTTAATCCCTATTATACCCAAATACACCTACTCTCACAAAAATCCATCAAGAACTCCCCCTAAGGTTTCAAACAAAAATCCTAGATAGCTGAAGATTCAACAGTGGGTTTTCAAAAGCGATTGAAGATTTGGAATCCCCAATCTGTAAGCTTCGAGAATTTTCTATTATCTTCAAAGATTAAGTTATGCGGGGCTTTCCTAAAATCTCAGGGCATAGAAATCATGTTTTTAAGAAAAGTGTTTTGAATTTATGAATAAATTCATGTTTTAAAAGTTTTGATGGTGTTGCTTTGGTCTTTAGGCCTTCCCCAAATTAATTTGAATTGATATAGGTATATACTTACATATTTTAAGGTTGATGATTTAATTGAGAGCATGATTCACAAAAAATCTCTCTGGTGATGATTTTCATTTGTTTATGATATATTATGAAATCGTTTGAATGCATCTTGAAAAGCAAGTTATGAAATATCTTTAATAAAGTTCTATTTGGATCATGATTTGTGATTTCAAAGAGAGGGGGTTGTTATGTTGATGAATGTTGGAAATATACATATAATGAAAGAGTGCATGATTTTTTCCAAAGCACATGACCATCATATGTTTGAATAAGCTCAGTATAGTTTTGATTTGTGTTTTCGGGACATGAAATCTTTTATACTGTTTGTCTGTTTGAGTGGTATAAACTATGTTTGTAATGAAATAATTATGCATGTTGTATTATAGATCAGAAATAGGACTTGCAAGTATTGGCGTGACGACACCAATTCTGATTATGCCATGATATTTCAGAACATAATAGAATACATATTTGAAATCAGACTTTTCAGATGTTGAATCTAAAAAAATACATGATTCAGAAGAGGATAAAATTGATCATAAAGAGAGCTTAGGTGGTTCCCCGAAGAAGGAATGAGTTTAGACAACTCATTGCCCAAAATCATGAATTGCGGATTTGGGTTAATTATATTACGCTAGCCTAGAACCTTATGGCGTATCAGACTCAGACACTCTAACCCTTCCGGCACACTAGGATTGAGGGCTTTCCAGTCGAGTCAGTGGTGGAATATCCAACTTGTAAGAGAGTTCCACCAAACTCAGAAGTAATATAAAGATCAGACATTGCATTGACAAGAATGATTTATGATTTTAAGAAAGTGCCCATGTGCTTTAGAACTATTTCATGCATGATATTTTGACAAATCGCTCTCCAACTATTTTATATGTATATATATACAACTTTATTTTTGATTGCTCTGCATACCAGTACATCTGTGTTGACCCCCCTTCTCCCTTCAAGTTCTGAGGCTCAGTTTAGGGGTTCAGAAAAATAGTAGATTTTATTAGACATAGTTGTAGTGTCCAGTTAGTGAGCCTTTTCTATTCCAGAAGGCCTGTTTACTTTCAGACAACTCTTATTACATGTAGATTTGGTATGTTGGGTGCCTTGTTCTAGTTTTCAGATTATGTTAGTGATCATGTAGTAGAGATTTCACAGACAGTTATCAGTTGTTGTTAGATGGTTCTTGATTTTGACTCTCATTTTAATTTATGTCAGACCTACGATAATGATTTTGTTGTACATATATTTCTGCATTTCCATATTTTGTATGAATGGTGTATATGATTTCAAGTTAGAAGGGTGTCCGAGCTTTTATGATTCGGGATGCTCGTCACAACCAGGGCATCAGTTTGGGTCGTGACATTGTCCTTAGCACAGCTTTCCATCCACACACTTATAGTTAGTCATAGTAGACTAATTATGTTTACGAAAATGCTCCATATATGTGTTATGGAATTTGATGGTTAGTGAAAATAACGCTTGACTTTGGTGGAGTTCTCTTATAATAATAGCTACCCTTCTAGTATTAAGAAGGCCTCTTTCGAAGCATTATATGGTAGGCATTGTTGATCTACTATTGGTTGATTTGATACCTTAAAGGTTAGACCCCATGACACTTGACTTATTTCGTGAGTCTTTTGATGTGGTTCATGTGATTTAGGATAGCTTCAGGCAGCTTAGAATAGGCAAAAACAAGTCTTTCTTCTTGTGTCCCGATAAAGGAGTCATGAGATGCACGAAGAAGCTTTTCCCCAAGTATATTAGATCATTTGATATTTTTCATATAGTAGGGGAGGTTTCCTATAAATTAGCATTACCTCAAAACTTTTTAGCTTATCAATAATTTTTATTGTATCTATTCCTTGATCCTATATTCTTTATGAGTCTCATGTGCTCCATTGGGATTCAGTCTAGTTGGAATAGAAGTTGACCGTTTTTGATGAGCCATTCTCTATTTTAGCAAAATATATTATATAGTTGCAATCTAAATATACTCTTATGGTTAAGATTTAGTTGAGAGACTATCCAATTGAGGCTTCATGGGAGGTCGATTCTGACATGTGTAGTAGTTACCTTCAGCTTTTTACCAATTCAGGTAACTCCCTTTTTAGTTTTAGAACAAACTATAGCAGTTGTGGATGTTGTAATGACTTGATTTATAAATTTTTCATTTATATGTATTTTGATGTGTTTTTCCTACTCTGTAGTTGTTACATGTTGATTTTGAGGTTCAAAAATGATTGGCATTATTCCTGATGTGATTAAGAATAATTTGTGTGAGTTTGAGGTTTTTAGAGGCATGAGAAGACATATTGTTGACGTTGGTTAGCATTTATTGTTTTTGAGTATTGGATGGCAAAATGAATATGCCAGCAGATCTGGAATGTCAATTTTGGGTTAGTAGTGGGGTTGGTTCAAATTTTGAAATTTTATATCTTATTTTGACCTATGGTTTAATACAGTAAAAATTGACTCCCGTGGGTGAAATTTGTGAAAAAAAGAGCTTTCTTTTGAAAATTCGGCATCGCAATTGAGTCCGGAATGTCAAAATATTTGTAGAGTTGACATCCAATTTTGACCTATCGATAGACCTCTTAAGCTGCTATTTTACCAAAATTATTAATTTTAAATATTAATATAAATAATGTATCTAATAAATAATGACGAGTCATATTCATGATTTTGAATTATGCAATTTATTTTTATCATTTAAGTTTATATTTTAATATAGTATATACTATTTATTAATTTAAATATAATACTTTCTACATAACTTCATCAATCGTTATTGAATTATTTTCGTAGATATACTCTTGATTTACGAACAACTAGTATATTATTACTATTATAGTAATTTTAAATTTTGTATTCATAATTTAGGAGTTTCTACTTTAATCAAATTATTATTTTCATCGAGCTTAAAATAATGTTTTACGTGTCGTTAGTTTTATTTTATAATTAATTTGAGAATACTTATTTTATTTATTTTATTATTATAATTTTATATTTACTGTATTTATTAAATAACAGTATACTCCTATTTAATTTTTCATAATTTATTAAATTTGTAGCCTGATTTTACCCAAATAATATCAGCCTAAATTGAGTTCAAATTTACTTAATTTTAAATCTTAATCAAATTTTATTAACCCCGCCCAATTTTAATCACAGTCGTTGATCTCATGTTATCAACGATTGTGATTAACTCTCCCTTTTATCATATTTTTAACCCCCAAACCCTAAAAGGGAAATCATCCCCCTTTTTCAGAATTATCCGCACCTTCCCTAATTTTTTTTGTGACTCTTGTATCCCTAATACTATCTGCATCAATACTGGCAAACCATCATCGATGGGCCACCTCCACACCATCACTCCTCCATCCTAGTCCTATATTCCTTCTCTTCACCTCTTTTCCTTCATTTTCTCCTCTATCTAACATTGTTGTTGTCGGTGTTGATCACCGAACGACCACCGACATGGTTGCCTTACACTTTCTCTTTTCTTTGGTTGGCAACCCCAAATGCAATCACTATACCTCCTCTTTCTCCACTAGTTCACCGCACCACTTTATTTTTCAGCCAATGAAAACATCAACATCTATCAAGTGTCACCAACGCCGATGACCAGACCAACCACCGAAAAACCAAACAACCAAAAAAATACTGCCTCTACCTTCTTCATACTCATGCTGGAAAGAAACACCAAACAACCGTCGTCGCTTACCCCTTTCCATCGCAAAATGATGGGTAAGAACCCATACTTAGTTTGGTTTTATCGATTTTATAATTTCAATTTAACTTATTTCCGTGTGAATTGTCCAGTAATTTGATTTTCTAATTCAAATTCATTGTGATGGGTATTGATTTTAGCTGAAATAATCCAATTGTGTGTTATTTATTCCTAAATATTATTATATTGTGAAAGCCCTTTTTTTAAAATTTTGATCGTATGTTTGTGTGTTTATTGCAATTGGTTTAATTTTATCGAGGAATTACTTGATTAATCATGATTACTGATGATGATGCTCTTGACACGATGAAATAATTAATTTAAGAATGCTTATGTTTGATAATTCAAAACTGACAAATTAATTATTTTTTATTTTTAATTTTAATGTGTTGTATATTTTTGAATTCAAACTTTAATATTGATATTGGCTATTCTTGACAGAATATGATAACTTGTTAAATGGGATTTACAAAGGTTTACCTCTATTTATTTATGATAAAATTTAATTCACTCTTTTGTTTTCTTCTAATATTTAATTTTTTCATATCTTTTGATTTTACTAGTTATTCATGGCAGTTGTGATTGATTTTCTACATCTATTTGATTTGGTTCATATGTTTAGGAATGATTGATTATTTTCAATATTTTTATTTCTTTTATTTTTGACTAAATCTTCACTTATGGTAATCAAATATATTGTACTGATTATTTTAACTATTTTTTCTTTATTTTTGACTGAATTTTTTATATATGGCAATCAAGTGTAAATTTTTTTCTTAATTCTACACATAAAATATTTCTTTTGCTTTGGTCGTGAGGCTTCAGTTACTACTATTATCACAGATTTTAAGTTTGGAAAGCACACTTTTCTTATTTATGTTTTATTATTTTGACTTCTAATTGGTTAGTTTCCCCCAATGATGCATTCATTTCTTTTATATTAGTTCTATGTGATTATGATCTTGTTTTTTTAGTTGTATGTTTGACCCATAGCCTTCTACCTATTTGTGCATTTATTGGGTGTTTGTGTTACTTTTGTTTTTTTTTGATATATTTTTCTTCTATATTTGTAATTAAATATTTTTCTCCACCGGAGTGTTATTTTATATGAATTCAAAACAATCTTTGTGCATCTCCTAACCCTTTTGACATGAGCCTGCCTGGGATCCTTATATTCTTAGAATCTCAACCACGTCAAGGGTTGGTTATGGGCTGTCAAATGTACATTTCAATTTCGGGGAATGTTTGATGTTATTTTTTTCATGTTCACAGGTTAAAGACAAGAATTTAGAGGAGAATTGCTTTGGAATTTTGTATTATTGGAGATTTTCTGTTCTTTACTTTTTTTATGCCCTGTATTTCTTTCATTTATTTATTATCATGGTGTAATAATATGTATAAATACTGAAATGTATAATTTAAATGGGGACTGCTTATGGGACACAGATTTTATGACTTGAATATTTTATCACTTGAATTCCATTCCTATAGGATGTTTAAAAAATTTCAACTTGTTCATTGAGTTATTTTATTATTTAGGAAATATGTTTAGGATTAACAAATCGTCTTCTCGCCTAGAAATCATGTTTTAGGATTTTTAAACTTTCAACTGATAAAAAATAAATTTTGAGCATGTCTATTATATATAAATCCTTTAGCTAATTTTTGCACTTTTCTTGATTTTCCTACATCTTTAAAATATTTTCCTACACCTTCAAAATAATTTCCTGCACCTTCCAAAATAATTTTCTGCACATCTTTATTGCAAAATTGAATCAATATTCCTGCACATCTTTAGTAAATTTTCTGGAACACTTCAACGAAATTTTTTTGCACATTCTTAATTAATTATTTTGCAACAATTTTTTAAATAAATTGTTAGCTTGTGTAATTATTTTAGATAATTATTTGTCCCTTAGATATCATGTCTATAGGTTTAATCATATAAAAATAAATAATTATTTTTTCTGACATATTCGTCACCTGATTAACTCTGAATCAAATAAGAGACTTTAATTGAGACAATTATGTACTAAATTTGCATCTTTGTTGCTTGATGTGAACCTCGAGTCCAATTAGGTTACACAACTTTCTATTTGTTTAGACCAAATCAAAAATAGTGAGTTCAACGCTTCTTGGACATTTAAGTTGGGACGGGTAGGCATTTAGGGAAGGCTAATTTTTATCATTTTCTTAGTATGCTTCTAAGTTTAATAAAAATTATGTGGAGGTGGGTAGACATTCCAAAATGATGGTAGTTTTTCCGAGCATATTTCGACAATACCACATACAATATTGTCATCTATTAATAAGTCGAACGCTGATCCGAATAAGACAAAATTAATCCTAGTCTAACCTTTTGAATTTTTTTTTTCTTTTATTTACTTTACACATTTATTTGCTTGGGGTAGGTAGTTTTATTATCAAATTAACTCTTTTTTTTTTATATTAATTGAGTCACTTCTATCTCTTTGCTTATGTGATTTATATCTTTTCCTTTATTTTATCACCTATATAAATAATAATGAGAAATAATCTTGTCATATGTCTTGATTATTTGATATTTTTACCATATAGTAACATAAACTTTACAAAAAATAAGTGAGCTTTGTTTATCACGTAGAATTCCCACGTAATATATGAATTCGATCGGGATCCACATTTGTTGACTTTAAATGGTGTCTAACACCTCCCTTTCAAGGTAATTTGAAACCTTACCCAAATTTCTATTGAACTAGACTAAATAATGACAATAATTTTATGATAGAATGGTGCCTTAACACACCAAATTCATTAGTTGGCAACTCTTCTCTTTCATTAATCCTAAAAAAGTTGTCACATCAAATTACATTTTTTGTGAAAAAAATAGGGCACGACACCTAGTAGCATATATGATTTATTTCTTCAGATGAAAAAACTACTAGTCCAGCATTTCTAATGCATCAAGAGCTCTTTACAATCATGTGGTCACGAGTAACGATGATGATCCTCGATGATGAAATGCATCGCGATCCCATGGTGGAGGTATTGCGATCATAATAGATTAATTATTTGACCAGATTAGGTTGACCTATCGCAATGGTGAGGCCCAACTATGTGACCATGATGTACAAATTCATTGCCGGTCAACAGTTATCCTAACAATAGCGATTTGAGTGCCCGCAATTGAGAGTCACTATTTACTGAATAGTATTAAAACATTTTTTTCATGCTTTCTTCAAATTTTAGACCTTTGAGATTTTGGTTGGAGCAATTTTTGAATGATTCATTACTATTTGAGCTTGGGTAAGATCCAATCCCCTATTCCCATTACTTTTGATCGATTATATCCTCCAAAACTACATTAAACCATCATTCTAAAATGAAAAATTAGGGGTTTTACCGGTAAAGTAAAATGGACTTTTCTTTGATTTAGACCTCACATTAAACTCATTTTCCTGGGTTTTGTCTTGTAGACTCCTACAACCTTGTGGAATGTATTTTTGAAAAAAATTCTTATTTTATCCTCTTCATTTTCAAACTTATTTTTCAAGCCCATTTTGGACCTGACAAAAATGTAGTCGGTATGTGCATCGCTAGCTTTCTTTTAATGTATAGATGCTATCTTTGAAGGTTTTATCTAGTAAATATAGGAATTCATAAGAACTTTCGACACCTGAATAAAGTTACAAAACTTTGGTTATTGCAACTATCGCAGAGAGATTGGCTCGTAATGTTGAAATTTGTGGTGTATGTTGTGAAATGAGGAAAATTGAGTAGTTTTCTTGAGTTTCTATCTCAGACTACTGTAGTAGACAAAATTAACTAAAAGAATAGTTGAACCTCTACATCGGCCACGGGAACCATAATGATGGCCTTCAAAAAAAGTGTGCATAACACTGCAGTAGAAATTTAATTGCTGCAGCAAAACACCAATAGTGGTAGTTAACCACCAAAGCAGTACCGCAAGGGTAATTAATACTACAGTGAATAAATTAGTATATAATGATCCTAATTTTTATAAATTCGATATACAATGACTTGGGACTAGATTTATGATTGTTTGTTTTGATTCAATTAAAATCCATGAGGTTAAGAGATATAAAAAACCAAAGATGACAAAACAGGGTGAGTTTAGGGGTAAAATCAGTAACTTTAGATCTTTTATAGTTTAAAGGGTATTAATAATTGAAATAAATTTATATACTTTTTGATATAAATCAAGAACGAAATTCAAAGGGCAAAAGTGTAGCTTAAAAGTGACTTTGAGAAAAAGAATAGAGGTTGACTATGATTTTGTTGTAGCCCTTAGACTTTATTAGCTTTGTGCATTATTTGTGAACATGAAATCTATGATTGTCTTCTAAAATGACTTACAATTTAATTACTATAATTCATTTTTTTGCATTATGATGATATGTTAACATGATAGATCAGGTACCATGCTAGTACAAATGTGATATTTTTTTATAATAAATTAGGTACCACATCAATATTTGTGTGATATTTTGTAATAAAGGGTCGGGAACCACCCCAATACAATATGATGTTGATAATGAGGTTGATAAGCATATCTTGCATACATGCACTCATACATATGCATAGGGTGCCTTAAAATGATTAAATATGATGATGAGTTGATGAAAGAAATGGATAAATGTAAAAATATATGAAAATAAACTTGCGGGTTGTAACTATATGATGATATATTATGTGTTTAGCTAGTGAAATCATTTTTTATGAATTTTGTTATGATCCTTTTTTATTCGTTTTTGGCTTGTTTACTTGTACAATGTTGAATTAATCCACCTATGATGCTTACCAATACTTGTTTATGTACTAAAACTACCTATTCTTTTTGTTGAGCGCAAAATATCTTCCAATAGTTGACACGCAACGTAAGCTCTACTTAGCCATTCATATCAAATGTTGAGGGTGAGCACCATGTCTAGAAAACCTAAAGATATTCTTATGATGTTGATGTCCTTTGTTTCAGAATAAAATGATTCCTCTATTATGTTTTTAGGATATTCCATTTATTTTCTAGATTTAGTTATTTGAAGATGTTCTTATATGGTAACTTCAGGTCTTGGGGATGTAATAAGTAGTGGTTTCCACACTTACTTTGAATATTGATGTTCGTTGGATAGGTAGCTTAAATTATTGAATAAACTTTCCTTTTACACTTTTTTAATAGATGGGGATAAATATAATATGTATATGGGGTAACACTTATATGAGAAGGAATGAGATTTTTATGGTTCTCCCACCATAGGTTAAGGTGGGTATCAATCATGGTGGGTTGGGTCACGAATAAGATTGTATCAGGACACTGGGTTAGTAGATCACTTCATACAAGAACAAAACTAGTAGAGTCTTCTAGAATGGTATAGAGACATATGCACTTTTCTTTAAGAGGCTATGGGACTTTAGAAATATATTCATTTCTTCTATTCTAATATGTTATGACTTGATTTCAATTGGTATCTAGCGATAAAAATTGTTATGTAATCCTTTCTTTCTTATTTGTATATGGTGAATGTTCATTCCACTGAAATAACAATAGCAACACTAATTCAACACCTGCAATAGCACCCACACCAGTCACTAGGGGCATAGTCTTGGGCAAGCCTTGAGTTAGAGGTAAAGCAAGAAATGGAGGATGGATAATGGTGCCTATTAGAGATGAAGCACAACAACTGGGAGTCTAAAAAGATATAGATAACCATCACCTCTCCACTCAGAATGCTCTAGGTAATGCTCAAGATAAAGTCAAGATAGTTAAGGAAGAATAAATGATACCTCCGGAGAATTTAGTGCTTGTACCAAATAGTCAACTTAGGTGCCCTTATCTGTAGAGTTGATTCAATAAGTGTTAGGGTTCTTGGATAGATTGGATGAAACTGGATACACTCTAGCGGTTCTACTTACTCCGCCTAAACTTTGAAAGATACTATTGCCTAGCAGTAAGAGTAGGTGTATGCTCTTTACCAAGGATACAGCCCAAATAGGTACTTGGACCAGCGATGACTGATGATGATCATGTGTTGTTTTGTAAGTTCATAAATATAAAGCCCCCCATATTCTAAGTTACAAATTTTGAGAATACCTTTTAGTTTTAAATTTTTTTTATTAATATGTGCATAAGATGGGCATTGTTGAAATGTATAGTGTGGAGTTTGTTTTCTTTCAGCTATAAAATGAAGCAAATTAATGGTTGAGGTTATTTGTGGAGTGTATGGTTGCCTTACCTCAACTTTATTGACCTTAATTTTAGAATTTATTTATTTAGAAATATATTTCCCATACTTATCATGACTAAAAGAAAAATGAGTTTCTAAGGTTACAGTAGGGTAACCTCTTTGTGGGATCCTGTGAGGCCAGTTTCATGCCTTTTATGTTATAAACTACAGTTAATTACCTTATAAGAGAAATGGGATTAGGTACATTTTAAAAGATATAAATCTGGGGATTTACTTGGCTAGTTTATTTGTTGTTGTGTCTGGTAAGTTTCTTTGGGATTTTTATGAATTTTACAAGAAGAAAGAAACACTTTAGAAATAGGAAGAGGTTAAAGCAAAAAGACAAAAGGACTAGACCATGGGATAATTTAGTGGTACTTTCTCAAAAGGGGTATGTCTCTTCTAAACCCTACCATTCAGTTATCAGTGTACTTGTAAGGGGCTGCCCGGGGTTAGCTACTAGCTTTCTTGATATAACCAAAAACATTCATCCTTTTCAATTTAGAGGCTTATTTTGGGACCTAAATTCTTTAAGTGTAGAGGTTTGGGAAATGTCAGAATATCTTGTCCTAATATTTTGTGTGCAGGTTAGCTGACTCAGCAACCAACTTTTACTACTTTAGTTTCAGTAGGTCATGATGGTGGAGGAAATGGTTGGGGCCATCCACAGGGTAGGCATAGAGGCAAAGATAGGAATGGTAATCAGACCAACTGAGGTGGAGAAAACATTGGTAGAAATAAAGATTAGAGTAGTAGAGGTGGAAGTTAGGGCGGTGATAAGGCTCATTTTATATAGTTCAAAATCATTCTGAGGGAGAAACTTTTGATGAGGAAATCATATGCACTATTCTTGTCTATGAAATTTTCTATGCCTTGGAACCTGGACTAAATATCATTATACTCCTATGTATGTGTTTATAATGGTTGAGATATTTGTAAGTTTATTAGGTATATCGTGCATGTTCATAATGTTCATGGGGTTTAAGACACCGGAAGATTTAGTCATTTAAGGCATGGAGAAATTTTATGTTATTTTGGGGATGATTTAGTTGTCCTCTTATCCTTCTATCCTTGATTATTATGGTAAAAATATCCCCGCAGTGATACTTGTGAGAGAGAAGTTAGAGTAGAGGGCACTTTTAAGCCTAATCCTATGAGGTAGGTTTCTGTAATTCGTGCCTAGAAACGAATAAAGAAGGGGTGTAGGGCATTTTTAGCCTACATTTGGGAAGATAAACCTATAGTCTATCCTATTACGTTAGTTCTAGTGTCATATGACTTCCAATTCAGATGACCTTTCAGGTATGCCTCCAGATTAGGAAATTAATTTTTGTATTTATTTAAAGCAAGGGACTAGACCTATTTTTATCCCCATATTGTATGACATATGCATTTTTGAGAGAGTAGAAATTCTAATTGCAAGAATTGTAGTAAAGGTCTTTATTCGCCCCAAATATTTCTCCTTGGGGTTCACCAGTGTTGTTTGTGAAAAAGAAGAATATTAGTATAAAAATGTGCATAGATTACCACAAGTTAAATAAGGTGACCTGTCACGCCATTATGGACTGGACACTACCTTTTTTTCCTAACCTTATGAGCACAATGATAATAATAAAAACAATGCAATAGCCAACTCAGAATAGAATGAAGAGATGAATAGATAAGTCAAATGGACAAATAATCAAAATAATAACCAACCAACTCATATATGTCCATAAAAGCCTCTAACAACTGAATATCAACCGAAGTCTAGACATGTCCCCAACTATGACCAAAAGAAACTCACAAGATATTCTAAAATATAAGGAAAACAAACTATGAAATGGTAGGCTTTTCAAAGAAAGAAAGATCACCACTTCAAAGCAACTCGAAAGACATGCTAATCCACCTAATGCTGTAGAGGGATAAAAGAGCTGTCTTCAAACCTTACATTATGAAACAAATTAGCTTCTAGGATGGTTAGAGTGATAGCATTGAAATACAATTGGAGAGAGGGATAGAATAAATTCCATGTCTAAAATCATTAAAAACCACATACATTCATTCATAATTATATTTATAAGATGTCGGGATAGGGAATAAGGTTTAAGTATGAGATTCAAAACCATTAACGTGGACTATGTAGCTCTAATCATCCTAAGGGAACCCAAAGGCTATATGGGTTAAACTTCCCCAGCTGAAAGGACCCCAGTGTGTGTTAGCAGCAATAATTGGAGAAATTTGAGGAATGGCAAAATACACTGAGGATTCAACCATTCCAAAATATAAATATGTATCTATATCTATATATATATACATAGATAGTGACCTATGCATACAATCATATAGACACCTATCCTGGCAAACATAGTTTTCAGTAAGTTTCCAAAAGTGAGTTAAATTATGAATATATCAATGTTTCAAAACCAATTTCACAAGTTAGGTCAAGATTAAAGCGTATTCTAAATCATTAAACCATATAATTTGGAGAAACCCATGTTCCCTATTACAATTCCCACACCCATACATTTATTTAGTTCACAATCATGAGAATAAGGCATAAACAATGAATTCAAAACCAAAGGAATTGATTTCATGCAATAACCATTCCAAATCCCTCAACCCGTATTCAAAATTAAACAATTAAACTACATGAAAAGTAATTAAATGCATGTTTTTGTATAAAATTATATTATAAAAGAGATACGTGCCTGCAAAACGCAAGAATAAAAAGTTAATTTAGAGCTCGAATGATGAATGCACAATGAAATCCTTGAATGTCTTTGGGTTTTGTATTTGTGGGTGATATAGGGGAATTTGATCTTTGAAAACTGATGGAATTGGAATAATTTTATATTTAAAAGCCGTACAGGGGTTGAAAAGACCAAAAGCCCCTCATCCCAAGTGAATAAAAATAAAACATCCCAAAAAATACACCTTATTGTGGCATGCGAATCTCCTGTAGGTTATCGTCCATTCCACGCCAATATCATAGAGGGTGACCTCTATGACATGGTATTATTGCAGACCCTCACTGCCTCGAGTCCCAAAATAAACCTGAATCCCTTTTGAAAATTAAAAAACTTCCCCTGTACACCTTTTAACATTCCTAATCATAATTCAAGTTAAAAATCGATATTTCAAACACGGGAGGGTCAAAAGTAAGATGAGGTAATTTTAAGGGTCTTACATTATCCCTCCTTAGGATCATTCATCCCGAACGATGTGTTAGGACACTTTTAGAATGGAAATAGCAAGAATACACCTAAATCAATTGATAAAATAGAATTACGACAAGAGAGAAACAAAATTCATACCTTATGCATTTTAATGTAACAAAAGAAACAAGAATGGATACTTGACCCTTATGTTTTCTTCAGCTTTCCATGTGGCTTCTTCCATATTTTTGTTTCTCCAAAGAACCGTCACTGAAGCTGCATCCTTGGTCCTAAATCTATGAGATTGCCTATCCAATATATCTACTGGAGCTTCCACATAAGACAAGGAATCAGTAACACCAATATCCTCAACAGGCACTATTAAAGAAAGGTCACCTACACACTTTTTCCACAAACACATGAAACATATGATAAATAGAACATAAACTCGCAGGAAAATCTAACTCATAATCAACATTGCAAATTCTTTTTACAATTTGGTATGGACTAACACTATGGGGAATAATCTTCCCTTCTTCCCAAAGCTCATGAATACTTTCATAGGTGACACCATCAAGATTACCCAATCATTCTCTTCAAACTCCTAATCTCTTCCCCTCACATTCGCATAAGGTTTTTGGTGACTCTAAGCAGTCTTAAGCCTTTCTCTAATCGCCATCAACTTCTCTATGGATTGATGAAAAAAGTCAGGACCAAACAATCTAGTCTTACTGATAATGATCAATTTATACATCAATTTAAGTACAAGGCAGTTGTTGTCAATATAATAACCCAACAAGAGTCGGGGTCGAATCTATAAGGAATAATGTTAATAGAGAATGGGTAAAATTGCAATAAAAGTACTTACTAAATTCAAAATTAAGATACAATGATTTAGGGGTTTTAAACGTTTTCAAAGATATGATTAATTTTTGGCTTCAAATGACTAATTCAAAACTGAATATAATTAGAGTATAATCAAATAGGCATGGATCTTGTGATTATGCTTTTCTATGGGTAAGATATGCATGGGAACATGATGATTCGGTGAAAATTCTAATTGTTAATGATGTTGTAGGCTAGGTTGAAACTCCTTGAGTTTAACTTTTAAATAAAGTCTCAATGATGTGACTCATTGACCCTTTTGAGTACCTAACGAGTGTGTCAATTAAAGCCACCCAATACCTCAATTGGGCATCCCTATTTCTAGAAAGATGCCCAAAATATAGCTTACTCCCTATTCACCCTTATTTAAGATAGCAAAAAAGATAGTAAACTAGATCCACTATTGTCCACTATTTCTTTGTCCCCCATATACCTCTTTAAATGATGCCATAGGTTCCAAAAGATCACCTAAACTCCTTTTTCAAGGATGGGTTCAGATTTCAAGAGTTTGGGATTTTCACCAACAAACCCATTTTGGGTATTTGGGGATTTCCCCACAAAATCCAACTAATTTTACTAACCAATAATAGAACCCATCATGATCAAACTTGAATCTACACAAATACATCACAACCCACACACAATTGCACCCTATTCTAACATAATCCCAAGAGGATGAACTAGCAACTCATAAAGATAATAAAGAAAAATATACCAACATCTCCATCAATTTGGTTCATGAAAAATAAATAGGATGCAAACCACACTTTAAATTCAAATGAATTTCCAATGGGATTTACCAATGCTTCACTTTGAATTTTCTCTAATTAATTTTTACCTAAAATTAGTATAAATTCAAGCTCCAAGCTCCATGTGATAAACCCTAAACTAAGGATAGGATAATATGTAAGATAAATATAGAATAAAAAATGAGCGATAAACCCTATTTAAGCCCCAATTCCACATTTGCCTAATATAAAAACAATACCCTTCAAACGTTTTTGTTGTACCGTGATCGCCATCCCTTGACTACCATATCATGATCTCCCTTTGGTTAACTTACTGACTTACCATGATCGCAAACCTCAATCCACAATTACGGTAACTGAGGGTTGCCTACTAGGCCTGTAATTTTAGCTTTTGATTTTTTTGCTCACATTTCTCCTCTTTCACCTTGTCCTTAACTCATTTTTATCAAGTTTCCTTTCTCATCTCCTTATTGAAATTTTTACCTAAACAAATGAGCATTATATAAGAAAGTAACAACAAATCAATGAAAAAGTATGATAATTTAGGCTTAAAAATTCTAGTAAGTTGTCAAATTGATGATTTATCAAAACTCCCAATCATAAACTATTATTTTTCCTCAAGCAACAAAGAACAATTCGAAAAGATAGGGTATTTAACTCAAATCCACCCAAAAAAAGCCATACTAGAGGAATAAGCTAACAAAGCTCTACAAAGAATCTTCAAACATATCATGACAACAAATAAACCAAAATTTTCTAATAAGCACATATTATGAAGCAAGTATGCAAGTTTGTATCAAATGAATCTTCCAACTGAACAAAGCACCTTAAGAGGAAACACAAAATCTTTTAAAAAAATTCACAATCTTTATAATGCAACATACTTCACCCATTTACCCTAACCAATAGTGAGACTTCACCCTCTACCGCAAAGTATCGATCCCGCTCCTAAGAAAGAGTTAGCCCCACATACACAAACGATATTAAAATTTCTAAAGAATCTCAAATAATGAAAGAATTAACACTCACTCTTGTAAAACAATTCAAGTCCAATGAGTAGAACCATAGGCTTACACTTTGTGTTTTTTGACACTAATGTAGACTTACCTAGTTTCGAATCACCAAGGTCTTACAAGACAAGATACAGGTTTGAGGTGTAGGAAGTAATATTTATGGATCAAGTAACTAAAAGACCTCCTTTATGGAAATTGCTTAATCCTTTAAAATTTGCTCAATCGTTTAAACCCCAAAATTTTCAAACTCTCCACCTTGTTCTCCTTCAATTCATTTCCCGTATTTTACCTACCCCTTTTTTTAGTGTTTATCAAATAATTCAATGCCACCATTTTGTTTCATGCATTCTTGAATTTTTCAAGACTCTTTCTGACTTTAAGCCCATCTTAGCCGTCTATTCATCCAATTTATTTTCAAATTCTATGGGCTAGGCTATTCATCTTTATTATTAATCATATCTCTAGTCTTTTAAGAACATGAGTTGAAAACCTTACATACACCTTCTTGGCTCATCTTAGCACTCACATTATCCTTCTAAACTTTGACTTTGAATCACTCTCACATTATTTTTCCAACTACACAACCTCCCCCCCAACCAAACTTATGCTTTTCCCTGAATTTCATTACTTAGAATCATGAAATGCTTCAAAGGAGCTTAAGCACCAAAAGGAAGATTTTAAAAAGGTCTTAAGTGTTTTAGCAAGGTTATTATTAGACAAAGAAATAGAAATGGGTAAAAAAGCTCAAAGGGGTTAACTAGGGAAAAATGTTAAGGTGAGAATTGCCTCGGGACATTCTCCAAATCAAGCTTCTCTATATTGTGCTTTGACCACACCTGAGGCAAGATCTAGGCTACACAAACGTACAAGAATTATACAAAAATCTCACCGCACTTTGACCGAGTCATAACTCATCCTTGTAAAGAGAGAACCAAAAATTAAATTTAATGGTATCAGTTAAAAAAAGTCTCAAAAATATCCTTAATCTCTCTCCTTTTTTGTCAAAAAGAAAACTATCATTTCATTTCTTGGCAATGCCATTTTGAAAGAATTTTTGAGCATTTGACTCTTCCTAAACAATTAACAAAAAACATGAGTGAATAGAAGGCAAAATTATCATTACACTTATGGGATTCTTTCCACGTAACTTCACATATCGTCCATTTAGTTCATAAAATACTCATGGCACAAATGGAAACACAAATGAACCTTCACCCTTAATAATGGTGTCACCCCATCTATCATAGGTCAAGGTAAGCATTCATGAACCTCGAGTTACTTAGGCTTCACCTGAAGATGCAATCACACTAATTGATTACACCATTGAAATAACATTCATCCAAAATTTTAATCAAAAACCACCAGTTATACAACTTTTAAGAAAAATTGGAATCAAAACTATACTAAAAAAAATGATCATACAATGCCCTAAGAAAGTTTACATTAACCTTTACAAACATATAAGACATTTCTCTCTTATTGACATTTTAACAAACATGTGTTGTGCATGTAAAGTAAGATCTTGAATAGGTAAAATAACAATATATGTGAACAACCCCAATGTAGCAATTCATCCCCACACACACCACTTGTAATCATACTAACCAAATTAAATCACCCACCTCTCAATTAAGTAAACAACCCTCAAGTAGGTATTTCATCAAACCCACGGTGTGCACTAGAGTATGAAAGCAAGTGTTTTACAATTCAGTATTTGAGATAAGGCACACATTCAAAAATCCTCATCCCAAAAACATATTCTAATAAATTAAACTCAAATAAATCAAATTCAAACCAAAAGAAATCATGGAATGTGAACATCATTTGTTTTTTTAAAGATCATACCTTATAAGCTTACTAAAGAGAGGAAAGTGATGAAAAGAAAGACCAATATACTTATCCGGTGTTTCATTCTTGAAGTACCCATCCAAACTTGAGCTATCACCTACAAACACCAAAAATAAGCTAGAAATTGAATTAAAAACATTTGAAAATATTAAGAAAAATTCCTTGGGTTGCCTCCCAAGAAGCACCTTGGTTAAAGTTGCGAACAGACATCTTTTTCATATAAAATTTTTGTCTTCAATTTGAAGACATGAAACAGTGGCCCAACATTAGATCAATAGATCAATACATCTTTGACTAATTTTGGACAAAGGTGAGGACACAATGAAATATTTTCTATCCCACCACTTTGAAGATTTAAACCTTTTACCCAACTTTAATTCAAACTTTCTAATAGGCTTATTGGGTATTAGTGAGAGCATCAAAAATTTATTTCTTACACACCGAATTTTGCATTTATTGGCTGTCAAGTGAGGGGCTTCATTTTTCGCTTTTGGAATGAAAAACTCCAAAATGTAGGGATTTTCCTCCTCATCATAAAAGTTCATCATTTGCTTGGGTGGTTCAACTTTCATCCCATCCACAAAGAATAATGTCAAAAAGTGGTTCGAGTGATGTTTTCTCCCTAATTCTGGATTTGCATCTGTTTTGAAATTCTCAACCCAAAATGTACTAGAGCCTTCACAAAGAATTTGCTTGGCTTTTTTTTTTAACTCTAGTACCACTTTCTCAATCTTGGCATCATCTCTTATTTTTGGTTTGGTTGGTTGGGAAATCATCGAGGATTCATCAACATTAAGCTCATTTGGAAGAGTGGGAATACCCGTGGTATTTGAAAAATTATCCTTCATACCCACTTTCTCTATCCTTTCAATTTCCTTTTTAAATGCTCCCATGACTTGATGCATGAGATATATATTATCCCTTGGTGTTTCCAGCAGATCCATAATATGTTGAAGCATTTCTTCAACACCATTGTATGAAGCACATTGTTTTTTAGGTTAGTATAACAAGGGGAAGGGTCATTTCGACAATCACTCCAATATCTATCTCACTACCACATAAGGAGCAATCATACTCTTAAGAGGAGCGAGATGGTGTACACATCTTTTTCAGGGGAGGATATCTACATTTTTTCCAAAAGGTGGGTCCACAACAATATGGACATGGATTATCATAATAAGATTTCATATCACCAAACTCATATTCATTCTATGACCCCATTGTAACAAATATACAAAACTAAAAATCTACCTAACACAAAAAACAAAAGAAAATAAGAAATAAATATTTATATGTTTGAACCAGAGTAAGTAAGCTAAAATTCCAAACTAACTCAATATGTCAAATTGTTCTCATGCAACGACGCCAGTTTTGGTAACGCTCAACTTATACATCAATTTAAGTGCAAGACGATCATTTTCAATATAATAAACCAACAAGAGTCAGGGTCAAATTCACGATAAATAATGTGAGTGGAGAATGGGTAAGTTTGAAATAAAAGTACTTACTAAATTCAAACATAAGATATAAATATTTAGGATTTTAAAACATTTTCAAAGATATGATTAATTTTGGCCTTCTGAACAACTAGTTGAAAAACTAAGAATAATTAAAGTATGATCAATTAGGCATGGATCTAGGGATTATGCTTTCCTAGGGGAAAGTAATGCTTGGCACCATAATAATTTGGTGCAAATTCTAATTGTTAATGATGTGGTAGCCTAGGTTGAAAGTACTACAGGCTAGTTTGTCAACAAAGTCTTAAAGATTTAACTCATTTACTATTTTGAGTACCAAATGCATTTGTCAAATAAAGCCGACCAACACCTCTATTGGGCATCCCTATTTCTAGGAAGATACACAAAATATAGGTTACACACTATCACTCTTACTTCTATGATATCAAAAATATTGTAATATACACCCGTTATTGTCCACTATAGCTTTGTTACCTACAGCCTTCTTTCAAGGATGTCATGGGTTCCAAAAGTTTACCCAAACCCCTCTTTCAAGGATGGGTTGAACTTTTAAGAGTTTGGGGTTTTCACCCACAAACCAATTTTGGGATTTGGTGATTTCACTCATCAAACCCAACTAATTTAAGCAAGCAATAGAAGAATCTGTCACCACTAAACTAGAATCTACACAAATACATCACAATCCCAATGCAATTGCACCCCATTTTAACATAATTAAAAGAGGAAGAACTAGCAACTCTTAAAGATAATAAATAAAAATATAACAAAATCTCAATCAATTTGAATCATGAAATATAAAGCGAATACAAACCACCTTTTAAATTCAAATAAATCTTTAATGGGATTTGCCAATTCTTCACATTTAAGTTTCTCTAATTTATTCTGGCATCATATTAGTATAAATTTAAGTTCGAATCTCCAAGTGATAAACTCTAAACTAAGGATAGGATAATATTTAAGATAAATAAAGGATGAAAAATGAGCTAAAACCCCCTATTTAAGCCCCAATTCCATAATTGCCAAACAATACAAATATGCCCTTCAAACTTTTTTGCTCTACCACATCCCCGTCTTTTTACTGCGATCGCAGTACCGCTATCATGGTAGTTATATCGTGAGCTCCCTTTGTTTTACTTGTTGACTGACCATGATCATGACCCTCAGTCCCTGATCGTGGTAACTACGGGGGTACTCCTGGGCCTAAAATTTTAGCTTTCGTTCTTTTTGCTAACATTTCCTCTCTTTCACCTCCTAGTTAGCTCAATTTTATCAAGTTTCCTTGCTCATATTCTCATTGTAATTTTTACCTACACAAATAAGAATTAAGAAAGTAACAACAAATAAATGAAAAAGTATGATAATTTAGGATTAAAATGCTATTAAGTTATCAAATACTCGACTTATCACTCTCCAACCTCAAACCATCAAATAGGAGACCTACATCTACTACTATAAAGAGACTCAAAAGAAGCTATCATAATGCTCGAATGATAACTATTATTATATTCATACTTAATAAGAGGCAAATGATAAACCTAATAACCTTTAAAATCAATAACGTGGGACCTTAGCACATCCTCCAATGTCTAAAGAGTATGCTCCACTTACCCATCCATTTAAGAGTGGAAAGCGGTGCTAAGGTCACATATGTAACCAAACCATTTAAATTAAATGCCAAAAGTGAGATGAAATTGTGTACCTTGTTGGCGCACCATGAAACTTCACAATACCTAAATGAACAACTTAGAATAATCCTCCCCTAAATAGTTAGTCCTCATAGGCAAGAAGTGAGCATGCATGGGCTTCCTATCCACAATGACAAGTATTGAATATTACATTTTGCAAGACTACGGAAGACCTGTAATATAATCCATATTGGTAATTTCCAACTTCCACATGCATAAGTCTATCACTTGAGACATACTACCAGGCCTCAAGTTCACTATGTTAACTTGTTGTCAAACCAAACATTTAGAAACAAAATTCACCACATCCCTCTTTATGTTGTTCCACCAATAAATTTCCTTCAAGTCATGGTACATCTTTGTCAAACCAAGATAAACTGTACACCTGGACTTATAAGCCCCAGCCGATATTCTTTTTGCAGCCTATCAAAATTAGGAACACACAACCTACCTTGGTACCTCGGGATACCATCTCCCGTAATCTAAAAATATGTAATCTTTTACTAGAAAACGTCATACTTAATATGCATAAGTATGTGTAAGATCTCATAAAATTCTAAGTCTAAAATTTACCCCCCCAAGCCCTACAAGCTTCAACACTTAGAATATTTTTCTAAGTGTTCAAGACTTAGTCTCATTTTATACCTCTAAACTTCAGGGATTTATTTGATGACCTTCCTGACCACTATTTTTAGATTTTCAAGTTGTCTTGCGATAGGGCAAGGTCATAGTATATTATGGGTGAGTTTAAAATTTTTAGAGTTGCATAAGGACACATTTGATGTGCCAAACTAGTAGCTAAAGGCGTTGGTGAGGCACCACCCATCTCTTACCACCTCTCTAAGAAGGGAGCCTCCCTGGTCTCTCCCAGGGACTAAGCAAGGCGCCGTCCAAGCTATAGCCTTTTGGCCCAATTTTCAGCATTCCACCTCTGTATTTTGTGGGGTTTCAATTTGAAGACCCAAATCCAAGGGATTTCATCGTAGGTCGTTAAGGAACTTTCATCTAAGGTATGCGTTGTGTTGATTCATGGAGGCCTTTTCCCCATGAAGCTCAAGAGCCCTATTTTAAACTATTATCATGGTATTAATGTTATGACTTGATTTTTGATCATGTTTATGTATGGAATGATTCAAAGATGGAATCTTTATGTGTTTTTATGAAACTAGGATGACATATTAGTTGAAATATATGAATTTTGGGTGGTTTGAATTGTTAAATTGAGAATATACCTATGCCATTAAGTGTGCATGAAAGGTGTTCGATAAAATGTCTAGGAGACTAGAAAACATGTTTTCATGACTCAATTCGACCTAAATGACCAGTTCATGCTCTATTCCTTATGATTTAACATGAATTCCATACTATTGTTGTGTATTGTTGTTATGATATGGAATGCTCATGAACTTAGAGTTATGCAAGTATTTACATGTTATATGAATTCTCTTCTATCTACAAGATTATGATGAGCATGCACTTCGTGAAATCCCCTATTTAATGTATTATGGATTGCTATTATTGGTCATGTAATCAAGAAGGTCATGTCTTGGCAGTTTTCTTCTATCGAGTCCTGGGGGTACTTGTACCAAAAAAATATAGCTATGTGACTATAGCCAGTGTCATGTTTTAACAATATCCTTAGTCAATCCTTGATCCTTAGAACTCAGTCAATCATATGACTCAGGAAAATCTCAGTAATCTCAGTAAACTCATAAACTCAGCTAATTATCAGATATCAGTAGTATTCCATCAGTCATGGAAATTTAGTAAACCCAATCGATGTACAGTTCAGTTAATCATGTTCAGAGTCTATTCAGATGGAGTAGGAATTAGCACCGAGTGAACTGAATTATGGGAACATACTATCAGATGAGGAAGTGATTCTTAGAAGTCATCCTTGTATTCCAGAACTATGTAAATAACATAGGTTAAGACATCAAACTGTCACATACTATATCCCATAGTTTCAAAATTAGTCTCAGTAAAAGAACTCAGATAGTTCTTCAGATTTTAAGACTGTCAGCTACAGTCAACTCAGATACAGTACGGAACTCATATATATCAGTAAACTCATATACAGTCACCCATGTTATCATATTTATCAGTAAACTCATGTTATCAGTACTCAGACTCAGTAATTATGTTTTCACGATCTCACTTACAGTTATTATGTATTCATGCATGCATTCTCATATTTATGTTAGTCAGCTAGATAGTATTGTTCATGCATATGAACCCCATGAATTTAGCCTACCTCACCTACATACCAGTACATTAAAAGTACTAATATATTTGCGCTACAATATCTGATACCATAGTTTCAGAAGCACGAGCTCCAAATCCTTAGTAGTATTTCAGTATTCTGCAGTCAGAGTTTTAGCCATGAGTCCTCATTCTTCGAGGACATGTTTATTATTTTATCATTTTAGTAATCAATTTATTTCAATAGTTGTAGTTAATTGGGGACATGCCTCATCAACTTCTTATTCAAATCGATAGAGGCTTTCTAGACTATTATGATTTAGATAGTTTAACTCAGTTGTTTTGGGTATTCAATACCCCACTAAGATGTTGTATTTTATCGGTTTTATTATAGTATTGAACCTTATGGCCTTTCAGCTCATGTTTCCTTATTTTTATACATATATTAAATAGTGTATAGGTACAGATATCAGTCATGGGTTAGTTGTGGTCCTCTGGGGTTATGAGCACTGTGTAGCATTTTGGGCACCAAGCTTGGGGCGTTACAAACCTAGTAGTAGAGACAGGTTTAACAGATTCCTAGGAAATCTGAAAGCTGTATTTAGGAACAGTTTTCCATCTTTTAGTATTCATGTCGTGCTAGTGAGCATAATATCAGGTCAATCTCTCAGTCACATCCATTTCTCCCTTTCTTCTACCAAACATGCATCGTAAAAATAGAAACGGGAAACAGTCAGCCCCTCAGCTCGAAGATCCTTTAGGCAATCATGTTACTCATGCGGAGTTCAGGGCCGCATTTACTATTCTTGCTCAGTGTAACGCCCTAGAAAATAGGTCCCCGAGCATCACACGGTGCTTGAGGCTATGAGTAGCCCCAAGATAACCCTTTGAGCCATTTTCATTTAGTTCAAGACAAATCAACGGGGTTTCCATAAATAACCCTCAAATATCAACAGAGTAATCATCATCCAAGAATAAAAGAATTTTAGAAAGATAACAAAATACGACTTAGTAGTCAACTCCCAACATCTATACTAGTCCGACAAGCCTCTAAGAAAATCAATAAAACCAGCAAGCCATTGACTCATACACCAACTGACTCATACTCAGTTATCAAATGTAAATAATTCTGTGGAACCAACATTAGACATCACGTTCTTTGAACATGAGGACTCACCACAACAGAGGATGTAAAACAGCGTGCCTGAAGAATCACTGTCGAACCTCGAACTGAGCACCTGAACCTACATTCTGAGAAATTGCAGCCCACATCCGAAGATGTGGGTCAAAACCATGGACAGGAACCGAGTATATGGGGGTGTATCCAGTAGTATAAACATCATTATCATAAATATTTGTAAGAAATATGCAGGATGTATGAAAGACTCACATATCCCAAAGAAAATCATCATAATCATGAGAGGATGAAATAAGTACAGTAACAATGTGAGTCATCATATAATTTGTCAATCAATTTTAGTTCATCAAGAATATCAATTCTCATAATTTAAATATCATTTAAATCTTTAAAAAGAATAACTTTCACTATTCCACTTTCAAATCACTTCACCATTCACCATAGACACAAGGAAACACATACACATTGGGAGATCCTATAACTGATATAAACTATGTGAGCTACATGGAGTCCAACACACAACACATGTTGGGGAGAGCCGTCCTATCCTTACCATTGGAGTAGGACTATCGATATCAAATCCACACAAACTAGTGATCGCTATATAAATCAGCTTCAGGCTCACTCCTACGGGGGAACGTAGTTCTAGGGAAGTAAGGTCACTTTATACCTCCCACTTGGTGCTAAATATTTCTCCCGGACTTAGTTCAGATCATTTAAAAGACAATCCACAACAAAAAAATTTCAGTAATATATAAATATACATCGGGGGTCATCATGCTTCCCATCTATCAAAATCAACCACGTTGTGGATTTCTTTCACACTCGAGTTCAAAACAACTCCATTAAGACCAAAAGGTCAAATCATTCAAAATATCTCAAATATTCAATATCGACGTGCTTATAACACACACTCTCTAAAAAAAACACAATTTCCAATTGGGATTCACAACCCAAATATCAAAATCATGATAAATATCGTTCAAGATTCATGCTTTATATTTCCACACATATAAATTCATCTTTCAAAATCATAAACATTAAGATTTCATAATCATCATAATAAGATATGAGTTCATCCTTCAAATTCGTAAAAAACAAATAAAAATCATGCCTTGGTAAATAAAATTACTTTTGGGCACAAGAACGAAAGAAAGTTCTTGTTGAAAAACCCTACATACCTTGAATGATGAACTTTAGATCGATACTCGGTTTTGAGATGTTAATCATGCCTTTGAATGATGGTTCTTTGATTTCTTGAACTAGGAATTTGGAATCTTGAATAAATTTATGGAATTAATGGTGAACTTTGGAGGTTCTTGAAGTTGGATGAAGGAGCTTAGGATTTTCTTTTTGAGGGAATTTGATGAAATAAAATATATAATGCTTCTAATAGGCTTTAATATAGGGTTTGGATGGATTTTGTGTTAGAGGGGATGACCAAAACGCCTCTAAAAATCAAATAATTCTCCAATTTGTCCTTTGGTGGACTGTTTTGATAGTCTGAAGTAGATCAACCATAACGTTTTACTCCGATATCCAAATTGGATGAAACGAATTTCATTAGAAAGAGGACTCTCCTATCTTTCCGTTGATATATAGTATCTCACCCAGATCATTGTGTACAAGGAGTTATGATTGTTTAAAATTTACCCAAAAATTTTCTTTTGATAGGCTGAAGTAGATCGACTATAACTTTTTGCTCCGATAGACAAATTGATGAAACCAATTTCATTGGAAAGAGAACTCGCAGAGCTTTCAATTGATATATAGTAGATCACCTAGATCATTATGTACAAGGAGTTATGATCATTTAAAGTTGGAGAAAAAATACGCCAGGCCTGAGTACTTTTTCCTATACGTTTTACTGTTTACTACTATTCATGGTTCGATTGGAATGTTCATAACTCATCGCTCGGGTGTCCATTTTTGATGATCCACATATCATTGGAAAGCTTATTCGACAATCTACGCCATGGTATGTCATAAAATAACACATTCCACATGGAAAATTTATAATTCATTCTAGAATATAGAACCCCACATGTTTACGCATAAAATTTCAACGAAATTTTTTTTGGGGTATTACATCATCCCCCCTTTGGAAAAATTCGTTCTCGAATGACGCTAGACATGCAAAGATTAGATAGGGAATAGATGTTATAGCTGAAACCATTCGTTAGACTCATAACCACATCGTTTCTCACTCCGAATGCAACATAGAATGCATAAATTCAAGAAACTACAGCTGAACACATAATAAATGACAGCTGAACGGATGCAACTTTTATCAAAAGTGCATGATTTAGGAAAGAACGGTACCTTAGGCTGTATCAGAGTTCGCGGAAAATAGGTGCGAGTACTTGGATTGCATATCCGCCTCAGATTCCCAAGTTGCACCCCCAATAGATTGGTTTCGCCACAACACCTTGACCAAGGAAAATTCTTTGTTCCTTAGTCTTCGGACACTGAAATAAAGAATCTCAACAGGAATCTCATCAAAAGAAAGATTTTCTTGAATGTCAGCAGTCATAGAGAAATCTACTACCACAGCATCGCTAATATGCTTTCTATGCATGGAGACATGTTAATATTGGATGAACAGAGGACAACTCGGAAGTCAACTCGACCGCATAAGCTAACTTACCAACAAAACTAAGAATTCTGTAAGGACCAACATAACGGGGACTAAGCTTCCCCTTCTTTCCGAATCTCTTCACCCCCATCATGGGTGAAATTTTTAGATACACTAGGTCACCAACTTCATATTCAAGGTCTCTACTTCTATCTTCCGCATATGACTTCTGACGACTCTACGCAGTTTTCAACCTTTACCTAATCAACTTAACTTTTTCCATAGCCTCAAATACCGAATCAGGACTACTCACAACCGCTTCACCCACCTCTAACCAATCTATGGGTGATCTACACTTCCTCCCATATGAGGCTTCAAATGGAGCCATGCCAATACTAGAGTGGAGACAGTTATTGTAAGCAAATTCTATCAATGGTAAGTGATCATCCCAAATTCCCTTACAGTTAAGTGCACAAGCTCTCAACATATCCTCTAAGGTCTGGATGGTCCGCTCAGACTGACCATTAGTCTGCAGATGAAAAGCAAAACTCAAAAGTACTTGGGTACCAAGACCCTTCTAAAAAGCTTTCCAAAATTGAAAAGTGAACTGAGTACCTCTATCCGAAATGATAGACAAGGGAACTCCATACAGTCTGACTAGCTCTCGGATATACAATCTAGCATAATCCTCAGCAGTAAATGAAGTATGAACAGGAAAGAAATGAGCAGAATTAGTCAACCTATCAACCACAATCCAAATGGAATGATGATGGCATCGGGAAGGAGGTAAACCAATCACGAAGTCCATATTTATCTCTTCCCACTTCTAGGTGGGAATACTAAACTCTAGTATCATACCACTAGGTCTTTGGTGTTCAACCTTAACCTATTGGCATGTTGCACACTTAGCTACAAATGCTGCTACATCTTTCTTCATACCAGTCCACCAATAGATTTCTCGCAAGACTCGGTACATCTTGGTGGCACCAAGATGAATAGAATATCGTGCCCCATGCACTTCAACCATAATCCTCTGTCTCAGATCATCAACATTCGGGACACACAATCTACCCTATAATCTCAACACACCATATCCCCATTGGGAGAAAACCTCTACTTTTTGGTCCTTGACTGACTCCTTCAGTCTGACCAAACTAGCATCTAAGTATTGCTTTTCCTTCACTTCCAAAACCAAGAAGGATTACGAACTACTCTGAACCCCTATACTACCTTCAACAGAGTCAAACAACGTAACCTACAATCTAGCCAAACGATGTACATCATGAGCCAACACTTTCTGACTTTCTACGACATATGAAACACTACCCATGGACACTCTACTTAGGGCATCCGCCACAATATTGGCCTTGCCCAAATCGTACAGCACACTCATATCATAGTCCTTTAACAATTCTAACCATCATCTCTGCCTCAGATTCAATTCTCTTTGGGTAAACACATACTGCAGACTCTTATAAGCAGTGAAAACATCAACATGGACACCATACAAATAGTGTCTCCAGATTTTCAAAGCAAACACAACAATAGCCAACTAAAGGTAATGGATGGGGTAATTTTTCTCATGGGGTTTCAACTGTCTAGAAGCATAAGCTATCACCTTACCCTTCTACATCAATACAAAACCCAACCCAACTCTTTAAGCATCATAGTACACCATAAAACCATCAACACCATCAGGCAAGGTCAAAATAGGGGCTAAAGTGAGTTGAGTCTTCAACTCCTGAAAACTCTTCTCACAAGCTTTGGACTACAAGAACTTTACTTTCTTTTGGCTCAACCGGGTCATAGGAGATTCTATAGAGGAGAAACCCTCAATAAAATGGCGGTAATAGCCAGCTAAACCCATGAAACTTTGGATATCAGTCGGAGAAATAGGTATAGGCCAATTTCTAACAGCTTCAGTCTTTTGGGGATCAACTCTAATACCCTCGGAAGAAATGATATGACCCAGAAAAGCAACTGACCTTAGCCAAAACTCACACTTACTGAATCTTGGGAAATAACTTGTGATATCTAAGGGTTTGCAAGATAGTTCGGAGATGATCAAAATGTTCATCCTTACTACGCGAGTACACCAGTATATCATCGATGAACACTATGACAAACATTTCCAGATATGGTCTTAACACTTAATTCATGAGGTCCATGAAAGATGCTGGGGGATTAGTTAACCCGAAAGACATAATAAGAAACTCAAAATGGCCATAATGAGTTCGGAAAGCGATTTTTGCGATGTCACACTCCCTAACTTTGAGTTGATGATAGCCGGAACAAAGGTCTATCTTTGGGAAATAACTTGCACCTTGCAATTGGTCAAACAAATCATTTATTCTTGGAAGAGGGTACTTATTTTTTACGGTGACTTTATTCTATTAGCGGTAATCAATGCACATACACAAAGAGCCATCTTTCTTTCTCACAAATAACACAGGAGCACCCTAAGGAGAAACATTGGGCCTTATAAAACCCTTATCTAGTAGATCTTTGCATTGCTCTTTCAACTCCTTAAGTTCAGCAGGGGCCATATGGTAAGGAGGAATAGAAATGGGATGAGTATCGAGAAGAAGATCAATCCTAAACTCTATCTCATTATCAGGAGGTATCCCTGGGAGATCATCTAGAAAGACATCAGAAAACTTATTGACGACGTTAATAGACTGGAGAGATAGAATCTCAGACTTAGTGTCTTTGACTCTAACAAAATGGTAATACACCCCTTGGAAATAAGCTTTTTAACTTTGAGGTCAGAGATAAAATGACTCTTAGGTGACACAGAATACCCAGACCACTGAAACATAGATGCAGCTAAAAACTGAAACTTGACCACTTGGGTCCGACAATCAATAGAGGCATAAGAAGAATACAGCCAGTCCATACCCAGAATTATATCAAAATCTACCATGTCTAACTCAATCAGATCATCTAACAAGACTCTATGAAGAACGGTAACAGGAAACTTTTTATAAACTTTCTAGGCAACAATCGAATCACCTAGTAGGCTAGAATCTAGGATAGGCTTAGGAATAATCTCAGGACTCATTTCAAAATTTACAACAATCAAACGTGTAACATATGAGAAACTAGATCTAGGATCTAACGAAGCATACACATCAAACTGAAATATACAAAGCATACCAGTAGCAACATCAGGAGAGTCCTCCTATTCCTGGAGGGATGATAAAGCATAGAATCTATTCTAACGCTGCTCGCCAGCATTGCTAGAAGAAGTGCCCTGAGTTAGGGCTGGGCAAGTCACTGGAATTGGAGCACTAACAGTCAGAGTCTAGGTCTGAGGGCGATAGTCACGACGCCCTTATCCATCCTATAGACAATCTCTAACTCTGTGATCCATGTTACTACATCGGAAACAATCCCTCTTCTCTCCCCAACACTCACCTGAATGAGCCCTACCACACTTAGGACACAGGGAAAGATTTGTCTTACTACCAGTACTTTACTGGGACCTAGATATATATGACCTGCTACCTTTCTCGTGCCTACCTTTAGGCATAGAAGCACTAGCAGATGACAGTGTTAGCATAGACAAATAATCTTGACACTGAGGGCAACTCCCTCTCTACGATCTAGTCTAACCCTGTCCGTGCTGCTCGGACCTAGCTCTTATATTCCCTCTCATTCTATCTCTCTCCTTAATCTTGTCTGCCTCAATCTGTTGGGCATGAGTCACCGCCCTAGAAAGATTCATCTCACTATTAAACATAGCAGACCTACACTTCTTAACCACATAACTAAATACTCCAGTCACAAACTTACTCATACTAGACTGATTATCAGCCACTAAGTGAGGAGCATACTTGGCCAACTTATTGAACTTTGGAAAATACTCCCTAACAGCCAAAGAGCCCTGTCGCAGGTTCATAAACTCTTCCACCTTCGGCTCCCTCATCTCCAAAGGGAAAAACTTATCCAGGAATGCATCCTGGAACTCTTGCCAAGTTATAGGGATAGATCCCTCACCCCTACCTTTCCTCTAAGCAACAACCCAGTCATAGGCAAGGTCTTTCAACCTATACGTAGACAACTCTACTCTATGTTCCTCAGATACATGCATCACCTGAGTAATCTTCCACACCTCCTCTAAAAATAACTGTGGATCCTCATCAGACTTGGACCCATAGAATTCCAGCATATTAATTCACATGAAGTCATAAATCCTGGAAGTAGCTGAATCACTTCCCTGCTGTAGTGGAGCTAGGGCCGGGTTGGCCTAAACATTTGCAGTAACATCTTGGGCCAGCGCCTGAAATGATACTCGAAATTCAGTATGAGACACATTTTCATTTAATGGGTCAGCGGGTTGAGGTTGCTGACCATCATTATTTCGTCTCGTTCAACGTGGAGGCATATTTATGAAAGAGAAGGGCACGAATCAATAGAAGAGAGAGATACTTTAAGCATGATAGACTTCTAAAAAAAAAGAATCACACTTTTTCTTAAAATGTCTTATAGCCTCTTGCTCATCGATGTGGCACGTTACATACCGATGATCAAGACTCTACTTAACGCGGCTTGTCAGACTCCCTAGGATACCTTAAAATCTAAGTTTGTAACACCCTGAAAAATGGGTCCCGGAGTGTCACATGGTGCTTGAGGCTACGAGTAGTCCCAAGCTAACCCTTTGAGCCATTTTCATTCAGTTCAACACAAATCAACGGGGTTTCCATAAATAAACCCTCAAATATCAACAGAGTAATCATCATCCAAGAATAAAAGAATTTCAGAAAGATAACAAAATAAGACTTATTAGTCAACTCCCAACATCTATACTAGTTTGACAAGCCTCTAAGAAAATCAATAAAACCAGCGAGCCATTGAGACATACCCCAACTGACTCATGCTCAGTTATCAAATGTAAACAATTCCATGAAACCAACATCAGACATCACATCCTAGGAACATGAGGACTCACCACAACAGAGGATGTAGAATAGTGTGCACGAGGAATCACTGTCGAACCTGGAACTAAGCACCTGAACCTACATTCCGAGAAAATGTAGCCCACATCCGAAGATGTCACTCAGTACCATGGAAATGAACTGAGTATATGGGGGTGTATGCAGTTGTATAAACATCATTATCATAAATATTTATAAAAAATATGCAGGTTGTATAAAAGACTCACATAGCCCGAAGAAAATCATCATAATCATGAGAGGATGAAATAAGTAAAATTACATATGTGAGTCATCATATAATTTGTCAATCACTTTCTGTTCATCAAGAATATCAATTCTCATAATGTAAATATCATTTAAATCTTTCGAAAGAATAACTTTCACAATTCCACTTTCAAATTACTTTACTATTCACCATAGACACAAGAAACACACACGCACTGGGAGATCCTATAACCGACATAAAACATGTGAGCTACATGGAGTCCAACATACAACCCACGTTGGGGAGAGCCGTCCTATCCTTGCCATCGGAGTAGGGCTATCGATATCAAATCCACACAAACTAGTGAACACTATATAAATTATCCTTAGGCTCACTCCTACGGGGGAACGTAGTTCTAGGGAAGTAAGGTCGCTTTATACCTCCCACTCAATGCTAAAGATTTCTCCGAACTTAGCTCAGATCATTTCAAAGACAATGCACAACAAAACAATTTTAGTAATATATGAATATACATCGGGAGCCATCATGCTTCCCATCTATCAAAATCAACCACGTTGTTGATTTTTTTCACACTCGAGTTCAAAATAACTCCATTAAGACCAAAAGGTTAAATCATTCAAAATATCTCAAATATTTAACATCAACGTGCCTATAACACACACTTTCTCAAAAAAACACAATTTCCAATGGGGATTCACGACCCAAATATAAAAATCATGATAAATATCACTTAAGATTCATGCTTTATATCTCCACACATGTAAATTCATCTTTCAAAATCATAAACATCAAGATTTCATAATAATCATAGTAACATATGGGTTCATGCTTCAAATTCGTAAAAATCAAATAAAAATCATGCCTTTGTAAAGAAAATTACTTTTGGGCACAAGAACGAAAGAGAGTTCTTGTTGAAAATCCCCACATACCTTGAATGATGAACTTTAGATATATACTAATTTTTGAGATGTTAATCGTGCCTTTGAATGATGTTTCTTTGAGTTCTTGAACTAGGAACTTGGAATCTTGAATAAATTTGCAGAATTAATGGTGAACTTTAGAGGTTCTTAAAGTTGAATGTAGGAGCTTAGGGTTTTATTTTTTAGGGAATTTGATGAAATATAACATATAATGCTTCTAATAGGCTTTAATGTAGGGTTTGGATGGATTTTGGGTGAGGGGGAATGACCAAAATGCCCCAAAAAATCAATTAATTCTCGAATCTGTCCTTTGGTGGACTGTTTTGATAGTCTGAAGTAGATCAACCATAACATTTTACTCTGATATCCAAATTGGATGAAACCAATTTTATTAGAAAGAGGACTCTTATATCTTTCCGTTGATATATAGTATCTCACCCAGATCATTGTGTACTAGGAGTTTTGATTGTTTGAAGTTGACCTAAAAATTCACTTTTGATAGGCTGAAGTAGATCGACCATAACCTTTTGCTCCGATAGACAAAATGGATGAAACCAATTTCATTGTAAAGAGGACTCGTAGAGCTTTTCATTGATATAGTAGATCACCCAGATCATTATTTACAAGGATTTATGATTGTTTAAAGTTGGAGCAAAAATACGCCAGGCCTCAGTACTTTTTCTTGTATGTTTTACTATTCACTACTATTCACGGTTCGATCGGAATGTTCATAACTCGTCGCTCGGGTGTTCGTTTTGGATAATCCACATATCGTTGGAAAGATTATTCGATACTCTATGTAATAGTGGGTGATAATCTAAGACATTCCACAAGAAAAATTTATAATTTATTCTAGAAAATAGAACCTAACACGTTTACGCAAAAAATTTCAACAAAAAATTTCCCAAGGTATTATACTCAGTCAGTTGCTGCACAGAATGAACAACCAACATTCATTCCAGTTAACCCAGTGGCCAATTTAGTTGCAACCAGGATTCGAGACTTCACTCAAATGAATTCTCCATCCTTCTTTAGGTCTAAGTTAGATGAGGACCCTCAGGAATTTATTGAGCAGGTTCAGAAGGTGATAGATATCATAGGGGTGACTATTGTTAAAAGTGTTGAGTTAGCTGCATATCAGTTGCAGGATGTGGATTATACTTGGATCAAATAGTGGAAGTCAAAGAGGTTAGATGATGCAGTTTCTATAGAGTGGGAGAAGTTTGTCACTATATTCTTAGACAGATTCTTTCTGGAAGTGCTTAGAGAAGCTAAGGTGCTAGATTTCATCAACCTCAGGTAGGGCAACATGATAGTGAAAGAGTATTCTCTTAAGTTTACTCAGTTAGACAGATATACCCCTTTTTTGGTTGCAAACAATAGGGCCAAGATGAGTACATTGTTTTCAGGGGTGAATGATAGCTTAGTAAATGAGTGTAGATCTGCGATGCTGAACAGTGACATGACTTTAGCCAGGCTTATGACTTATGCTCAGTAGATAGAGGAACAAAAGATTAAGATAAGGGAGAGACAGAATAAGAAGTCAAGGTTAGGCAGTTTCAACTTTGCTCAGCCTAAGTCAAAAGGAGGAAACCATTCATAGTTTCGTCCTAAGTCATCAGTTCCAGTTCCTTCTTCAGCTAGTTCTCCAACTCTTAAGTTTAGAGATAGGGCGCCAGACGCTCAATCCCAGGTCAGTACTAGTGGGGTCTGAAGAAATTCTTTTTTTAAGACTTGTGGTAAGAACCACAAGAGTGCTTGCAGATCTGGTAGTGATATCTATTTTTGTTGTGGAAAGCCAAGACATAGAGTTAGAGATTGTCCCTAGTCAGGTTATTAGGGGTAGCATAACCGCTCCACAGTTCTGTCCGATCGTCTAAATCTGCAAAATGCCACCTCCAGTGCTACTAGTAGGCAACGTCCAAATCAACTTTATGCTCTCCTATAACGCCCCAAAATCAAGTCTCGAGACATCACACGATGCTTAGGGTCACAAGTGACCCCAAGATAACCATTCTACTAGCATAACTCATAAGCAACTGAATATACGTATAAATCTATACAAACCTACGAAAAATAACTCTTTTTGAATTTGATCAATACAATACTGAATTTACAAGATTACAATTCTGCCTTTACAACCAAAATTGAAATAGAATGCATGAACTTCTACTGACTGTCTATGAAACCTCTACTAGTACTGACTGTAGGTAGCTTGGTCATGACTGCCAACTATCCCGACTCAATACGACTGAATAAAGAAAATACAACACTATTAGTTCTACATAGCTGACCTAAGCCCTTTAATAAAAAGAACTCATCACCTGCTGACTGGATAATAGGAATTGACTGGATCTAAAGGTGCATACTATACCTTGTACCTACATTCCAAGAAAATGTAGCCCACATACGAATATGTAGTTTAGTACCATGGAAACGTACCGAGCATATGGGGGTGCAATGAATATATAAAATAATATCTTAATATCATCACAATTTATAAATTATGCATGCTGATATAAATGACTCACTTAACTTGAATTAAATCATCGAAATCATTGATGAATAATATATGTAAAGTAAAACAATTGAGTCATTACAATAAGTTCTCAATTCACTTTTATCTCGATTTCAAATCATCAACGCAATCAAATCTCATAACAATTCTCTTTAGAATATATCCTTTCAATCTTTCAAAAACAACAACTTTCTCAAACTCAGTCTTTCAAGAGAATATGTTTTCATCTTAGATAGAAGAGTACACACACACACAAATATTGGGAGTGTCTCATAACCGATAAACCATGTGAGCTACATAGAGTCCAATGTTTTACCCACGTTGGGAGAATTGTCTTATTACTTGCCATCAGAGTAGGACCTTAAATTATCAGTCCAAACACTAGTAATCACTATATAAATCAGCCTTAATTTTGGATCTTACAGGGGTACATTGTTCTAGGGAAGTACCAAACCCGCTATACCTCCTGCTTGGTGCTAAAGACTACGCCCGGACTTAGCTCAGATCTTTTAAAAAAAATCCACCAAAAATAGTTCAACAATTAACAACGGGAACCATCATGCTACCTCTTTCATAATAAATTAATAAAAATGGATTTCTTTTCTCATCTCGGGTTCAAAATCAACCCCTTTTTATGACCGAATGGTCAAAGTTTCTTTATCATTTCAAATCATTCAAATTCAAGGTTTTTATAACACATGATTTCTCAAAAACAGCAATCTCAAATAGAGTTCAAAACCCATATCTCAATATCACATTAAAACTTATCAAAATTCAAGCTTTACATTATAAACATACATAAATTTCTTCAAAATCTAGAAATTTCTGCTTTAAGCACAAAATATCATTGTTCTTATATAATTCCACTTCTAAAATATCTAAAATGTCATAATCTCATTAGAATCAATATAGGATGTAAGTTCATGCTTCATATTAAAAATAAAACATACAAAATCCATAACTTCGAAAAAGGAAAACATTTTTGGGCACAAGAACAAAAGGGTGTTCTTGTTGAAAACCCCACATACCTCAAACTTGAAGCTTTGAATGACTTTCCGATTGACGTAATGCTATTGATAAACTTTTGGATATCCCTCCTAGCCTTTGTAACAGGATTCCGAATATGTAAAAATTATAGAATTCTCAAGGTTAAATCTCTAGCTATTGGGGTTTTATTTTGAAACCCTAAAAGTTGTTCTTGGTGATTTTGAGAGAAAGTAAACTTATTTTGATGTTGTGGGAGTTAAATCCTGTGTTATAGACATATATAAGGGTGTTTTTTGAACTTGAAAGTGAGGTATGCGGCGTATAACCCATGGCAGACCTTATGGTGTGTGTTTCACACCTTATGGAAGACTTATAAGAGTGCCTCGCACTCCCAATCACACATATCGATTGGGCGGTGTATTTCCCATCATACACCCTTACTGCCTCTTATGAAAATGGGCATAAATCTTCGCTTCGTTATTGGATTTTTGTGAAATTGGTATAGTTGGAAAGCTAATTTAATTATATACAATTGGATAGGTCTTGGGATGAAAAATTCTATGTATGATAAGAGATATACATATTTGAATTTGACCCTTGTAGAATAGAATGTCAAACTTTGGATAAATCAATTGGTCTTAGCTAAACTTTGTTCTAGGTCATTGCTCTTAACATTTTTCACCACTAAACTACTCCATACACTAGGATAATAATCGTGAAAATTGTATTCATATTCAACTCATTTGGATTAGAGCTTAGACGCGTAGGATCGACGGTTAGAATTTTAGCACAAAAATATGGGGTGTTACATTTTCTCCCCTTTAGGAACAGTCATCCTCGAATATGGATAATTAAGCTGAAACAAAAAGGAATCTCAGTCTTTAAGCTAACTTGTACAACTGATATAAACTAAATCACTGAATATCAAACATAATGAGGCACTAAACTGATCTGCAAGTACATGAATTCTCATGAAAATGGCTTTATAACTAAGATAGAAACGAGAGTGTCAACTTATGAGTAACCATTACTTTATGCTAGATCTGATCTCATGAGGAAAAGATGAGAGGTATGTGACATGAAAAGTCGAGGTATTACAACATCCCCCTCTTGAGATCGTTCGTCCCCGAATGATAATAATTTGGTTAAAATACTAGGAAGCGACTGTGATACAACACAGGATACTTACGAATTGAATCATGACTTAATATCTAGAACTAAAACTGATGCATGAACTGAGCTGAATTCATAATTTAATTGGACAAAAACACATTGCCTCTTGGAATGGATATACACATGAGACTACGTATAGTAAGACTAGGTGAAAAAATTTAAGAATCTATAAGAGCTTATCTGCTTGCTTGCTAAACTAGATTGCAGGCTTTAAGGAATGAATCGTATTGATTTCCCACACTCAAATGGAGTATTTCTTCAGCGATTTTCTACAAAATTCTATTAATATTATGGAGCAATGGATTTGGGCAAGATCTGAACGAAACATCTAACTAAGGAACCACAACATTGTTATAACTCCATTGCATGGAATATAAATATATAACTCATAAACTAGGATATGATTCCTAGGCCGCAGGCAATGCAATTTCTTACTTTCAATATTAGCATCGCTTCTCAAATGCTCTCTCAACTATACTATTCCCCTTAAATACCATACTCATTTGATTCAACTTATAATTCTCACATGGGCACTGATAAATCTTTATGCAAGGTCTAAAGTAAACTATGTCCTCTCACCAAAGTCAATACTAACTCAAAAATCATAAGATACAACATGCCACTCCACAATGCTAGTCGAAACCACATAATTCAATATTCAATATCTTTTTAGAGCTCACACCCTAAGCATAACATGCCTCACAACTTCAATGACTAATTCAAAACTTTTGATATGGATTTACTAGAGCATATAGATTTCATGATCTCACACCCAACATGACATTCAAGCCTATTATTAAAATAACATATAACTTTAAGGAAAATACCGCCAAAGGAATACTTCCCATATTCTCTAAACCTTTATCAATAAAAATTTTCTTTCGCTATTATTACAAATATACACACAATTTCTAACTAACCATAACATGTATCAAAGACTTGGCCTCAATTTTACTTCACACTTTAGCCTTAGATAGAAAATCATAAATAATCTTTCTTAATGAGGGTCATCAACTCTCTCACATCTAAACCATTGCTTATCCACTATCATCATCACTATCTTAACATAGGAAGAGGTCACCAAAGGGATAACACATATGAACCTAAGGCACAAAAACTCCAATACATAACACTAACACTTATCTTATTCTTGAGAAATAAAATATCAAAAGCATGGATTCATTAAAGAAATCTAAGATGAGTTCATGTGTGATATAATGATAACTTCACTAGTATCATGAGTTTTAAAACTAGTCATACTCTGAAACATGAGTTTGACATTATGCCTCAACTAATGTTGGATTGTATTGACACAACGAATAATATTATACGTGATATATGTCAAGACATTAGGGCATTTAACAAGGAAAGAGAAAGGATAAGGGAGATGGATATCATGGTTAATCATCCAAAGCACTCTTTTATGTTATGTTTAGGTGATATCTTATCTGTGGAATCATTTATACTAATCGAAGAGTGTGAAGATGAGGAGCAAAAATCCTATAGTCATGTTGAGAAACCTTTGGTGATTTTTCAACAAACCAAACCATTCATGAATGAAGTTTCCAAAGATGAGGAAATGGTACTAGACTCAAAATAAGAAATCAAGCACAATTCATGTGAAGACTCCATTCCATTTCAGGGTAAATATATACTATTATGGATGCTACTCAGGAATTTAGAGTTAGTACTTATTCGATCCACTTTTCAAAATTATGCTTGGTGGATGTGATGAAAGTCAGATCACCCAAGAAAATGATTAATTATGAAAATGAGGAAGAAAATTCTTATATTTTGGAATTTATCTTTCCAAAAGGGTATACTACAACCCCAATCTTGAAGGCCAAGAAGCATAAAATTGATGTCCATTTAGTGTCTTTTTAAGATCCTTTCTATTGCCCAATGAGCCCACACAAAAGTTCGATGCAAAATTGGGTAAGCAGTTCAAGTCTTTGAATTGGCGTGATAGAACATTACTTATCATGCCCTCACATTTGGCCAACGGACCTAAAATATTAAAGATCAAAAGATAGGCTGACAATTCAAATCTTCTAAGTAGAGGGATAAAGGATAACTAAATATTGTCATGCCGCGACACTAAATTAGGCAATTCTTGGAAGGCAACCTAAGGTATTTTATTGTTTGAATTCATATTATGTGATTGGCAACAGATCTTCCCACCCATAGTTCCACAGATATGTTGCTAACTCTCTCAATTTGGTTTAATGCATTTGGGACATTGCATGAATTTAAGCTGAGGGTTGAGATACTTGTGGGTGTTGATATCGTCTTGGGGTTTTTGTTGCTATGCCTCTTTTCCCCAGAGTCTTGTTCCTAGTAGAGCCGACATGTTTAGGCGTATTGTATTTGTTTTGTGATGTGATTAAATGGGGAAAAATAAGTATCTAGGACAGTTGACATATTTTTGTTGATTTTTATTGGAATGATAAATACCTCTCTAATTGTCTATTTAGTAACTGTGTGATGTGTATATATATATATATGTGACTATTGTGAATCTTTTTATGGCATTAGTATTGGGGACATGATAATCACTGCTAACAATTGCATGAACCAAATGGGTAGTAGCTTGTGATGTACCTTTGTGCCATGTGTGTGTGAGATGCATCCTAGTTTCCATTGTGTGTTAAATCCAAAACTTGCCCAGTTGGTCTTGCCTTGGTTGTAGGTAGCGGTTAGGAAAGGATTATAGACCATTGTTGATATTAGTCCATTTTTAGCCTAAATGAGCTTCTATGTGTGAATAATATCCCATGATCTTGATTTTGAGCCTGAATTCCTGTTCTTTTTATTATACCAATCACATTTCCATTTGTATCACAATGAATATATTTTGGCCCTGGTCCTCCTTGGACATTGTGTACTTTGACTTAGGAAAATAGCCTAAGTTGAGGGTGGCTATCATAGAGGTGCATGATATAAAGTAAGTATTAAGAAGTGTAGTATTGAAAAAAAATAAAAATATGCAAGGCTAAGTATGGTAGGAAATGAACTAGAAAAGAAAACTTGTAAAATAAAAAAAATGAATGAATAAAAACTGCAACGAGCTTGAATGTGCTTTAATCAAGAAAGGGGGAAATAAGGTAAAGGTTGATAAGTGAGACCCCAAAAATATTGTAGTTCCAAGGAGGCTTATTTACTTTAAATATCCTTGTGTATCATACCAGCCCCAAGCCTACATTACAAGCTGAACAAAAGTCCTATTGTGATCCTAACATAACTCTCTGAAAGCTTCGGTAATGAAAATAAGGGCAAGCTTATGGTATTTGGTATATATTTACTGGAACTTCTTTCTGAGAGTGAGTGTTTCTTAACCGTCCCTGCAGTTACATGCTTGATTTCATATATGAGTGAGGAGGGACTTCTTTGTTTTGAGAGCACACTTGTTATGTTGCTACTTGCTAACTTGTTTTCATAGTGTAATATTGGTACATGTATGATTGTTGTTTCTGAATTGATGCCATATCTTAATTCCTATGTGTCGCGTTATTATTTTTTATTGATATACACAGTTGGTTTTAAAGTAATTGAAAATGGAGAGAGTAATATGTTTTGAACTAAAATTGATGATCAACTGTCATAGGTATCTTGTGTATCTCTTGGTCAAGCATCGTAGTGTGGTGTCATGTAGTTTCTTGAAGAAAATCAATTTTTTAAAGTTTAGGGTGTTGATGTGTGATCAAATGCTAACACATTTGAGGCTTTTAACTGAGAATATTTGCAAAGTCTTAAGCAACTTTTGTCGTTTTGGATTAGTTTATGTTTGGTTTTGCTGTAGAAGCTGATATGATAGAGAACCAACAAGAATGGAAGCAAAGAAGTTGAGATATGATGAAATATGAAGAAAATTATGGCTGACCACATTTTTGATAAGTCGTCAGTCCTGCGATAAGCTCTCAAATTCATCATCAGCAGTAGATAGAGAATGGACTTCAATTGAAAGTTGTGATGACATTTTGTGATAAGTCATCAGATTTGTGATAAGTTATAACAAATGTTTTGATAAGTCATCATAAATGGCATCACACATGGGTATAAGGTCTGAAGACATTTTGAGATAAGTTATCAGATTTGTTATAAGTCATCATAAATGTCGTTAGATTTGTGATAAGCTATCTCAAATGTCGTCACCTAAGGGCCAAAAATCTGGATTTTTAATTTTGACTTTTTCTTAAGTTACGGCTATAAATAGCAGCTTTTAGGGTTCATTCATCATGGGGAACTATCACGAACTCATTCCAAAGGCTATTTTACTTCCATTTAGTCTCTAAACTTGTAATTCAATTTTTCAATCCTTTGATTTAGTTGTGGGAAATTCTTATTGTACTTGGAGGGGAATTAACATTGTATTTCATCTTTTGTAAGTTTAATTGCTCTAAATTATGAATCCAATCATTGTTATTTCTTTCTATCTTACGAGTAACTAAAACCCAGAACAAGGGTTGTAGGATCTATGACTATCCTTTCATTGATTTAGTAGTTGGTTAGGGTTCAAGTGATAATGGGAACATCTTGATAATTCTTTTATATTAATTATTTTGTATTGGTTGCAAACAATAGTCTTTGCTTACTGTTGATTTTCTTGAGATAAGAATTCAACCCTAGTAAGAAGTGAATTATTAACGAGGATTTGGGAAGGTTAAGTTCTCATCTAATGATTAATGATGTAACAAGAATGATCAACTTGAGAAAAAATCAGTATGTGGAGCATGTGGTTTAATTAGATGCAAAGCGAAGAACCTTACCAGGGCTTGACATGCCGCGAATCCTCCTGAAAGAGAGGGGTCCCTTCAGGAACGCGGACACAGATGGTGTATGGCTGTCGTGAGCTCGTGCCGTAAGGTGTTGGGTTAAGTCCCGCAACGAGCGCAACCCTCGTGTTTAGTTGCCATCGTTGAGTTTGGAACCCTGAACAGACTGCCGGTGATAAGACGGAGGAAGGTGAGGATGACGTCAAGTAATCATGCCCCTTATGCCCTGGGCGACACACATGCTACAATCAGTTCGGATTGCAGGCTGCAACTCGCCTGCATGAAGCCGGAATCACTAGTAATCGCCGGTCATCCATACGGTGGTGAATTCATTCTTGGGCCTTGTACACACCGCCCATCACACTATGGGAGCTGGCCATGCCCGAAGTCATTACCTTAACCGCAAGGAGGGGGATGCCGAAGGCAGGGCTAGTGACTGGAGTGATGTCGTAACAAGGTAGCCATACTGGAAGGTGCGGCTGGATCACCTCCCTGAGAATGACTTCTTAAGTTTGAGAGAATTAGGAAGTTCAACATCTAGGTAGGTTGAGAAACACTTAGATGGACTCTCAAAACTTATAATCTGGTGTTTCCCGCAAGTCATGAGAACCCGAGGCCACATCTATTATTTAATGGGGATTAGTAATCATAGTGATCACAACCCCAGTTTATTCTTTATCATTGGTTTGAACTATTGAAATTTTAGTTTTGAGTTCTGAAGTAATTTAAAACTTTAACATTTGTTTAATCATTGAAAATCCCCATTTTATCTTTTCGCACCACTTGTTTGAATTTAACTTGTAACTTTACTTTCTAATTAATTTAATCGCCACTCACATTGTTCCCTGTGGATTCGACCCCGACTCCAAGATGGGTAAACATATTGACGATGACCCCCTTGTACTAAATTGATGTGTAAGTTGAGCTACCTTCAACTTAGGTTATTTATTAAAGTTAAAGTGCACAATGTCCAAGGAGGACCAAGGCCAAAACATGTTCATTGTGATATATATGGGAAGGTGATAGGTATAGTAAAAAGAATAGACATTCAGGCTCAAAATCAGGATCAAGGGATAATATTCACACATGGAAGGTCATTTAGGCTAAAAATGGACTAATATCAACAATGGCCTATGATCCTTTCCTAACCACTATCCTACAACCAAGGCAAGACCAACCGGACATGTTCTGGATTTAATACACAACGAAAACTAGGTAGCATATCACTCACACATGGCACAAAGGTACATAACAAGCTACTACCCATTCGGTTCATGCAATTTTTAGAAGTGATTATCATGTGCCCAGTACTAATGTCATTAAAAGATTCACAATAGTCATATATAGATGCACATCACATAGTTCCCAGAAGACAATTGGAGAGGTATTTATCATTCCAAGAAAAATCAATAAAAATATGCCAGCTGCCCTAGATACTTATTTTCTAACTAGTTAACCACAACATATCACAAAACAAATACAATATGCCTAAAAATGCCAGCTTTACTAGGAAGAAGACTCCAGAGAAAAGAGGCACAACAACAAAAACCCCAAGAGGACATCAACACCTATAAGTATCTCCACCCTCAACTTAAAATCATACAATGTCCCCAATGTGTTAAACCAAAATGAGAGATTTAGAAACATACCTATGGCACCGTGGGTGGGAAGATCTGATATCAATCACATAATATGAATACAAAAAAAAATACCTTGGGTTACCTCCCAAGAAGCGCCTAATTTAGTGTCGCATCACGACAATATTTACTCATCCTTTATCCCTCTACTTAGACAATTTGAATTATCGGCCCATCTTTCGATCTTTACATCTTTTTGGTCCCTTGGGAAAATGTGAGGGCATGATAAGGAATTTTTTATCATGCCACTTCGAAGACTTAAACCGCTTGCCTAATCTTGCATCAAGATTTAGTGTGGGCTCATTGGGCAATAGTAAGGATCATAATAAGCCACTAAATGGACATTGATATTTAAGCTTCTTGACCTACAAGATTGGGGTTGTAGTATACCCTTTTGGAAAGAAAAATTCCAAAATGTAAGAATTTTCTTCCTCATTTTCATAATTCATCATTTGTTTTGGTGATTTGACTTTCATCACATAAACCAAGTATAATGTTGAAAAGTGGATCGAATGAGAACTAACTCTCAATTCCTTATTAGCATCCATAATAGTATATTTACCTCAGAATGGACTAGAGTCTCACAAGAATTGTGCTTGATTTATTCTTTTGACTCTAGTACCATTTCCTCATCTTTGGCATCTTCATTCATGAATGATTCAGTTTGTTGGGATATCACCAAGCGTTCCTCAACATCAAGCTCAACATCACTTTAGGATTTATGCTCCTCATTTTCACACTCTTCGATTAGTCTAAATGATTCTACAAATAAGATATCACGTAAACATAATGTAGAAGAGTGATTTGGATGATTGACCTTGATAACTATCTCCCCTATCCTTTCTCTTTCCTTGTTAAATTCGCTAATGTCTTGACGTATATCACATGTGTTATTATTCATTTTGTCGATACGATCAATCATTAGTTGAAGCATATCTTCAATGCCACTCTTTTCGATGCTTCGTTCTTTCTTTTCTTGACTAAAAAAGCTATCAAAATCATAAGAAGAACTATAATTTAGGTTAGCACAATGTGGGGGTGGGGGTATTTGAGAAATCACTCCAATGTCCATCTTTACCACCACAGAAAGAACAATCATACTCCCGGTAGGATGGAGATGGTGCACATATCTCTCTCCCTGGAGCATATGTAAAATCTTGCCAAAAGTGAGGTTGATCATAATATGGATACGGATCATTAAGATACGATTTCCAACCATCAAGCTCATGTTCATTCCATGATGTCAAAGTAATAAGTTAACTAAAAAAAATCTACCTAACACAACAAATAAAAGAAAACTAAAAACAAATATTTACAAGTTTTAATTCAAGAAAGTAGGCTAAAATTCCAAACCAACTCAATACACAAAATTGTTCCCCAGCAACGGTGCTATTCTTGATAACGCTCAACTTACACGTCAATTTAGTGCAAGGCGGTCATCATCAATATATTTATCCAACTTGGAGTCGGGGTCAAATCCACAAGGAACAATGTGAGTGGCAATTAAATGAATTTGAAACTAAAGTTACAAGTTAAATTCCAACAAGTGGTGCAAAAAGATAAAATGGAGATTTTCAATGATTAAACATATGTTAAAGTTTTAAATTGCTTCAGAACTCAAAACTAAAATATCAATAGTTCAAAACAATGATAAAGATTAAACTAGGGTTGTGATCACTATGATTAATAATCCCCATTAAATAATAGTTGTGGCCTCAGGTTCTCATGACTTGCGGGAAACACCAGAGTATCTGTTTCTACAGTCCATCTACGCGTTTCTCAACCTACCTAGATGTTGAACTTCCTAATTCATTCGAACCTAATAATTCATTCTATTCATACTAATTTTATCTCAAGTTGATCAATCTTGTTGCAACATTAATGATTAGATGAGAACTTAACCTTCTGAAATCCTTGTTGATAATTTACTTCTTACTAGGGTTGATTTATTATCTCAACCAAATCAATAGTAAGAAAATCCTATTGTTTGTAACCAACAAAAAATAATTAATACAAAAGAGTTATCAAGATTTTCCCATTATCACTTGAATACTAACCAATTACTAAATCAATAGACGAATAGTCGTAGATCCTACAACCCTAGTTGTGGATTTTAGTTGCTCAAAAGATAGAAAGAGATAACAATGATTGTATTTATAATTTAAAGTAATTAAACTTACAAAATATGAAATGCAAAGTTGATTCCCCTCCAAGTACAATAAGAATTTCCCATAACGAAATCAGAGGATTGAAAAATTGAATTACAAGCTTAGAGACTAAAGGGAAGTAAAATAGCCTTTGGAATGAGTTCCTGATAGTTCCCCATGATGAATGACCCCTAAAAGCTGTTATTTATATTCGTAACTTAAGAAAAAGTCAAAATTAAAAATTCAGATTTTGGCCCTTAGGTGACGACATTTGTGATAGCTTATCACAAATCTGACAATATTTGTGACGACATTTTTGATGACTTATGGGGATTTCTTGAATTTAAATCATTCGTCACAAATATCGTTACAAATTTCTTTATTTGAATTCAAGAAATCCCCTTAAGTCATCAGAAATGTCATCACAAATTATGAATCCATTAATTATTATCTCTTTCTACCATCATAATAGCCTGGAATTTGAATTTAAATGATTTGAAATAATAAAGAAACTTTGACCTTTCAGTCGTAAAAAGGGGTCACAAAATGTCTTTAGACCTTCTTCCCATGTGTGACGACATTTCTAACAACTTATCACAACATTTGTGATGACATTTATGATAACTTATACAAAATTTGATGACTTATCACAAAATGTTATCACAACTTTCAACTCAGGTCCATTCTTTTTCTACCGATGACGACGAACTTAATAGCTTATCATAGGAATAATGACTTATCAAAAATGTCGTCAGCCACACTTTTCTTCAAATTTGTTCAAATTTAAACTTCTTTGCTTCCATTCTTGTTGGTTCTCTATCATATCAGCTTCTGCTGCAAAATTAAACATAAACCCATCGAAAAAAACAAAAGTTGCTGAAGACTTTACAATTATTCTCAGTTGAAAGCCCAAAATGTGTTAGCATTTACTCACACATCAATATACATCGATGTGGCTACATTATATCATAATATAGGTACCAGTTGTTGCCCACAAATCATGACCAGACAGTTGCAGTTTCTAGCTAGTAGGTGATGAGTTCTCCTATTTTTGGGACTACAGCCAGATGTTGTTTTGTAAAGCCCCAAAATCGGGTCCCGAGATGTCACACGGTTCTTAGACTCACAAGTGACCCCACGCTAACTCTTCTACTGGCATAACTCATAAGAAACTGAATAAAAAGTAAAAATCTATACAAATCTGCGAAAATAACTCTTTTCTAAATTAGATCAATACAAAACTAAATTTATAAGATTACAACTCTACTTATACAACAAAAACTAAAACTAAATACATCAACTTCTATTGACTGTCTATGAAGCCTCTACTAGTACTGACTATGGATGGCCGAGTCATGACTCTCAACTTTCTCCACTCAATACAAATGAGTAAAGAAAATACAATACTATTAGTTCGGCGTAACTGAACCAAGCCCTTGAATAAAAAGGATTCATCACCTGCTGACTGGATACCACAAACTGACTAGATCTGAAGTTACATACTATACCTTGTACCTACATTTTGAGAAAATTTAGTCCACATATAATTAATTATGTGGGTCAGTACCATGGAAACGTACCGAGCATATAGGGGTGCAATGTATATATTAAATAATGTCTTAATATTATCACTATTTATAAAATTGTGTATGCTGATTTAAATGACTCACTTAGCTAAAGTTAAATCAACATAATCATTAGAGAGTAGGTTATATTAGGTAAAACATGTGAGCCATCATAACAAGTTCTCAATTCACTTTCATCTCTATTTCAAATCATCAAAGCAATCAAATCTCACAATAATTCTCTTCAGAATATATCCTTTAAACCTTTAGGAAATAATAACTATCTCAAACTTAGTCTTTCAAGCGAATATATTTTCATCTTAGATAGAACAGTACACACATACATTGGGAGTCTATCATAACTAACATAAACTATGTGAGCTATATGGAGTCCAATATTCTACCCACATTAGGGAGAGTCGCCCTATTCCTTGCCACTGGATTAGGACCTTAAATTATAAATCCAAACACTAGTGATCACTATATAAATCAGCCTCAATTTTGGCTCCTAAAGGGGAACAAAGTTCTAGGGAAGTACAAAACCAACTATACTTTCCGCTCGGTGCTAAATACTACTCCCAAACTTAGCTTAGATCTTTTCAAAAGAAAATCCACTAATAAACAGTTCAACAATTCACAACAGGAGCCATCATGCTACCCCTTTCATGATAAATCAAAAAAACTGGATTTCTTTTCTTATCTCGGGTTCAAAATTAATCCCTTTTTACAATCGAAAGGTCAAAGCTTCTTTATCATTTAAAATAATTCAAATTCAAGGTGTTTATAACAAATGATTTCTCACAAACAACAATCTCAAATAAAGTTTAAAACCTATGTCTCGACATCATATTAAAACTTATCACGGTTCAAGCTTTACATCATAAACATATATAAATTCCTTTAAAATTTTGAAAATTCAGCTATAATGCAAAAAATATCATCATTCTCATATAATTCCACATCTAAAATATCAAAAATGTCATAAGCTCATGAGAATCAAAATAGGATATAAATTCATTCTTTAAATTCATATTAAAACATATAAAAATCCATAACTTTGTAAAAGAAAATATTTTTGGGCTCTAAAACGAAAGGGTGTTCTTGTTGAAAACCCCACATACCTCAAAATTGAAGCTTTGAATGACTTTCCCAATGACGTAATGCTATTTCGAAAGGTTTGGCTGTCCCTCGTAGCTATCGTAACGAGGATTCCAAATATGTAAAAATTTTAGAATTTCAACAGTTGAAACTCTAGCCATTGGGGTTTTTATGTTAAAACCCTAAAGGTTTTTCTTGGTGAATTTTAGAGGAAATAAACTTATTTTGGTATTATGGGAGTTTAATCCCGTGTTAGATATCATATAGGGTTAAAAACTATCACAGTTACCCTTAATGAGTCGGAGAAGGTAGCTAAAAATTGACCAAGGGCTATACCCAGGGTTGCGCCCTTCTTAGACCCCCTCTCTATAATGGGCGTTGCCCTGCTTAGACCCCTTCTCAAGCTAGGGCGGCGCCCTTCTTATAGCCTTTTGCTACGGGTCGCGAGAATATCTGTAACTTTTCACTCCAGTATTGGATTTTTGCGAAATGGATATCATTAGAAATATAATTCAATTATCTCTAATTTTATGTCTTAAAATGAAAACTTACATGTATATTAAGAGATATAGACTTTTGAAGTAGACCCTTATAGAATCGAATGTCAAACTTTGGACGAATCAATTGATCTTAGCTCAACTTTGTTCTAAGTCATTGCTATGGACATGTTTCAGCTCTAAACTACTTCATAGACTAGGATAATGGTCATGAAACTTATATTCACATGCGAATCACTTGGATTAGAGTTTAGACACGTAGAAACTATGGTTAGAATTCTAGTATGAAAATATGGGGTATTACATTTCCTCCTCCTTAGGAACATTCGTCCTCGACTGTGGATAATTAAGCTGAATCACAGAGGAATCTTAGTCTTTAAGCTATCATGTAAAACTGATAAAAACTGAATCACTGAATCTCAAACATAGTGAGCCACTGAACTAATCTTCAAGTGCATGAATTCTCATGAAAGTAGCTATATGGCTAAGATAGAAATGAGAATGTAAACTTATGAGTAATCATTACAATGCGCTGGATCTGTTCTCATGAGAAAATGATGAGAGATTTATAAAATGAAAACTTGTGGTATTACAATATCCCTGTCGTAGGATTGTTCTCCCCCGAATAATACCAATTCGATTAAAATACAAAGAAAAGATCTAGATGATAACATGGATACTCACGAACTGAATCATGAATTTAATATCTGAAACTGATATTGCTGCATGATGCGTGTGCTGGACTGAATTCATAATTTACATCCATGAAAGCACATTATATCTTGGAATGGACATACTCAGGATCTTCAGGTAGTAAGACTAGACTAAATCAAAAAATAGAAAACTATAGAAATTTTCCTGTCTGACTGTCAATCTGGGTTTCTGGCTACACAGTCTGAATTATACTTATGCTCACACCCAACTAGGGTATTTCTCCAATATTTTTCTAACAATTTCTAATGCTATTAGGGAATAAAAGACTCTGGGATGATCTGAACAAGACTTCAGAATAAGGAATTACAACATTACCTCAAATATATAGCATGAAACATAGACCTATAAATCATAAGTCGGGATAAAAGTACTAGGCCTTAAGCAATGCAACTTCTCACGTGCAAGCTTAGCAACACTTCTCGAAATAATCTCTCAACTATACTATTCCCTTCAAACACTATAATTATTGATTCAACTGATAATTATAATCCTCTCATGGACATGGATAAATCCATCCACTAAAGGCTAAACTGATCTAGATTTTCCCACCATGTTCAAAACTCTAAATCACAAGATACAACACATAACACTGGAATACTAGTGTGAATCATGATTTTAACACAACCTGCATTTCCATGACTTTTTATTACCACTTCAACGACTACATTCAACCTAGTACCAGACATTCACTAACACACAACGCCTCAATCCACATGTGTACAAACATGACATTGAAGCCTATCTTCAAATTCACATATGTACTTTTAAACAAACACTCATAAAGGAATCTTTCTTATACTCTCTAAACATATATCACAACAACTCCCACGCACCACACCAAGAACATACATACAAAAATTTCAACTAACCACATAATGAATCAAAGACTAGGACCCAATATTACTTCACACTTATGTCCTTACCTAAAACAAGCATACCACCATCTTTCATCAATATTAAATCATTAATATCACATCTAAACAATGATTCATCATCATTATAATTTGGAAGTCGTACTTGGTTACTCATTCTATCATCTCCCCCTTGGCCTTAAGCCATCATTCTAAACTTATGGAAGCCCTTAATCTAAAGCTTTCTTGGAGTAACAATGGAGGATTTTGACTTTTTGGAAGAAGAGCTTTGGAGTTCTTAGGGTATTTCTTGAGAGAAAAGTAATAAAAACATGCCTAATTTGCTTAAAATAGGCTTTAATGTTGTGTTTGGATGGATTGGAGATGGGTAAAAGACTCTTTTACCCTTAATGAGATAAAAGGAAAAGAATCTAAAATTTGGCCCAAGGCTGCAGCCAAGGTGGCACCTGCTTTGACCCTAGGTCTAGTTTGGGCGGCACCTTTCTTAGCACCCCGGTCTAGACGAGGCGGCGCCTTGGCTGGCGCAGGCTGGGAGGAGGGCGGCATATCTCTAGCACCTTCGCTACTGAAATTGCAACCCAAACACAGCCTTAAGCTCATCTAAAAATTCAAAAACTTACCTGAGAGGTATTACGACCTTGCCCCATCACAACGCAACAAAAATATAAAGAAACGTACGTTGGGATGATCACGAAATAATTCAAGAAAGATTAAGGGTCCAAAATAAAACTAAGTGTTGAAACATTTTGTTGAAAATTCTAAGTGTTAAGCTTGTTGTACTTCATTTCAATGGCTTTAATGATGAGAAAAATTCACGAGGTCTTATAGCGCACATAAATAGTAGAACTTAACCCAAAGGACTAAACTTGTAAGTGTGAAACTCTCTGCAATGGCTTCTTTCGTAGTCTATTAATATCACATCTCTAGACATACACTAGCATACTCAACATCATCAACCTATGACCCATAAGCTAACTAACAGGAACATTCTACACCATTTCACCTCGTTCATACTTATCGATTCATAGGTACAACTAGACACACAAAACATAATAAATTTATAAAATAATCAAGCCCTATAACACCTTGGGTACACCTCTAAATCATACCTGCAACATCATACTAAATTATGAATAAATAAACATAAGCTCTCGTATACACCGTTTAAGCCTACTAGATCACATCCATGCAGCTAACATCCACAAACACATCAATCTTTATATCCACCTTACTCATCATCTACTACTCAAACCTAGTGTCTAGTTCTAGCTATGGTTAACCACCAATTCTCACAATATTCTTACATGCCAAACATCTTAAAACACTAGTCCACTAAAACTTTATACTAATAATAATTGATCATAATCATATGGTATATCTTATTTACAATCCATCAACACACCCTTCTTTTACACATTATTACTATTCAACCATCTATACACCTAACTTCTTTCATACCTCTACAAGTTTCAACCAAACTCACTTCTTGCAATCTCAGGAAAGCCTAAATTAACAACGCTCATCCACCAAGTACTTTCATCAATAACCTTTACTTTTCTAGCAAAACAAATGCCGTCAACAACTCTATTCATACTCCAAGAAAACTATAATTCACCTTAACAAAAAACTCCTTCGCTACCTTCTACTAAACTAAAACACAAGGACATACCACTTCATTACTAACTCAATCGTATGCAAAAAGATTCGTCTGTAAATATTCAATAAATTGCCCTTACCACTTTTCTTGTCACTACCCCTCTAAACCGAAACTTTCAACCAACATAAGAACAACAAGATAAACAATAATTTGCTAGTGAATCAAAATAGGCCTCACACAGCTTCACTACACTTTGGTTTTTGTGTTTTGAACAAGAAAATATGATAAATAACAAAGCAACTATGCTATTTAATCAAAATAGGCCCCACACGGCTTCACTATACTTTGGTTTTGTATTTTGAACAAGCAAATATGATGAATAACAAAGAAACTATGCTAGTGAATCAAAAGATCCCCACACGGCTTCACTAGACATTGGTTTTTCACAAACATAATGAAAACAAGATTACATAATACAAGAGATAGAAACTTGACACATGATATTCAATGATCTAACAATACACCTTACTCTGTCTTAATTGAATAACTTATAAGAATGAGGGCATAACTTCAAATCTGAAGGACTTATAACACAATAGAAGGCTCTTCTCAAGATGCTTTATGTAACTTCTTAAACCTATACTAGCAATTATAAGAGCATTATCTGGGGAGGAACTGGAACTTACCGAACATATTACTTCAAGAAACAAACATAGATTAAGACGAATAGATTATCATTATGGATTCTAAGGAGAAATTTAGAAGCACATCTATCTTAGGCTTTGTGCACGAATTCTACAGACCTAATAAAATACTTTAATATTCGGGACACAAAAGTACTGATAGTATACTTTCTATCTCTCTTAAAATCCCATAAATATTTATGGAGAATTAAGCTCAACTATTTCTGATACCTTAGAAATAAGGCAGAGATGGCTAGAATAGAGTAAGATGAGAATCCATATATGTTCTTAGAGAACCTTTTTGTAGCACGATCTGCTTAAAAGAGAAAATATTTCCTAAATGCCCTATAGCCTCTCAAAGAAAAGTACAGACGTCTCCGTACCATTTTGCAAGACTCTACTGGACATGGCTTCATAGACACCTTAGGACACCTGAACTCTGTGCTCTTATACAAAGTTTGTAACACCTTGAAATTAGGTCTTGATACGTCACATGATGCTTAGGATCACAAATGACCCAAAGATAACCCATCTACTAGTATAACTCATAAGCAACTGAATAAAAAGTACAAATCTATACAAATCTGTGGAAATAACTCTTTTATAAAGCAGGTCAATACAAAACTGAATTTACAAGATTACAAATCTGAATGTACAACCAAAACTAAAACTAAATACATCAACTTCTACTGACTATCTATGAAGCCTCTAATAGTACTGAATATGGATAGTCGGGACATGACTCCCAATTATTCCCACTCAATACAACTTTAAAAAGAAAATATAATACTTTTAGTTCTACGTAATTGACCCAAGCCCTTGAATCAAAAGAACTTATCACCTGCTGACTAGATACCATGAACTGACTGGATCTGAAGGTGGATACTATACCTTTTACCTACATTCCCAGAAAATGTAGCCCACATACAAATATGTGGGTCAATACCATGGAAATATACCGAGCATAAGGGGTAAAATGCATATATATAAAATAATATCCTAATATCATCACTGTTTATAAAATTATGCATGCTGGTATAAATGACATATTTAGCTCGAATTAAATAATCATAATCATAAGAGGGTAAGATATATAAGGTAAAACATGTGAGTCATCATAACAAGTTCTTAATTCACTTTCATCTCGATTTCAAATTATCAAAGCAATCAAATCTCATAAAAATTCTCTTTAGAATATATCCTTCCAACCTTTCAAAAAAAAACAACTTTCTCAAAATCAGTCTTTTAAGCGAATATATTTTCATCTTAGATAGAAGAGTACATACACACATTGGGAGTCTCTCATATCCAACATAAACCATGTGAGATACATGGAGTCTAACGTTCTACCCACGTTGGGGAGAGTCTCCCTATTACTGGCTATCGGAGTAGGACCTTAAATTATCAATCCAAATAATAGTGATCAATACATAACTAAGCCTCAATTCTGGCTCCTATAGGGGCACGTAGTTCTAGGGAATTACCAAACCCGCTATACCACTCGCTAGGTGCTAAATACTACTCCTGGACTTAGCTCAGATCTTTTCAAAAGAAATCCCCTAATAAACAGTTCAATAATTCACAACGGGAGCCATCATACTACCCCTTTGATAATAAATCCATAAAATTAGATTTCTTTTCTTATCACAAGTTTAAATTAACACCTTTTATGACCGAAAGGTCGAAGCTTCTTTATCATTTCAAATCATTCAAATTCAAAGTGTTTATAAGACATGATTTTTCAAAAACAACAATTTCTAATAGATTTCAAAACCCACGTATCAATATCACATTAAAAATTATCAAGGTTCAAGCTTTACATCATAAACATATATAAATTCCTTAAAAATCTAGAAAATTCAGCTATAATGCACAAAATATCATCATTCTCATATAATTCCACTTCTAAAATATCAAAAATGTCATAAGCTCATGAAAATCAATATAGAATATAAATTCATGCTTCAAATTCATATTAAAACATAAAAATTCCATCACTTCATAAAAGAAAATATTTTTGGGTATAAGAAAGAAAGGGTATTCTTGTTGAAAACCCCATATACCTCAAACTTGAAGCTTTCAATGACTTTTTGAATTCTGTAATGCTATTCATGAACTTTTGGGTGTCCCTCGTAGCCTTCATATCGGAGATTCCGAATATGTAAAAATTATAGAATTCCAACAGTTGAACCTCCAGATATTGGGGTTTTTATATTTAAACCTTTAAGGTTGTTTTTGGTGATTTTGAGAGGAAATAAACTTATTTTGGTTTTATGGGAGTTTAATCCCATGTTAGATATGATATGGGGTTAAAAACTATCACATTGACCCTTAATAAGTCGAAGAAAGAAGCTGAAAATTGACCCAGGGCTATCCTTAGGGTGTCTCCCTGATTAGACCCCCTCTAAAGCCTAGGAATCTCCCTACTTTGACCCCCGCTCTAGCCAGGGCAATGCCGTGCTCATAGCTTTTTGCTACAGGTCGCGAGAATGGCTCTAACTTTTTGCTTCGGTATCGAATTTTTTCAAAATTAGTATCATTTAAATGCTAATTAAATTATATATAAGTTAATATTTCTTGGAATAAAAATTTCCATGTAAATTAATAGATATACACATTTTAAATAGACCCTTGTAGAATTGACTGTCAAACTTTAGATGAATCAATTGATCTTAGCTCAACTTTGTTCTAAGTTATTGCTATGTATATTTTTCACCACTAAACTACTTCATAGACTATGATAATGATCATGAAACTTATATTCATGTGAGAATCACTTTGATTAGAGTTTAGACTCACAGAAATGACGATTAAAATTCTAGCGCAAAAATATGGGGTATTATATGTTCATGTACATTATTTTTATTATTAATATATATTGATTAGTGGTATTTTGAGGCATGTAACTACTATATATAGTTAGTATAATAGTCTTTATAGATGTTAGCCAGAGCCATTCTTGAAATTTCAGTTTTCTCTTTAGTTTTATTAGTTTGTAAATTATATTAGTATTTTATTTTTCCTAGATTTTATAATGATTACATGTTGCATGCCATAACCAGATACTTAATGTACTATAAATTAGTTCCTCAAGAAGTATGCTAGTTCATAGGTTAGCGTATGATCACGTGTCATTCCAAGCACCATGTTACGACTAAAGGGTAGTCTCGGGTTGTGAAAAACTTGGTATCCAAGACAAGATTTCAATAATCCTAGGGTGTATATGAAGCCGTGTGTAGTAGAATATTGTGGAATGATACGGAGACATCTGTCTTTTTCATTAAGAGGCTATAAGGCATTTAAGAAATATTCCCTTCTTTCATATCTCTGATCGTGCTGTAGAAAAGATCTCTAAGAAACTTTTATAGATTCTTATCTTACTCCATTCATGCTATCTCTTCCTTGTTTTTGAGGTATAAAAAAAGTGAATCTTAAATTCCTACAGATAGTGCTTTCTCAGATATTCCCATAGATAGTTATGGGATTGAACACAGTCTTGAAAGTATCCCATTAGTTCCCTTATTTTATAAACTTTGAAAATGTTTATTTTTGTCCATGAAAAGTCATGCACTAAGCCACAGTTAGATGTATTTTTAGATCCCTTCTCAGAGTCCCATGATAGCATGTGATCTAGAGTTAGAAGCATGAACCCAGATGTTTAGCAGTAGTAAAGTAGGGATAGTGTTATCTAAATTTAGTAGATTATGTATCCATGGGTCTAGTTGTATGAAAAGTGAATCAGTAGGCTTGATGCAGTGTATGAAAGAATTTTTGTATGTTGCTTCAAATTATATATTATTATTATTGGGTATGATGATGTGATAGTAATTCTCATAGTTTAGGAAGAGATATATGTTTTGAGATGTGATATTCGAAGGCTATGATTGAAGTCAGTGTGGGTCATTAAAAGTTTTGTGATATCCATGTTAAGTGTTTGAATCTACATTTGAAACATGCATGATTGATCTAATAGTAAGAAAAATTGAATTCTAGATGGTGTGAACTCATGGTATGGTGATACTCATGAAGGTTTTAAGTTAGTAAGTGTCTAAGTTATTATATTATGACTATTAGGGCTATATAGAGTTAATAGTTATATCTTAGAAGGAAGTATTAACAATGGGTTTTACATTATCAGGTATTGTCCTTCAGGGTGAGATTATTATCTTTATGTTTTGTTATATCTCATAATCTAGAGTAAAATAGTTGTAGTTTAGTTTATAAGTTATTGAGGGGTCCATACACATAGAATGATTTCGTCAAGCTAAGGTGAAGATGATAGAATAAGTAACCAAGCCAGGCTCTCAAATTCTAGTAGTGATGACAATAAACTGTTGAATAGTGATAAGGTAGGATGATTCCCAACCCATTTTTATTTTAATATTTGTACATCAGCTATCACGATATCTACTCATGCCTTTCATGTCAGTTCTATGATCATAGCTCAAATTCACCATTATCCATAGAATCATGTATGCTTCCAGTTCCGAGTATAAGGAGTTCCAGTTTGCTCAACTGTATAAATAATATTCCGTGAAATACATGAACTCCAAACCCAATTCATGTAGCTCATGACATGTACTCATTCTTTAGAATATGTTCAATTCCAGTACTAATGATACACACTTAATGTTTAGCAAAATTGAGATTATGTCATGTATATCGTCAATTTTTATATCTATAATGAATCCATGTTGTGGATACTCTATTTCTTAGCCCTCAAATAAGTGTCCAAGTAATTCATAGTATTCTTTAATGATTTAGGTCCTCATGTTATTACCATTCAGTGACCTATCCTTATGTTGAGATAGTGATAATAGACTATTGTTTAGATGGGAGAGAGTAAATATTTCATGTAGGGAAAGATTATTGTATGCCTATATTATGTAATTCTATAAGTTTGAAGAAATATTAAGGTAAAGATTTTTGTGTATGTCATGGTTGGTTGAAATTTTGTATGTGATTTATTAAGAATAGTGTGTGGAAGTTGTTAATGATAGAGGTTTGGAGGATATGAGCAAGATGATTTTATGGGTGTTTATTTAGGAGTGCATATGTCGTTAAGAAGATAGGCCTGAATGTCATGTCTGTATAGATATAGATGAATGTATTATCCATTAGTGTATGTCTATTAAGAGGTTTATTGTAGGTGTGGAAGTGGTAATAATTATTATTCATGAGATGAGAAGTTATGTAAACACAGGTTGTATTGAATTCATAATTCTGACTAGTATTATAGTGTTATGGGTACACATTGTATATTCGAGTAGGATTGAACATCGTGAGAGAATTTAGTTCAGTCCAGAATTCAATAGATAGAGTTATTAGTGACCATATGAATATTTTTAGTAGCCTCAAGTGATGTGCGATATTGAAGAGCCTCAAGTAAAGTGCGGTATTGAAGTGGAATGTATAGTTGAGGGAATATTTCAGGAGTATATTTAAGATTGAGAGTAGCAATTGTATTGTCTAAGAAATAAGAATTCCAGTTTATGTTTCATAGGCCTATGTTCCATGTTATACAGTTTAAGCCATATTAAGAATCCTCACTCATATATCTTATTCAGATCATGCCAAATTTCTTTTTGCTCCCTACTGTTATTAAAACTTCTTCGAAAAAGTTTTGCAGAAATACTCTATTTGAGTATAATCTTTCAGTATAATTCAGTCCGTATAGCCAACAATTCAGTTTAAAAGTAAGACAGACAAGTTTCTATGGTTTTTCCATCTTTCGATCTAGTCTTACTATCTGAAGTTTTATAAGTATGTCAATTCCAAGAGGTTATTTGTTCGCATCCATGTAAATAGTAAATTTAGTTCAACTTATGCATCATGTTTTAGATTTAGATACTTAGGCATGATTCAATTCATAAGTGTCCCGTGCAACATCTCATTCTTTCCTTAATATTGCATCCAAGTCAGTATCACTCGGGAATGAAGTTTGTCAAGAGGGAGATATTGTGATACCCCAAGTTTTCACGTCCTAAACCTCTCATCTTTTCTTTATGAAATCAAAATCCAGCCTAATGTAATAATTACTCATAAGTTGACTCTCACATTTGTATCTCAGCCTTATAACCATTCTCTTGTCAGTGATTGTATTCAAGGAATTATTTCTATTCATTATATTCAGTTTATGTATTATGTTAGAGAATTAGTTATGCAATTCTGTTCCAAGTCATGCACATTTAGTACATGATTCAATTACCTCAATGTAGTACTCTCAGTCTAACCAATCTCATTCGAGGATGCATGCTCCAAAGGGGGAAGATATTGTAATACCCCATATTATTCTTAGCTCAATTCCAATCTTAGTTTTATGAATAAGTGGCTTAAATACTGAAAATTTCACCAAGTGTTGGGGACTTATCCATTTTTAAGGCCTCTTAAGTTAGAGGATTTTAAATTGATCTTACCAACCCTGAGATGTTGGTTTTTGAGTAAATTTATGTTCAGGGGTGTAAGGAGCATGTCCTGGGGGAGTTTCAGATTTTTTTGATGAGAATTGGGTCATGTTTGGATCATGATTCTAGCAGCTCATCGTGATAGTGTTTCATTGTAGTGCTAATGGTGATGGCACTCTTACTACATCACAGTGATCATCCAAATTGCATTCCATATACGAATTCAATAGCCTGAGGGGCAATTGTGTCTTGTCCCCTCAATCTAAATCGGCATATCATGACTTATATCACCAAATAGGGAATTATTAGCCCTTTTTCTTCAATTCTTCTCTTAAAAAACCTTATTCATATCATAAAGATAATCAATTCAATTACTTACCTCCAAGGAAAACAAAGGATTAAAGTTCCCAAATCCAAGAAACTTAAATAGGGCATCAAGATTGGTGTTTCTCTTTCAAGATTAAGAGTTTAAGGTATGTAGGAGTTCATCCATAGGTCTCCTTCACTTATGGAGCCCAAGAACCCCTTTTCTTTTTAAATTATGAGTTTCACATCTTTTAAGTTGAATTATCTCTATGAATCTCTTATTGATTTCAATTATGAGTTACGGTTTCATGTGTTTTCAAGTAGAATGAGTCATATCATGTTTGAGTATTGAAATTTCTATACTATGTTCAATTAATTTCAGGATGAATCCCGAAATTATGAATTTAGCCATGTTATCCTATTGTGTTCCTTTGTTTAAGACATTCCCATGTCCAAGTTCATGATTCCTAAGTGTTTGATGAAATTTCTATGCTTATCTAAGTAATTGAACTTAAGACAATGCTTCTTTACTATCATAAAGCCTTGCCTCAGGTTCATGGACTCTTCTACCTTAGCATCTCTCATCTCTAGCAGGAAAAACTTATCTAGAAAATTATGCTAAAATACTTGCCAAGTCATGGGAGCTGCATCCTCTCCTCTACTCTTCTTCTGCATCACTACCCAATCATGAGCAAAATCCTTTAGCCTATAGGACTCTAGCTCTATACCCTCCTCCTTAGAAACATCCATAATCTGGGTGATCTTTTTCACCTCCACAAAATAAAGTTGTGGGTCCTCACCTGCTACTGACCCCAAGCATTCAGATGAGTTCATTCTCATGAAATTTCTAGTCCTGGGTACGGTTGAATCCTCATCTTGCTAAGGGGGGCTGCTGCCTGATGATTCCCCTGAATATTAGTCATCAAAGATTGGTCTAGCACCTAAAATGCTTCCCGGAACTCTACATGTGACACATTCTCACTCGGAGGATCTATGGGCTGAGGTGGCTAGTTATCATCCCTAAGGGCATTGGCTTTGCAAGGAGGCATACTCTGTAAATGCAAGACAGAACTGGATCAGACTGAAATTAACTTAATCTTATGCTCACTCGCACGATATAAATAATAAAACAAGGGAAAACATTACTAAAAACATCCTATAGCCTCCTGTACATAAATGTGGCGCGTAACACACCCATGAACAAGACTCTACTAAATGCATCTTTTCAGACTCCTAGGATACTATTGAACCTTAGGCTCTGATACCAATTTATAATGCCCTAATTTTCTATAACTGGTATACCACACGGTGATCATGATCCTGAATAACCACAAGCTAACCCTCTACTAATATTTGTACCTGAGCACTGCATAATATAAAACAACTATGGAAAAGTAGCATAAACTTTCCATAAGGTTCAAAATGTCTAAAATGCACAAAACTTAAAACTAAATACTGATACATCTGTCTGAAAAGCATCTAACTGTTTGATCTGTGGATTTAATAGGACTTGTCCCCAACTAACTTCATCTACTGAAAATAAATTGAATTTAATATAAAACTAAAGTAGCAGGCATCCTCGAATGAAGAGGACTCACTACTACATCTACTGCTACTGACTGAGTCTGGACTGCTTTAGGTGCTCTATATCTCACATTTTGAACCTATGGTATAAGACACTATAGAGCAAAAAAAAAAGTATGCGTCAATATTTTGAATGTACTAGTATTCTAGATGAGGTAAATCTATATACAGGGGCTTATAAATGAACATAAGTTAACTAATAACATGAGAGTACAAATAAAAATGCATGCATAAATGTACAAATCAAAACTACAATCGTAGTGACACTGAATGCTGAGTTCTGAATACTAGTTTCTAAATACTGACATACTGATGACTGAGTCTACTAATATTGATACCTGATTTTACTAATTAAGTAATACTGAATAGCTGAATCTACTCATATCAATAACTAAGCTCTGAGATTTCTACTATCGGTTGACTAAATAAGAGATCAAATCTCTCTAACAGATGATGTATGAATATGCTATTAATGATAAGTAATTCTTCAATCTGATATTAGTCCTATCTAGTAAGAGATCTCTGATTCTTTTTATAATAGAAATAATGGATTGAGTTTGAGATCAGGCCTATCTAATGGGTAATCTTTAGATCTATTAGTACTGATACTCATTAACTTTATGTGAGACCTGGCCTATCTAGCGGATGGTCTTTCAATCTATGAAATAATATAAGTTTCTTACTGAGATAGGTGACTGTATCTAACAGTCCTAACGTTTGAGCTCTACTCTGAAGACTGATGCTGAAACTGCAACTGTGGGAGCTCTCACTTAACCGACATGCCCCAAATCTAAATTAGTAGGGTCCAAACTGTAACCCTAGTTGGAAGGATGTCAATACCTTGCCACGGGTATTGACACTACTATGGTTAAGCCTCTCTAACAGGTGACCCTGAATAAGAAGTCAATTCTAAGGCAATGAGTGACTCGTAGAAGGTAGTCAATTCTTATTCTAACGGGTGAATCCTGATCCTATGCTAGCTACATAGTTCTCGAGTACAAGGATTGCTGCTAACAACTCTGCCTCTCTAAAGGGGAAGCCACCATACCCGTACTCGCTCGGTCCTAGTTCCTACTCCTAATTGAAAGGCTCTGAACTAATTCTTAATTGAAATTAGAATAAGCTGGATCTGTTATTTATCATATTACTTGACTAATCTGACTGAGTGTTCTTGGTTGCTTTATCTAACGGAATACTACTTGGATTCTACTATCTGACTAAATGCTATTGAATTCTTGTTAGCTTACTGAGTCTCACTAAAGTCTGAACTGAATGCTAAATACTGCTGAATACTATTGAATCAGAATTGAATACTGAGTTGGATTAAACTGATACTAAGGTTGAATTACACTAATACTCAGATTACTGACTTTCTTTATGTTCTATAACTATTTGAATTTTACTGATCATAACATGACTTAGATTATTTCAAGACTGACTCAGCTCTAGGCACACAACTATATTTTTTGGGTACAAGTACCCCCAAGACTCGATAGAAGGAAACTGACAAGACATGACTTCTTGAATTCATGACCAACATCAATCAATATAACAATAGATTCACCATACACTCAATAAAACATCTCTCCAAGTACTTGGAAATACTAATATACATTTACATTGGGAATGCACTCCAGTATTTCATAAATCATCCCACAAGATCTTGCAATAGACACATAACATGCATTCAAGTGTACATATTTGATGATTTCATGCTAATCATTCCACAGTTCATTATCTAAAGCTCTTTAACAAACACTTTGTATGCATGGCTTATACCAAATTGGGGGTTTCTAGTCAACATGCTATAATAGACCTATTTCTTTCACACAAGCAAATTATCAAACACGTGGAAGGCATACTTTGGTCATATAACATCCAATACACATAATTAATATGATTACATAATTCAACATGCTTATTGAAGGACTTTTATCATGATCATCACATAATCAACACATACTAAGATAAAAGCTTAAATCTTTATAATCAAAACAAGAATCAAAACTTATCAATAACATTAACTTTAATTTCTCTACACATAAACCATAAAAACTCATAAAATATAATCTTTTAACTTTAAAAAGGAATTCTTAAACGTCTTGGGTGGAAGGGACCTAAGAATGAACAACTGCATACCTTAGTTTCTTGATTTGGAGAGAATTTATGGAGGAGTCCTTGAGTTCTTGAACTTTTGGGTTAAACCCCTAGGTTGTTCTTGAGAGAAAATTGAGAGAAAACCTTATAATTTGGGTTTAATGAGGCTGAATTACCTATTTTTGGGCATATATTGGGGTAGAAAAATTACCCATTTACCCTTGAAAAATGGCTGAAAGCTGAAATTTTGACTGCGTGCCGTGGACCATGTGTCACATGCCCTATTCCTCTGCACTGGATCATGCGTCGCATGCTTTATCACATGATAGGCCTAGTGAGATGGACCATGCGATGCATTCTAATCGCATGACCTTACTGTTTAAAAATCAAAACAAGCCTTTAATAGATTCCAAAAATTTCAAAACTCACCTGGAATGTACTAGTGACTTGCCCCATCGCAATGCCACTTGAAAATAGAAAAATGGATGTTGAAAAGTTCATGAAATAATTCATCCAAGTTCATAGGCTTATGGCATGAAAAATTTCCAATACTTAGCCAAATTTTCTAAGAGTTCAGCCTTACTTTGCATGCTTTAGAAGCTCTAACAACTAGGGAAATTTATAGGGTCTTACATTTTTTCCCCTGTGGGAATATTTGTCCTCGAATGTGGCTGACTATGCTGAGATTTCTGATAGACTGAACTTACTTACGGAATGAGAACATATGAAACATATCTATATGACAGGAATTACTGATATTCTTAGTTATTAAATTAAACATGCATATCTGATTCAAAGCTTGTATTGAGAATATGAGCATGAAACTAAATGCATTTAAGGAATTTATAACTTCAAGGATTTATAAAGTATCTCCCCCCTTGGGAAACTATGTCCCTCTAAGAATACATGCTTCACTGATATCTTGAGGTGGTACACAGGGCACCTACGAACGGAATCATGATTGATTATCTGAGATAAAAAAATAATGCATGATTCATGAACTAATCTATACTCACAACTACTAGGATACTCCATCTTAGAATAATTACACTCCCAAGATTTCTCATTGCATGCTTAGATGAAACGATGAGAAAACAAACTATATGAATCTGACTGTCAGACTGCTAAACTGAATGCTGGCTCTACTAACTAACTTATACTGGAAACTTAAGCTCAAATGGAAGAAAAGAATCAAAAAAATCATATCATAGAGATAAAAGACTCATAACATACCCGAATCTATGTCAGGGAAACTTTTCTAATTATGGCTTGTCGAAAAGGGAATAGAGTAGGTTCTGACGCTGACCACAAGTAGTACTAAGTGTGGAACCCTACTAACTCAAATATATAACCTTCTGAGCTAACACTCTGAACTCCTACATCCTATGGCCTGGCTTACAACATCCAAAGCATACCTGACTATTAGCTCTGCACGCACTTAGGTGATTCTTACTACATTCTCAACAAAATGGATAGGTGCGCTCACTTAAAACATTACTCTGGGCTCTAGAGCGTAGCGCTCCATCATGACTTACATCTCTAAACTGAGGTATGGGTACACTAGCCGATGATGGAGATGGGACTGAAAATCTTTCACTATGCTAAGAACTGTTACCACCCTGTGACCCTGGCTGGGAGAAACTATGACTACCTATTTTGGATTTCTTATTTGATCTCTCTATTTTCTTTATCTTATCTGACTCAATTTGATGAGCATGCATCATTAACCTAGCAAGATCCATCTATTTATTTAGCATGGTGGTTCTACACTGCTTCGATACCAACCTGGATACACCAGTTACAAACTTACTCAAACTCGCTCTAGGGTTAGCTATCTAGTTAGGAGCATACTTAGCTAACTGATTGAACTTAAGACAATACTCCTTTACTATCATGGAGCCTTGCCTCAGGTTCATAAATTCTTCTACATTAGCTTCTCTCTTCTATAGCGGAAAAAATTTATCTAGAAAGGCATCTTGAAATATTTGCCAAGTCATGGGAGTTGCATCCTCCCCTCTAATCTTCTTCCACATCACTACCTAATCATGAGTAATATCCTTCAGCATATAGGACGCTAAATATACACCCTTTTCCTTAGAAACATACATAATCTGGGTGATCTTCTTTACCTCTTCAATATAAAGCTGTCCTCACTTGCTACTAACCCAAAGAATTCTGGCGGGTTTATTGTCATGAAATTTCTAATCCGGGCTATGGCTGAATCCCCATAGTACTGAGCGGGCTTCAGCCTGATAATTCCCCTGAATATTAGTCATCATAGCTTGGGCTAGCACTTAAAAAGTTTCCCAGAACTCTGCATGTGACATATTCTCACTTGGAGGATCTACGAGCTGAGGTGGCTGGTTATCGTACTTACGGGCATTGGCTTTGCAAAGAGGCATACTCTGTAAATACAAGAGAGAACTGGATAAGACTGAGAATTAACTTGAGCTTATGATAACTCACATAGCATTAATACTAAATGAAGGGAAACCATTTCTAAAAACTTCCTATAGCCTCTTGTATATAAATGTGGCGTGCAATACAGCCATGCACAAGACTCTAATAGATACTGCTTCTAAGAATCCTAGGACACTATTGAACCTTAGACTCTGATATCAAGTTTCTAATGCCCCAATTTTCTATAATCGGAATGCCACACGGTGCTCATGATCCCAAAGAACCACAAGCTAAACCTCAACTGAAATCTTTACAAGAGCACTGGATAATATAATATAACAAATATGAAACACTAGCAAAACTTGACATAAGGTTTAAAACATCTAAAATGCTTAAAACTAAAAATTGAATACTGATACATCTGTCTGAAAAGCCTCTAATTGTTTGATCTATGGAGTTAATGGGATATGTCCCTAACTAACTCCGTCTAATTAAAATAAATTAAAGGTAATATAAAAATAAAGTAGGAGGCATTCTCGAATGAAGAGGACTCACTATTACATATACTGCTGCTGACTGAGTTTGGACTACTATGGGTGCTCTGGATCTCGCGCTTCTGAACCAATGGTATAAGACACCATAGCACAAGAGAAAAGTATGCGTCAGTACATTGAATATATTGGTATGCTAGATGAATTAAGGTTGTATGTGAGGTCTTATATATGAACATAACTTAACTAATAACATGTGAATACTGAATGAAGATACTTGCATGAATGTACAAACCGACACTGGAATCACAGTAACACTAAATACTAAGTTATGAATACTAATTTCTGAATACTAACATACTGATGGCTAAGTTTTGTAATATTGATAGCTGAGTTTATTAAGGAATATTGAATAGTTGAATCTACTCATCTCAATAACTGAGTTTTGAGATTTATATTATCGACTCACTAAATCTGAGATCAAACCCCTATAACAAATGATCTATGAATCTACTAATAATGATAAGGAATTCTTGTATCTGAGATTAGTCCTATCTAGCTGGACATTTTTGAATCTTTTGATAATATAAATGATGGACTGAGTTTGAGATCAGTCCTATCTAACGGGTGATCTTTGGATCTATTAGTACTAATACTGATTAACTTTATGTGAGACTATGCCTATATAGTCGATGGTTTATAAATCTATGGAACTATCTAAGTTCCTTACTGAGATAGGTGACTTTATTTGACAGTCCTGATTTTTGAGTTCTACTCTGAAGACTAAAACTGAAACTACAACTGTGGGAGTTCTCACTTAACCTCCATGCCCTAAATCTGAACAAGTGGGGTCCAACCTGTAACCCCAGCAGAAAGGGTGTCAATACCGTGCCATGGGTATAGACCCTACTACGGTCAATCCTCTCTAACTGGTGACCCTAAATAAGAAGTCAAGACTACTTAATAAGTGACTCCTAGAAGGTAGTCAAGCCTTATTCTAATGGGTGACTCCTGATCTTGCGGTGACTGCATAGTTCTGGAATACAAGGATTGCTACTAACCACTCTACCTCTCTAAAAGGGAAGCCTCTAACCCTTCACTCGCTCAGTGCAAGTTCCTACTCCCAACTAAAAGTCTCTGAACTGATTCTTAACTGAACTTAGACTGAGCTGAATCTGTTATTGATCATATTACTTGACTAATCTGACTGAGTTTGCTTGGTTCCGTTATCTAACAGAATACTACATATATTCGACTATCTGACTAAATGCTACTGAACTCTTTCTAGCTTACTGAGTCTCACCGAAATCTAAACTAAATAACGAATACTGCTGAATACTATTGAATCAAAACTGAATATTGAGTTGGATTAGACTGATACTGAGGCTGAATTACTTCAATACTAATATTGCTGAATTTCTTTACATTCTATAACTTTCTAAATTTTACTGATCATAGCACAACTGAGGTTATTTCGAGACTGACTCAGCTCTAGGCACACAACTATATTTTTCTGGTACAAGTACCCTCAAGACTCGATAGAAGGAAGTTGACAAGACATGATTTCTTGAATTAATGACCAACATCTATCATCATAAGAATAGATTCACCATACACTCAATAAAACATCTCTCCAAGCACTTGGAAATACTAATATACATTTACGTAAGGAATGCACTCCAACATTTCATAAATCATCTTATAAGATCTTGCATTAGACATATAATATGCATTCAAGTGTACATATTTGAGGATTTCATGCTAATGATGACACAATTCATTCTCTAAATATTTTTAACAAACACTTGGCATCTATTTCTCATACAAAATTGGGGGTTTCTAGTCAACATGCTATAATAACCCTATTTCCTTCACACAAGCAAATTATCAAACACGTGGAAGGCATACTTTTGTCTTACAACATCCAATACACATAATTAACATTATTACATAATTCAACTTGCTTCTTGAAAGGCTTTTATTATGCATATCACATAATCAACACATACTAAAATAAAAGCTTGAACCTTTATAATCAAAACATGAATCAAAGCTTATCAATAATATGAACTTCAATTTCTATTCACATAACCCATACAAACTCATAAAATATAATCTTTAAAATTTAAAAAGGGATTCTTAAACTTCTTGGGAAGAAGATACCCAAGAATGAACATCTACATACCTTAGTTTCTTGATTTGGAGAGAATTGACGGAGGAGTCCTTGAGTTATTATTCTTTTAGGTTGAAACCCTAGGTTGTTCTTGAGAGAAAATTGAGAGAAAACCTTATAATTTGAGTTGAATGAGGCTGAATTATGTGTTTATGGACATATAGGGGTAGTAAAATAACCCATTTACCCTTAAAAAAATTGGGCTGAAAGCTGAAAATTTTGGCAGCGTGCTATGGACCATGCGTCACATGCTCTATTCCTCCACACTGGATCATGCGTCACATGCTCTATCGCATGATAGGCCCACTGAGATAGACCATGAGATGCATGCTAATCTCAATGTCAATTAGATGATAACTGCCACTGTCTCAGCCTATTATTTAGTGTAGTTTCAGTTTAGATTTTCTTTACTTAAGTATACAGATTCTTAGTTATTCAGTTATATGATTCCAATCATTATGTTTATGAATTATTTTAGAAATATGATTATTCTTGGTCTTGCATTCTTATTTATTATAGTTTTTATGCATTCATTCTTAGTTGTCTCATGGTTTCAGTTAGTCCTTACCTCATATGTACAACACCCTGCAATTTCAGTACAGTAATTCAAACTAAGTACAGTTCAGTTTTACATGATTAGTATTCAGTTATCAGTCAGTCAGTTAATTAGATCAACTTAGTATATGCTATTTCTGATTTTCTATGTTTATTCATTCGTGCTTAATACATGTGTATATTTAGATCCCTGTGTTATGTCAGTTTGTATCACATAGTTTTAGAGACAACATTTGTACAGTACCCCTGTTTTACTATTTCCCAGCTTCAGTTCTACTTATTTTACAAAGGTAAAGTTCTAAGAAACTAAGCTTAGTCATACACTAGCTTATCAGATTATGTTTGTTAATCATGTTTTAAGATACTTCAGATTTTAGTGTATTTCAATCTCTTAGTGAGTATACTTACGCTTAGCATACAATTTTTAAGATTAGATACGAAATCAGTTTTGATTACTACATTCATCCCCCTCTTAATTAGTACATTCCAAAAATACTAATCCATATATACGTCTGTGTTTCTACATTCCTTCATAATGTTGTTACTAGTTGTAGCCCATGCATCATGAACCGAAAGTTGTAGTTTCTAGCTAGCAGGTGATGAGTTCTCCTATTACGGGGACTCTAGTAAGATGTTGTTCATGTACTTTATTTTTATTATTCATATGTACTAATTAGTGGTAGTTGGGGGCATGTCTGAGCTATCTATAGTCAGTATAGTAGTGTCTTCATAGATGTCAGTCAGCGTCAGTCTTGAAATTTGTGTTCACTCTTCAGTTTTATCAGATTGTAAATTGTATCAGTATTATATTTTTCCTAGATTTTATCATTATTATATTTCAACACTGCAGAACAAGCTATTTAATGTACTATGTATAAGTTTATCAAGCAGTATGCCAATTCATAGGTTAGCTTGGGATCACTTGTAGTTCCAAGCACCGTGTTACGACTAGGGGTAGTCTCAAGTTGTGACACACAACCACATAAGGGGTCACATACGAAAGGGTAGAACCCTTATAAATCTAGCAAAAAATACCATGAGTGAAAAGCTGTAACATACTATCATATTCCAAAATAATGCCTAGAGATGATTGGCACCTGCCAAGACCACTTATTGGGAGAACAAGTTTTGTTTACACTTTATCATCTAATAAGCACTACATAAACTATGTGTGATTTAAATGCATCAATAAGTCAAGAATAATTGTTCAACAAAAATCCATAATCAAACTATAAATTCAACAATCACTTAAGAACTAATTCTCTATCCCAAACCCCACAAAAACATATTGAGCATCTAAAATAGAGTTCCATGAGATCAAACTTTGGCATGAAAACCCAATGAAAAGAAACATAAACTACATACCGAAAGCTGAAATAAAACCCTTCACAAACAATGTGAAGGCTCACCTTAGCAATAGAATCCTCACAAAGCAACCATCACCACTAGTTTCACTTTGCACAGTAGTATCTGCAGATATGTAAGCAAGGAGTGATCTATATATAAATATAACTCAGCAACATCTCGGACTCGCTACTTTAAATACGCTTAGGAAAAGCATTAAAAAATACAACAAAACCAAGAACTTTAAATTAATACACAGGAGTTATATCATAATAGGATACCGAAAGAGGCCCAACAATCCTTCATCAAGAATTGGAACTTACAAAAGGGAATTATTTTCCCCTTTCACCCTAAATTGAAAGGGAAATTTGAGTCATTTCCTTCAACCTATTTTATCCTTAACACAAATTGGAACTTACAAAAGGGAATTATTTTCCCCTTTCACCCTAAATTGCTCTCAATAAACCCCCATTCCCTAGGAAAAAACCCAAGCTTCATTCTCAAGAAATCAAGGGTTTAAGCATCTAAGTTTTAGAAATCTTTAGGGTTATAATTATTAAGGTATGGGGGATGTTTTTCCATGGGTCCTTTTCACCTATGAAGCCCAAAAACCCTCTTTTTAACTAACGAATGGATTTTTCTCTTATTATGAAGTTTTGTATTTTAAAGAAGGTTTAAATTCATTCATTCCTTAGTAATTTGAACTCAATTCATATATATGTATGATCCTATGTCAAGTTAGGTTGCTTCATGCTTTAAATTTTAGTTTCCCATGTAATATTCAAGTGAATTTCATGTTAAATCCCTAATTTATGAATTTTTCCTTGTCATCATATAGTTTTCCTTATACATAAAACATTCCCATGTCTGAGTGTCTTTAACTGTCTGAATATAGAGTTATGGGATAAATCCCTAAATAAATCTAACTATAAAACATGCTAAATCTATTGAAATACTGAAATAAAATAATATCCTCGAAGCATGAAGAACCACTACTAAATCTACCATTGATATCCTATGTTGCTAAGTATGATCAGTAACTCATGCGTATGAACCTATGATATGAGACATCATAATGCAAAAGAGAGCATACGTCATTACAAGAAAAGTATTGGTATGCTAAGTGCGATAAGGATGATATACATGGGTTCATATGCATGGGATGATAACTGACTAAATGAACATCATGAAGAAACTAGATGAGTGTACATGCAAAACTGTAACTTCTGAACATACTGAATATGCAATAATGTGCATGTAGATATACATCATGTATCTGAGATTATACTAAAACTGAGTGTTGAATTCTAAAGGTTCAGTAAGTTATAACTGATATCCCTGGTTTGATAGAACTGAATGAGGTCTTTATAAAATACTTGGACTGAAACTATAATGATGGTAGTGTTTATCTAACTGACATTCCGTGATTATAAACTGAGTTAGGGTCCAACCTGTGACACCATTTAGAAGGCTGTTAGCACCTAGCCATGGGATACTAATAATGAAGTGTCAACCCTAATCTGATAGGAAGAATTATGAAATATATAAATATGATGGTGTCAATCCTAGTTTATTAGGAAGACGACTTACCCTATGCTGGCTACGTAGTTCTTTAATGCAGGGATTGCTACTAAGGGTCAAACCCTTTACTGGCAAAATTGCCCCAATCCTTGGATTCGATCGATGCTGAATCCTATTCTAAACTGAATCAACACTTAACTGATTCAATGGACTATACTAGGCTTGAATGAACCAAAACTGATCTTGATGACTAACTAAACTGGACTTAGTTCTATCACTGACTGAGTACTACTATTCTTGATCTTTACTAGGATTATTCTATAAATATTGAAAATAAATAAGCAACTATATTTTGGGTAATAAATACCCTCAGGTATTGATAGCATTAATAATAAATCATAGCAATAGTAATTGTTCACAATTCATTCACTAAGCATGTTGTCAAACACTTGGAGGTCATGAACTTGTACATGAATGAGAATACATTATAACATTTTATGATTACACTGTTCAATTCACATGGAAATTCTATCAAACACTTGGGGAGCATAATTAATGCCGACAATAATGAACAACACATAAGCCTTATTACTACAGCTTAAACTTACAAATTTAAGGGTTTTTACTTGAGAGATTTATAATTCAGCACAGATGCTAACTTAATTTAATGGAACTCATAAAATATCTTAACTTTAAACCCATACGAAAATACAAAAATGATCATAATTCAATTCATAACATGGGAATAATAATTCATGTTTTTGAAAAGGGTTTTGGAACTCCAACGATGGAAGGACACCCAAGGATGAACACCTAACATACCTTGATTGTTGATTTCATGATAATTATGGTGAATTATTGGGACTTCATCTTGAGCTTGATAAACTAGGGTTTATTCCTTGATAGGATTTTATGAATAATGAATGTATTTTGCCCTTTTGGAAGCTTAATTCCATGTTTTTGTTGAATTAGCTGAGGGGAAAATGACCTAATTGCCTTCGAAAGGCAGAATTTAAGTGAGAAAAATATGCACAGTGACGTGATTGGTGATGCAACACATAGATGGGGTTGATGCGATCATCAACATGTTGCATCGATGGTGTTAATTCTATAGCCAAAGCGAAGCATTGGCTTTGCTATTTTGACCATCCAAACACAACTCAAATGACGTCCAAAAATTTTAAAACTCACACAATATGATCTAATGACATGCTTAAGCATGAATCAATTTAAAAATCGACAATCTAAGGCCGAAAAAATCACAAATGGTATCATTGAAATATCGAGGCCAAAAATAAGACTAAGTGTCAACACTTCACTGAAATTTTCTAGTTCTGGGACCTCTTTTAGCATGCTATATAGCACTGAAATGACTAGTAATTTGCAGGGTCTAACAATATCTCCCCTTTGGAAAATCATTCTCGAATAAGAATGATTGAAATAAGAGGAACTAAGGAATTGTATTTACACTTACCTGCATAACTGAAGCATGACTGTATTTTGTAAGCATGACTAAACTATTTCCTGAATGCATGATTGGTATGAGAATATTTTGTAGTTGTAACTGAGCATGGAATTTGGAATTGAGTAAATCTAAGGATGCCTATTACCTTAGGCCGAGTCTGAGTTTGCGGAGAAGATGTAAGGATACTTGGTTTGCATGTCTGCTTCTTCCTCCCAAGTAGCTCCCTTAATGAACTGATTTTGCCCAAACATTTGACCAAACGAACTTAGTTATTCCTTAGTCTGTGAATTTGACAATCAAGGCTTTTGATTGGAACTTCCTCATAAGAGAGACTATTAAGAACAGCCACACTTTGTATAGGGACTACAACTGCTGGGCCACCAACATACTTCTTTAGCAAGGAGATGTAAAACACTGTGTGCACTAACGCTAAGTCTGCAAGTACCTCAAGCTCATACGCTACCTTATCGAAATGGCTCAAGATTTTTTTAGGACCAACGTATCGGGGTCTAAGATTCCCCTTCTTACAAAATCTCTTCACCCCTTTTATGGGAGAAATTTTCAAATACACATAATCACCAATCTCAAATTCAAGGTCTTTCCATCTCATATCTGTGTAATATTTCTATCGGCTCTCGGCTACCTTAAGCCTCTTTTTGATTAACTTATCTTTCTCTAAAGAACTAAAAATCAATTTAGTCCCTACCACCATGGCCTGACCTACGTGAAATCAACCAATGGGAGACCTACATCTTCTCCTATAAAGAGCCTCAAATAGATCTATCTGAATACTAGTATGATAGCTTTTATTATACACAAACTCAATAAAAGGTTAGTGGTCATCTTAACCACCCTTAAAGTTGACTACACATGCTCTCAACATATCCTTAATGGTCTAAATGGTCCTTTGTACTTGACTATCTGTCTAATGGTGAAAGGTTATACTGAGGTAAGATTGTGTACCATGATCCTTTTGGAAGGCTTACTAAAATTGGGAGACGAACTTCATGCCTCTATCTGAAATAATGGACAATGAGACACTATATAACCTAACCAACTCTCTGATATAGAGCCTGGCATAGTCCTCAGCTAAATAAGAGGTATGAATAATAAATGGGTTGATTTGGTCATCCTATCCACAATGACCTAAATTTAGTCATGCTAACGATGAGCACGAGGTAAACCTATCACAAAGTCTTTGTTCACTTCCTCCCACTTCCATGTGCGAATACCAAACTCCTTTATAGACCCACTATGTTTTTGATGTTCAATCTTAACCTGCTGAAACATAGAGCACTTAGCCACAAACTCCATAATATCTCTCTTCATCCCACTACACCAATAGATCTCCCGCAAATCATAGTACATCTTAGTGGCCCTTAAATAAATAGAGTAATGTAAACCATCAATTTCTGCAAAAAATTTCTATCTCACGCCAGCCATACATGGTACACATAGCCAACCTTGGCAATGCAACCTACCATCCCCCCCTTGGGAGAAAACCTCCCCTTTTTATCTCTAATAGACTCTTTTAACTTAACTAAACTCGGATTTCTGTCCTGCTTTTATTTCACATCAAAAACTAAAGGATACAATAAATAATTCTTCACCGACACACTACCCTTAGCCGAATCAACCAAACAGATACCTAGTCTGGTAAGCTGATAGACCTCCTAAACTAATTTTTTCTTACAATCCTAGACATTAAAAATACTGCCCATGGGCAACCTACTGATTGATCTGCTACTACATTGGCCTTGCTCAAATGACATAGAATGCTTATGTCATAATCTTTCAACAGCTCTAACCACCTTCTAGGATGCAAGTTTAGGTCTTTCTGCGAAAATACGTACTGCAGGCTTTTGTGGTTTGTGAATATATCAACATTCACCTGATACAAATAGTGTCTCCAAATATTTAAGGAAAACACAATAGATGTTAATTCAAGATAGTGGGTGGGATAGTTCTTTTCATGTGGCTTAAGGTATTTAGAGTCATAGGCTATAATCTTACACTTTTGTGTCAAAATACACCCCAAGACAACTCTGGAAGCATCACAATATACAACAAATCCATCTAATCTATCAGGAAATATCAAAAATGGGTTGTAGTAGGTAAAGTCTTCAACTCATTAAAACTCTTCTCATAAGAGTCTGAAAAATAGAATTTGACTTTCTTTTAAGTCAATTTGAAAATAGGGGATACATTAGATGAAAATCCTTTAATAAACCATTGGTAATAGCCAACCAAAACCAAGAAAATCCTGATATCTTATAGAGATATGGGTTTAGGCCAATTTCTCACTTCTTTATTCTTTGGAGAATCAACTTTAATTCCATCACCAAAAATGATATGATCAAGAAAACCTACTAATCTTAGATAAAGTTTGCACTTACATAATTTTGCAAACAACTGATGGGCTTTGAGAGTCTATAATACTATTTTGAGATGCTCCGTGTGATCATGTTCACTACGGGAGTAGAAAATTATTTTATCTATGAAGACTAAACGAACATGTCCAAGTACTGCTCATCAAGTCCATAAAATATACTGAGGAATTGGTTGGACCAAATAACATGACTAGGAATTCAAAGTGACCATATCGAGTTCTTAAAGCTATTTTTGGAATGTCACATTCTCTGACTCTGAGCTGATGATAGTCGAATCTGAGGTCTATCTTAGAGATGTAACTGGAACCCTGATGTTGGTCAAATGAGTCATCGATTCTAGGAAGTTGATACTTGTTCTTGATGGTGACATTGTTCAACTAATTGTAGTTAATACACATTCGTAGAGAAACACCTATCTTATATACAAATAAAACTGGTGCACCCCACGGGGAGATGCTAGGTCTGATGAATCCCTTATTTAGGATATCCTTCAACTGTTTCTTTAACTTTCTTAAGTTCAGCTGCAGCTATCATCCACATGGAATATAAATGGATTGATTTTTTGGAAGAAGGTCAATTCAAAAGTCAATTTCCCTTTTGAGAAAAACTTTAGGGAGATCTTTGAGAATCACATCTGGGAATTCACTTGCAACTGGAACTGACTCAAGGTTTGGAATCTCAAAACTAGAGTCTTTGACTCACACAAGATAATAGGAATCCCCCTTGGATATAATTTTTCTCACTCTAAGGTATGAAATATGTCGACCCGTAAGTGTTGTGGTACTACCCCTCTACTCTAGGACAGGTTCTTTAGCGAATTAGAAATATAGAACTCTATTCCTAAAATCAACTAAGGCATAGCATAAATAGAACCAATTGATGCTAAGAATGACGTCAAAATCTTTCATCTCTAACTCTACTAATTCTTCTGAAGTAACTTTCTGAGATATCATAACCGAAAAGTTCTTGTATACTCATCGGACTATGATGGATTTAACCACTGGGTTAAGAAAGAAAAAGGCTCTATTAGGATTTTGGGACTAACTCTGAAGTATATAACTATATAAGGATTTACAATGGATAAAGAAACTCCTGGATCTAGCAAAGAATAAATATGTAATGTTAAATTTATAATGTACTAATGACCATATCACCAGAACTTTCCTGATCTTGACGGGACTGGAGTGCATAGATCTTATTTGGATCTTGCCCACTAGTGGCACTAGAAGTGGTACCCTGTTGAGATAAAAAACTGGTATGAGCTAGGGGATGACTATGTTGACTCTGCGAACCCTCCTAAGGACATTCTATGATCTTATGATCTGGTTTACCACCCCTAAAACACACATCACTGCTAGCCTTGCAGACACCCTGATGATTTCTACCATATTTCTAAAAATGAGGATTTGTTCGAGCATTGCTAACACTACCATGAGATTTAGAGCCTAATGCCCTATCCTTATTACTATTTCTAAATTTAGACACTGGATCACTGGCAAGAACGGAGCTAGCACTGAAGATTTTAGGCAAAACTAAGGATGATTATCACCCTCTGACTTAGGACGAGTTAATTTGCAGCCACCTATTCTAGCCTTCTTTGTTTCCCTCTCTTTCTCCTTAGTTTATGTTTTTCTATTTGTTGAGCAAAGACCATCAACCTAGCCAAGTCCATCTCTTTAATCAACATTACGGTCCTACACTCCTTGAATACACTATTGGATACTCCAGACACAAACTTACTCATCTTATAGTTGCTATTAGCTACCACATGAGGAGAATATCTGGTTAATTAAGTAAACTTAAGAGAATACTCTACCCTACTTTAATTTAATGAGCTCTGAAATATTATCTTCCCTCAAATCTAATAGGAAGAGCTTATCTACAAAGGCAGTAGTAATCTTTTACTATTCTATAGGGCTTGCATCTGTGGCCCTATCTACCTCCTACTTCTTAAACCATATATGAACCACATCCTGTAACTGCTAAGCAGCTAACTCAGCACTCCTACTCGTGGTTACTCCCATAATATTTGTTACCTTTTGGACCATCTCAAGGAATTTCTATGGGTCCTTTTCAGATTTAGCACTTGAAGACAAAGGAGGGTTCATTCAAGTGAAGTCTCAAATTCTAGCTATAACAGTATTGGACACTGGGTTGGCCTGAACAATAGTTGGGTATTCATTTTGAGATTCCACAGAATGGGCTAGAGTGGTGAAATCTACCCAAAATTCTACGTGAGAAACATGCTCTTTAGAGGATATTTCTGAATAGGCTGAGGTGCTGGTTGGTTTCCTGTTCTTTTTCCATTGGTGTTTTTGGAAGGAATATTCTATAAGTAAAAGGGAAAATTGGATTAGACAGAGAGTTTAACTTGAGCTCATGCTCACTCTCATGACATAAATACTAAAAGAAGGGAAACTATTCCTAAAAAATCTCATAGCCTCTTTTCCATAAGTATCGCGCGCTACATATCTATGTACAAGACTCCACTTGGTGCGACTTTCATACTCCCTAGGATCTTTTGAACCTTAGGATCTGATACCTAGTTTATAACTTCCTGATACTACACCCTAGGCATTACACGGTGCTTATACCTCAAAGGATCATAAGGTAACCCATGAGTGGTACCTGCTGTGAGCACTGAATAATAATACTGAAAAATATATGCAAATTTAGGTTGAAAATGCCATAAGGTTCATTAACTAAAAATAAATATTTAATACTAATAATACTACTAAAAATACTAAACATCTATCTGAAGTAATCTAGTTTGAAATCCTCTAACTATCTGAATGTGGAGTTGACGGAACAAGTCCCAAACTAACTATGACTTTTGAACATACTAAATCTGCTGAAATTCTAAAATAAAATAATATCCTTGATGGATAAGGACTCACTACTGAATCTGTTGCTGATACCCTGATCTTTCAAGTATGATCAAAAACTCATGCATTTAAACCTATGATATGAGACATCATAGCGCAAAAGAAAGTAACCGTCAGTACGTAGAATGTACTAGTATACTAAGTGAGGTAAGGTTGATATACATGGGTTCATATGCATGAGATGATAACTGATTGAATGAACATCATGCAGTAACTGAATAAGTGTACATGCAAAACTAAAACTATTGAACATACTGAACATTCAATACCATACATAAGGATATATGTCATGTATCTGAGATTGTACTAAAGTTGAGTAGTGAATTCTTATGGTCGAGTAACTATAACTAATAGCCATGGTTCGATAGAAATGACTAAGTTATTTACTGAATACTGAGACTAAAACTTTAACTATGGGAATGTTGATCTAATTGACATACCACAATTATAGACTAAGTTGAGGTCCAGCCTGTGACCCCAGCTGGAAGAGTATTAGCACCTTTCCATAGGATACCAACAATGCTATATCAACCCTAATCTAGCAATAAAACGTATGGAATATATATATATATATATATATATATATTATGGCATTAGCCCTAGTCTACCAAGAGGACAACTTACCCGATGTTGGCTATGTAGTTCTGTAATATAAGGACTGCTACTAATGGTCAAACTCTTTGCTAGTTGGAATTCCTCCATCCCTAGGTTCTTTCAATTTTGAGTCCTACTCCCAATTGAATCGATAGTGACATGATTAACCAGACTATACTAGGCTTGACTAAACCAGAACTGATTGTGTTGATTGACTGAACTGGCCTAAGTTTATTAACTTCTACTACTGACTGAGTACTATTGTTCTTGACCTTTACTGGGACTATTATATAACTACTGCAACTAAGTAAACATCTAGATTTCAGGAAATAAGAAACCCCAAGACTCAATAACATTAGTAATAAATAATAAAAAATCTTGAAAACATAGCAATAGTTAATTGTTCACTATTCATTAACTGAGACATTTTGTCAAACACTTGGAGGTCATGTTCTTATACATGAATGAGAACACATGATAACATGTCATGATTACACTATTCAATTCATATGTACCTTCTATAAAACACTTGGGGAGCATAATTAATTCAGATGATAATAAACAACACATATGCATCATGACTACAACTTAAACTTGAAAATTCAAGGGTATTGATATAAGAGATTCATAATTCAACACACATGCTTACTTAATTTCATGGAAATCATTAAAGATCTTAACTTGAAATGCATACAACAGCACAAACATGAGCATAATTCAATTTATAACATGGGAATAATAATTCAAGTTTTTGAAAAGGGTTCTTGAACTCCAAGGGTGGACGGAAACCCAAGGATGAACACGTAACATTCCTTGATTATTGATTTTGTGAGAATTATGGTGAATTCTTGGGGCTTGATCTTGAGCTTGATGAAATAGGTTTTATTTCTTAACAGGATTTTATGAATAATAAATATATTTTGCCCTTTTAGAAGCTTAATTTCATATTTTAGTTGAATTGGGTAAGGAGAAAAGGACCTAACTCCTCTTTGAAAGTCGAAATTTAAGTGAGAAAACTATGCCCAGCGATATAATTAGAGGAGCACCGTATTAATGGGGTCGACACAATCACCGATGTTTTGTGTCAATGGTTTCAATATGATAGCTAATACGATATGTTGGCTAGCTAATTTGGCCATCCTAACACAACTCAAACGATGTCTGAAAATTCCAAAACTCACCTAATATGACCTATTGACATCCCTGATCATGAATCAATTAAAAATAGATAGTATAAGGCCGGAAAGATTTCAAATGATGCCATTGAAATATCAAGGCCAAAAATAAGACTAAGTGTCAACACTTCGCTGAAATTTCTATGTCTGGGACCTTTTTTGTCATGCTATATATGACTGAAATGACTAGGACTTTGTTGGGTCTTACAATTTATGATCCTCATGGTTTTGAATTAATGTCTATGTTTTAGGTCCTTGAACCATAACTTCATATTATAGTTTTAAGATTTGATATTGAATTTTTGATCATTCAATACCGGAGGGTTATGAACACCCAATATCTATGTTTATTACAGGATTTTAGATATATCAAGTAATGATTCCAGTTATACCATGTATGTTACTATTTGCTTAATTATTATGATCATGATGAGCAATGTCAGTTGTTATGTTCATTAAAATTTAGTTCAGTTCAATACCAGTGTTAGTTTAGTTAGGAGTAGGATTTAGCCTCAACCGAATGAACGGATGGTAGCTTTCTCATTAGTTTAGGCAGAATCATTAGTAGAAGTCCCTGTATTCCAAAATTACATAGCTAGCATAGGATATAAGGGGTCACCAGTAAGTTTAAGGTTGACTTTCTCACAGGGGTAACTTGACAGTTTAGGCTTGACACCCTTGTCCTTTAAGACATCAATTTAGTAGATCCATACAACCAATACTAGTACCCATGGAACGGTACTGAAACCCTTCCAAGTAGGGTTACAAGTTTGACCCCAATTAGATTAGATTGGGGCATGCTAGTTATATGATACCTCCCACAATCTCAGTTTAGTATTCAGAGTATGTCATTTTAGGTTTGCATAACCAAGTACGCATTTATTGAGTTATTCAGATATTCGCCACTCGGTTATACAAATTATTTTAGTACATGTTTATTCTTGGTCTTGAATTCTCATATATTATATGTTCATGTATTCATACTTAGTTATCTTATGCATTTAAGCTAGTCCTTATTTTATATTCCAATGCATTAAAAGTATTGACCGCATACTTTACTTTGCACTATGTTATCTTATATCATATGTTTGGATATGCATATTCCCAATTATTCTTAGACAACTCAATGTTACTTAGAAGTTATAGTGGTGATTCCTCATTAACCAAGGTTATGATTTTCTTATTTCAGTTATTTTAGTACTTCCTTATGTTTAGTTAGCCGAAGTTAGTTGAGAGATTATCCAATCAACTATTCATGATTTTTAGAGGATTTCAGCAATCAGTTATACAGTTAGTCAGTTATTTCAGTAGTTACAGTTGCTTCAGATAACTATTGGGTTCCTAGTATTTTATCAGATATTTTAGACATACTTTGATACGTATTCTAGTATTATGTTTTACAATACCTTAGCAATCTATCTTCAACTTATATATTATATTTTTATTTTGCTCAGTGCTCATAGCAGGTACCAGCTCATAGGTTAGCTTATTGTCACTAGTGATCATAAGCACCATTTTTGCAACTAGGAGGTAGCCTTAAGTCATGGAAAAACATGATATCAGAACATAGGGTTTTAAAGTGTCCTTGAGAGTTTCAAAGACATATTGTGTAGAATCTTATACATGGGTATGGAAAAAAGGCTATAATATATTTAGTATATCAATACAACCACCACTTGTTAAGGAAGTTCCCCTACATGAGAATTTCTTTCACCCTGAATTGAGGGCCACATTCACAAAATTATCCCATTAAGAAGAAGATCCAAACATCCAGCAAGCTATTTCACCAGCTAATCTAGTGGAAAATACTACTGCAGCTACGATTCAGCATTTCACTTGAACAAATCTCCTTTTGTTTCCAGGATCTAAGTCTAAGGATAATAGTCAGGTGTTCTTGGATATCGTATAGAAGGTGATTGATATCATGGTCATCACTTTAAGTGAGAGTGCAGTGTTGGTCACATATTAGCTGCATGATCTAGATCACACATGGTTTAAGTAGTCGAAGAAGAACCAAGTTGTTGAGGCAGTACCTGTTGAGTGAGAGAAGTTTACCATGACATTTTTAGAAAGGTTATTTCTATTAAAGTTGAGGAAATCTAAGGTTCAGAAGTTCAAAAGTTTGAAGTTGGGTAATATGACCTTGAAGGAGTACTGGCTTAAGTTCACTTAGTTGGAGAGGTATGCTCCTACTATGGTGGAAAAAATAGGTCTAGAATGAGTAAGTTTTCACCTAGTGTAGCTGATAGTGTGGTCAAGGTGTGTAGAATCACCATGTTAATTAAGAATATTAATTTATCTATGTTAATTAAGAATATTAATTTATCTAGACTCATGGTTCATGCACAACAGTTTCATGAAGAGAAGCATAAGGAGAAAGAGAGAAAGAATAATAAGGCCATAATAGGTAGTTATAAATTTCCTCAGCCAAGGACAGAAAGTTGTAACCGTCCTCAGTTTTGTCAGATGTTTTAAACCCCATCTCTATCTTCAGTTAGTTCGCCAGTTCCTATGTCCACAAAAGAAATTTTGTATTGATAACCAGACTTTAAGCCTTAGGGTATAGTGAACAATGGTCGTACTAATCTAATCTGTATGAAATTTATGATATGCATCATCAAAAAGAGTGTAAGTCTTATAGTGATGTATGTTTTTGTTATGGCAAGTCAGGATTTAGGGTTTGGGAAATTATGGTGGTTGCTTAAAGGGGAAGAAGTGATCTCCAATAGGGCCAGTCTAATTTGTCGTCAAAATTGGCAAGGTGCCATATCCAGTGCCCCCAGTGGGCCATTCTAGAACAAGTTGTATACACTCCTAACTCGGCATGATCAGGAAAGTTCTCCTGATGTGGTTATAGGTCCATTACAGGTCTTTTATGTTTATGTTTATGTATTATTAGACCCCAAAGCTTCACTTTATTTTGTAAATCCTTATATAGCCATCAACTTTGGTGTCAGTCCTGAAATATTACCTGATCCTTTCTTAATTTCTACCCTAATGGGTAAATTTTTTATAGCCAGACGGGTATACGAAAAATGCCCAGTCTTAGTATCTTAGAAAATCACCTCAATTGAGCTGGTGAAGTTAGAGATAATTGATTTAATGTCATTTTAGGCATCGATTTACTTTATTCATGCTATGCCTTTAATTATTATAGAAATAAAGTCATTCAATTTTAGTTTACCAATGAACTAATCATTGAATGGAGAGTTAGTACTTCAGTTTTTAGGGGTCAAAATATTTGATATCATAAAGCCAGAATGATGATATCTAAGGGGTGTGCTTACAATCTTGTCCAAGTCAGACTCAATTTATGAGGCTCCTAGTCTTGAGTAAGTTTCAATAGTAATAGAATTTTCAGATATGTTCCCTGAATATCTTTCTAAAACTACCCCCGAGAGGGAAATTATCTTTGAAATAGATCTCCTTCCATATACTTAACCTATATTTATTCCACCCTACTGAATAGATCCAGTTGCGCTTACGGTATTGAAGGAATAGTTAAAAGAAGTGTTTCCCCATGGGGCACTCCAGTTCTATTCGTGCACAAGAAATATGATTCTCTCATAATGTGGATTGATTACCATCAGTTGAATAAAGTCAAAATCAATACTAAGTATCCACTCTCAAAAATTAATGACTTGTTTGACCAACTTTAGAGTGTCAGTTATTTCTCTAAGATAGACCTCAGATCTGGCTATTATTAGCTTAGAGTCAGAGAATGTAACATTCTGAAGACAACCTTTAGAACTCGATATGGTCACTTTGAATTTCTAGTTATCTCTTTTGTACTAACAAATGCCCCTGCAACTTTCATGGACTTGATGAACAGTGTTTTCAAAAAATACTTAGACCTTTTCTTTATAGTCTTCATTGATGATATCCATGTCTATTCCCATTGTGAGAACTATAATGCAGACCATCTGAGAATTATGTTGTATACCCTTAGGATCCATTTGGTAGGGTGGATTATTTTCATAATCCATAGATTAAATTGTGGGATTACTTTATACATTGTTTGGTAGCAATTTCGAAGCTATGTATAACTAATACATGGATTAGTTATACATCCTACATGGTATTAAAGGGTGTATAACTAATACACCTAATTTGGTGGGATTAGTAATCAATGGATTACAATCCATGGATAAATATGTGTCAAAGACAAAAACGCCCTCAAATTTCTTTAATTTTTTTTCCAAATCTTTTCAATTTATTCAGTGTGATTTATTTCTTTTAAATTTATCAAGATAATAATATCCCTCCAAATAATTTAGTCATAAAAAACTACTCCATTAACTTAAAAATACTTATTGATCAAAATCCAAAAATAAATTGCATGATTGCCTACAAGCTTTAATTTTGTAAATAGGATATTCATAACTAAAAATAAATTTTCTACTTGGCTTAACACTTTACGAAACACAAATTTATGTTATTAATAATTTTATTGTCTTATTCAAAAGTTAGAATATGTCCCTCCAACGTAAGAACATCACAAAGTGGAAACAACAAAAAAATGATCAACAAATAAAGAGAAGATAACATAAAAAAAGTTAGTAAGTGAATGATTGAATCTTAAAGATCTAAAGTAAATAATTAGTTATATTTTTAATTTTTTATTTTTTATTTTTAAAAAAGAATAATAAAGTTTTGCAAAGAAAATACACAAAGTTATAATATGTCAAAGGGTATTTTTGTAAACAAGCAATATTCTTTTTAAAATATAACAATACATATTGTTTTCTATACATCAAACCAAACACTACATAAAAAATAATGCTTGTATTACTAATCCCAGTATTACTAATACAACCTATTCAGTATTATCCTATACACTCTACCAAACGACCCCTTAGAGTTAATTAGTTGTTCGCTAAATTCAACAAGAGTGAATTTTGTCTAAGATCAGTAGCTTTACTTGGCCATATTATTTCCGATTATGGCATCCAAGTTGACCCTCAAAAGACCAAAGCAGTCAGAAACTAGCCAAGACCCATCTTTCTATCAGACATTCGTAGTTTCTTATGTTTGGCTGGCTATTACCAGTGGTTTTTTGAAGGTCTTTCTTCTACTACATCCCGCATTTTTTGAATGACTCAGAAAAAAGTTAAAATTACGTGGTAAGATTCTTGCAAGAAGAGTTTTTAGGAGTTGGATGCTTGACTTACATCCACCCATGTCTAGATCTTTCCATATGGTATTAGATGGATTTGTAGTTTACTGTGATGCTTTTAGAGTTAGTCTTGGTTACGTTTTTATGAAAAGAGGCAATGTCATAGCCTATACCTCTAGACAGCTTAAACCCCATGAAAAAAATTATCCTACCTATGATCTTGAGTTTACCACTATTTTTTTTGCATTGAAAATTTGGAGACACTACCTCTATAGGGTTCATGTTGATGTGTTGACTGACCATAAGATATTGCAGTACGTGTTCACACAGAAAGTTCTGAATCTTTGCCAAAGAAGGTTGCTTGAGTTGTTAAAAGATTATGATATGCGTGTGTTGTATCATCCGAGGAAGGATAATGTAGTGGCATATGCCCTTAGTATATTGTCTATGGGTAGTGTTTTTCATATTGACGAATACAAGAATAAGTTAGTAAGTAAGGTTCATTAGCTTTGTAGATTAGGTCTTAGGTTGGTTGATTCAGATGAAGGTAGTGTATGTGTTCAGAATATTTTAGAATCTTCATTAGTTGCTGAAGTGAAGGAAAAACAGTATTGGGATTCTAGTTTTGTTAAGTTAAAGGAGGCAGTTAGAGATTAGAAAGTAGTGGTTCTCTCCAAAGGGGAGATGGTGTGTTTCGTTGTCAAGGCAGGTTATGTGTTCCATATGTTGGTGGTTTGAGTTAGTGAATACTTGCAGAAGTATATGGTATGCGTATTCTATTCACCTAGGATCCCCTAAGATATACCATGATCTGCGCTGAATCTATTGGTGGAGTGGTATAAAAAAGGATATTGCAGAGTTTGTGGCTAAGTGTCCAAATTGTCAACTGGTTATAGTTGAGCCCCAAAGGCCTAGTGGTACATTGTAGGAGTTTAGCATCCCCACTTGGATGTGGGAGGTAGTGAACATTGACTATTTTAAGGGATTTCCTTATATGCGTCATCAACATGATTCGATAAGGGTCATTATAGATTGAATGACCAAATCGGCTTATTTCTTACCGGTTCATACTTTGTAATAATCTTAGGATTATGGCAGGCTTTATCTTAGGGAGTTTTTTAAGTTTCATGGGATTCCATTGTCTATTATTTCTGAAAGAGGTACTCACTTTACTTCTCACTTTTGGAAGGCTTTCCAAAAGGTTTTAGGCACCCAAGTTAAACTCAGTACAACCTTTCATCCTCAGACAAATGGTCGGGCAGAGAGGACCATTAAGATTTTATAAGACATGTTGAGGGCCTGTGTTAGTGACTTTAAAGGTAGTTGGGATGACCACTAACCTTTGATTGAGTTTTCATATAACATTAACTATCACTCTAGTATCCAGGTTCCATTTCAAGCTCTCTATGAAAGGAGATGTAGTTCTCTTATCTGTTCGTTTGAAATTGGTGAAGCTACTTTCATAGGGCCATATTCAGTGTTTGAGGTGATGGAGAAAGTTTAGTTGATTCGGGAGAGGATTAATACAACCCAAAGTCATGAAAAATATTATATAGACGTAAGAAGTAGAGATCTACAGTATGAGGTTGGTGATTTGGTCTATTTGAGGATTTCACCTATGAAAGGAGTAAAGAGATTTGGTAGAAAATTAAAACTCAGTCTCATCTATGTTGGCCCTTATAGAATCTGGAATCATTTTAGAAAGGTAGCCTATGAGCTTGAGTTACCTATAGATTTGGCATTAGTGCATCTATTGTTCCATGTTTCTTTGAAAAAGAAATATATTGGTGATTTAGCTGTTGTTGTTCCCATAAGAAGTTTTGACATTCAGGATATCCCTTTCTCCAAAGAAGTCCCAATTGAGATTCATGATCGTCAGATTCATAGACTATGGAACAAAGAAGTTCCCTTGGTCAAAGTTCTAAGGAAGAATTAGAATATTAAGGGAGCTAGTTGAGAAGTAGAAGAAGATATACAAACCAAGCACCCTCATTATTTCTTCACAAACTCAGATTCAACTTGACGTAAAGATTTTCCATAGATTGACTTAATTTGTTCTCAGTTTCATCTCTATAATCATTCTCATGTCATTGCATGAATTCATGATATCAGTTCATTAGGCTCAATTGTTCCGAGTCATTTATGTTTAGTATATAATTTTAGTTGCCTTAGTTTCTCAGTTTACCCATTCTCATTCGAGGATGAATGTCCCAAATGGAAGATATTATAATACCCCGTAAGATTACAAGATTGATTCATCTATTAGTTGCATGCTTACGGGGTCCAAGGCTTGAAAATATCACTATGTATCAAGGACTTAGACATTTTCAAAGCCACTAAACTTTACAGATTTTTAGTTTGGCCTTCCTGACCCCAAAATGTTGGTCTTTAAGTGGATTCATGGTTAAAGAGGTTAAAAGTATACCTTGACTGAGGTTTAAGATTTTCTTAAAAGGATCAAGATGTGTTTGGATAGACAAAATACTAAAGCAATACGATAAGGCCATAATATGTCACTATCTACCATAGTAAGGTGCTCCACAGTGTGTGGCTTTATTCTCCGAGTATGTTGCATGGCGTGTTTCTATTTTCCACTCAGAGAGAGGCACGACATGTGGCTCTATCCCACACAATATCATGGTTTAAGTTCCCAAGGGCCATTTGAGTCACTTTCCCCATCCTTAACACGAATTTAAACTTCCAAAAGGGCATTATTTGCCCCTCTCACCCCAAATTGCTCTCAAGAAATCCTCCCCCTTCCACTAAAACAAAGAGAAGCTTCATTCTCAAGAAATCAAGGGTCCAAGCTTCCAAGTTCAAACAATCTTCAGAATTATAACTATTAAGGTATATGGGATGTTCATCTATGTGCCTTTTTCACTATGGAGCCCAAAAACCCTCTTTTCAAATAATTAATGTATTTTTCTCTTTTTATAGAGGTTTGTACGTTCTATATGGGTTAAATTCATGTGTTCCCAATTAATTTGAACTCAATTAATGTATATTTATGATCCCATATTGTAACGACCCAAAATTAGATCTTGGGATGTCACATGGTGCTTAAGGCTACAAGTAGCCCCAAGCTAACCTTAGAGCTGGTTTCTACCTGTAACACCCGATTAAAGATAAGAATAGACTAAAACACTGGCATAGCCATATCACAATAAAGGAAATAAGTAAAGGATACTTGGTCCATATGACAACAGCATAGAGAAATCTTCATAAAACCACAGTTCTGATCACTCAACATATAACCAGTCTGATACTAGTCTGACAAAACCTCTACAAAACAAAATGTAGAGAGCCATTGGGACAGGTCCCCAACTGACTCAAAATAACTGAAGATAAAACATAGTCTGTCAAACATCGAAATATCTGAAGATCGATCCTTATACTAGGAGGACTCACCACTGTAGAAAATGTAGGCAAGGAACTCGGAGAATAATGGGTGAGGTTGGTACTGAGCACCTGAACCTACATTATAAGATAATGTAGCACATACATATATATATGGATCAGTACGTTCGAATGTACTGAGGATACGGGGGTGAATGCATATGTATAAAGTAGTAATGATTTCCTTCAATCAGATCATGTATGCATAATGAGATGACTCACATGGCTTGAACAAGTATAAAACATATAAAGATCATAAGTTATGTAGAATAAAGCATGTAACGCAATCTCGCGAGTCATCATTATTTAACTTCAAAATTGAAAACCTTCTCTTACTCTCAATGCCCAAAGGCTAAGGGATTTCAAACAATACTTTTAAGTCATGCATATATCTCAAGAGACTAAAACTTCTTCAATGCTCAACACTTCACAATCATTTAGAAACTCATATACTTGGAATTCGAAATCATATAACTTGAAAACATACTTGGAGGAATTTCGTTCACTTTAGGAAAATATCTCATCTCAAGTCAATACCTTAATTAGGGAATATCTTTCCAATTCAACCATTTAGGAAAGTAGCTTATAGGGAAGGAAAATAAGCATTTAGCATCGAAGTTCAAAAGGCGCGGGAGGTTTTCGTATCCAACATAATCCATGCGAGCTACATAGAGTCTAATGTTTTGTCCTCCTAAGGAAGAGGCCCCGCGTTGGGGAGGTGCATCATACTCTTTCCAAGGATATAATGTAGGTCTAGTGATCACTAAGAAAAACTCGGCGTCGATCCTAATAGCAATCATCATAAACTCCGCCTCAGGACCAACCTACGAGGGCACCTAGTTTTTGGGGTAAGAAACCATAGTAACTTACTCGCTCTGTGCAAAATACTACTCCGTTTAGATTATCTGCGCTCATTTAATAAAAATCAACTCTTAGAATAATCACATGGTTCACTACGAACCCAATATTAAAATCAATAATCTCATATAGTGAAGTGGACTTCAAAGCTCAAGGACCATTAGGTCAATTGATTCCTCAGTCATCTCAAAATACTCAAAACATGGGTGGTCATAGCACAAGAGTTCATAATTTCACAAATCTAAAATAGGGCTTTCTAACCCATAATTCAATCTCAAATATAAGCTTATCAAAAGCATAATATGTAACATATAGGTTCAAAATATCAATATAGCCAAATGCTTCAATATCTCAACAATGTAAATATTAGCTTATCAAGGAGTAGAATCGTGGGTTTATACCCAGCTGTAATTTCTCAATAAAACATGTTGAAATCATGTCATTTGACTCATAAATCATAGCAAATTTCCAAATAATGCATTCAATAATAATGGGTGTAAAACCCCAAATAAAATTCAAGTAAAAACCTCTTATATTTTCAGCAAAATCATGATATAAATAGCCTTTTGGGCACAAGGGTGTAATGGTTACCCTTGTTCAAAACCCCACATATCTTGACTTTGACGCTTTAGAAGAACACTCACTTTTGGAACTCTACTCTTGCTCTAGAATGAGGATACTTGAGGCCCTTCACTTGAGAGCCTTAGATCTTGACTCAATTTTGTAAATCCATGGTGGATTCTTGAGATTCTAGGTAGAGGTTTTGAATATTTAGGGTTCTTGTTGAGAGAAAACTTGATAAAACCCTTATATGATGCTTGGAAATGGGTTTAAACTAGTGTTTCCACTTTTTTATAGGCTTGGAAAATGGTCCAAAATTCCCAGTTAAACATCTTTGCAAAATTGGAAAAATTGAAATGGAACCCGATTTCGAAGGCCTCCGCGACGCGCCACTAATCACGTTGGCTCTCTAGAAAAAGATAATTTGGAAATTGATAGCCTCTATGATGTGGAGCCTTCTATTTTCCCACTGGTTGGGACCTGGGAATCCTCCATGATGTGCCAAAATTGCGGAGTCCCACTGGAAATAGCCGATTGCCAAATAACACATCTCTGCGACACGCCAGGCTCATAAATGGTATAGTTTTACGGTGAATGCTTAAATTGGCCATAACTTCTTACCTGAGTGTCCGATTTATGAAAATCTTATATCGATGGAAATTAGGGAAATTCTATATGGTTAACACATTACCCACTTTGGAAGCTGCTTCTCAATCTTTTAGGGTTGGGATCAAATCTCACTCGATACACCCTAAGGCTCAGACTATAAGGGAAATTTGTGAGACCTTACATTATCTATCCCTTGGGAACATTCATCCTCGTATGTTGTGAGTTAGGCTAGGAATAAAGGAAAATAGAGTACACATATCTAAAACAATTACTAAACGGTTCAAGATCTTTCTAAACTCAGGGATACTTCGGATAACGCAAAAACTCATGCAAGAATAGATGCATAGCTGAACTTTAGATAGGAAGAGCTGAATTAAAGAGGAATAGTACCTTCAGATAGATCTAAACTCATAGAAAAGAGGTGTGGGTACTTGGCTTGAATGTCAGCTTTTGCCTCCGAATTAGCACCCTCAACAGATTGGTTCCGCCACAAAATTTTGACCAAGGGAACTTCTTTGTTCCTTTGTCTACGGATCTGAAATCTAGGATCTCTACTGGGATCTCATTAAAGGAAAGGCTATCCGGAATATCAACACTCTCTGAAGGATCAACCATAATAGAATCACCAATATGACTTTTAAGTATGGAGACATGGAAGATAGGATGAACGGCGGACAACTACAAGGGAAACTAAATCTCATAGGCCACTCTATCAACACAGCTCCAAACTCGATACGGGCTAACACAACAGGGACTAAGCTTTCCCTTCCTACCAAACCTCTTCACCCCTTAATTTGATGAGCTTTTGAAGAGAGTCTTAGGATTGATCTTGTTTCTTAAGAGATAGGGTTTGCTTTATTAAGAGAGAATTATCTTTTGGTTTTGAAGAAAAGTGAATAATGAAGGGCTTTACACAATTTTAGGGCTTAAATCCCCCATCTGGGCAGAATAAAATCATAGGAAAAGACTATTTTAACCTTGGGCACAACTGTAATTTTCATGAATTTTTCCCAATTTGGACCCCTGGCATGACATTCCACTATCACGCCAGGAAACTGGGGAAATCACATAGTGGCACGGCACTGTGGGATTGCATGGCCACTTTGGTTGCGAACTGGAAGTGTACCACAACGCGGTGGGATCGCGTTAGTACACTAGAAATCATCAATTATGAACAGGGTCGATGTCGCAATGCACCAACATTGTGGAGCAACACTGAAAGCTACCAATTTCTATTTTAACATACTCCACAATGTGCTATTGACCTGAATGATGATTTTTAATGACTGAAACTTAAATTCGCCATAACTTCTTACTCGGTCGTCGGATTTAGGCAAATTTAATAGTGCCGGAAAGCTAAATGAATTTTTTATGTAATTCCAGGCTCAAATCTGAAAATCATTGAATATTTCAAAAAATTTATTTAGGATAACCCATGTACTAAAGGTCAATCTAGACTTGCGAAGTACCGGGTATTACAATATCTCCCCCTTGGAAACATTGATCCTCGAATGTGGATAGTTAATATGAGGTAATATCGATAGATTAATTTTATATATTTGTAAGACCCCACAAAATCCTATTGTTAATTTGGTCCTTTAGGCTTGTCGAGGGGTCCCAGACTTAGAATATTTTAGCTAAGTACTCTGACTTAGTATCATCTTAACCTACGAATGTTGGAAATCTTATTTCGTGCCCTTTACATTCATTAAATGTTGATGTTTAGGTTGATTCATGATCAATAATGTCCATATGTGTTTCCAGACAAGTTTTGGATTTTTTGGACTTCATTTAAAGCCCCTTTGGAACCTTAAAAAAATGGATCAACGGGATCTTGGCGCACCATATTGACTATCGCATTGATTAATGTTTTCTCCAGCTACCAGCTTCCAATTCCAATGAATCGATGCAAACATGGCATGATGCAATGGCTATCGTATTAATTCCATCGACACGTTGTATCAACCTATACGTCAGTAATCTAGTTTTTAGTTATTTAAAAGACCATATTCTTGGGGGTATTCAGGTTATTTTTCCATCGACCCTCAGTCTACACAATGCAAAATTAAACTTCATATAGATAAAATATAGTCATTCATTCTCTAATTAACTCAAGAACAAAACCCTAGGTGCTTAAATTTCAAATCAGGAACTCAATATTCAAAAATAAACCTTCAAAAATTCTTCAACAATGGTATGTGTAGTGTTAATCGAAGGGTTCCTTCCACTCTTGGATTCTAAGAATATATTTTAAACTTCAAGTACTTGATTTTATGATTTCCATGGTTGGAATTAAAATGTATCCATGATTGCTATTTGGATTAAGTTCCCAATTCATGGTTATAAGTATTTATCTCATGTGAAATTGATCATTATATGTGTAGATTAATGTGAATCCATAAAAAAACCTTTAACTTATTAAATTAAAGATGAATTATGATACTCACATGTTGATCAATACTAGGTGCATATTCTATGCTCACCAAGTGCTTGATAAAGTGTCCATGTGAACTATTAAGAGAATGAAATCATGTCAAGTTAGCTTATTTGCCAGAGATGTCATGCAAGTATTTGTAAAAATGTCCTAATGTATGAATCATTATCAAGTTCATAGTTTACAAATTTCATATTATGTCATGTCTCTTAATTTATGCTATCAAGTCCTAGGGGTACTTATACCCAACAATTTGGCTGATTACCTAGAGCCATGGTCAGTCCTAGAAGAGTATCAGTCACGACATGATCAGTAATACTCTCAGTCATTTACAGAACTCAAGAAACATCAATAGAATCCATATTAGTCCATTCTAATTTAGTGTCTAGTTCAGTTCTCATAAAACTCAGTCAGTCAATAGAATTCAGTAGTATTTTGTCTGTCAATAAAACTTAGTAAACTCAGTTTAGTTCAACTAAATTGTAATCTCAGTAACTGTTCAGTCCATCCTAGTACAGGATAAAAATCAGTTCAGTGTCTATTCAGTTGGGAGTAGGATTCATCACCGAGTTAATACAAGGATGAGGGTATTCCTGTCAGCAGAGGATTTCACCCTTAGCAGAAATACCTGCATTACAGAACTACGTAGCCAGCGTAGGTTGAGATATCTTTTTGCCAAGCATTATGAGGGTTGATACTTCTCATCCGAGTTATTCTATCAGAGAGGGTTAACTCACAGTTTGTCCTTACCCATGGCACGGTATTGACACCCTTCCAACTGGGGTTACAGGTTGGACCGCAGATTAGTTTAAGAAGGTGCATGTCAGTTAGATAATTATGTCCCATTGTTGCAATTCTAGTCTTAGTCTTAGCAGAGAACTCAGTTTAGTTCTACAAATCTGGGACTATCATACATGGTCACCCAGCTTAGTACGGAACTCAGTATGGTTCCACAGTACTCAGAACTATCATATATATTTATTTACATAATCAGTTAATACACTATTTGTAAACCCATATATTGGTTATCCGTATTCTGATTTAGTACTCAATATTAGCACGATCTCAATTACAGTCTATATGTTTATGTATGTATTCTTACTCAGTCATACTTATATTATTCAATTATTATTGTTCATGCATAGGAACCCATGCATTTCAACTTACCTCACTAAGTATACCGATATATTCAAAGTACTGACGTATGATTTTTTTGGTGCTATGATGTCTTATATAATAAGTTCATACAAATATGCCCCAGAGCACCCTTAGAAATTCAAATTCTAAACTTTCAGAGTAGTGGTGAGCCCTCATAGTTCGAGGACATTCTTATAATTTATTGTTCTTTAGTTTTATTTTAGTAGATGGAGTTAGTTGGGGACTTGTCCCATCAACTCCATAGTTCAAATAGTTATAGGCTTTTTTAGACTAGTGTATTTTCAAATGGTTGTTAAGTTTTTCAGTACTTATATTCAGTTTTGGTATTTTGATACCAAACATATATTTATTTATAGACTTGAATCATATGGCATATGTTTTCGCCTATTTACTTATGATTATAGTATTTAGTACATAGTTATTGCAGCAGGTACAAGTCATGGGTTAGCCTGTTATCCTACAGGATTATGAGCACCTTATAGCATCCAGGGTACAGACTCAGGGTGTTACAAACTTGGTATCAGAGCCTAAGGTTCAATAGAGTCCTAGTAAGTTTGAAAGCTACATCTAGTACAGTCTTGTGCATGGATGTGGTGTTGCATGGATGTGTTGCACTCCACACTTATGAAGAGAAGGCTACGAGATGTTTTAGGAAAAGTTCCCTATCTTTTAGTATTTATGTCGTGTGAGTAAGCATGAGCTCCTATTAAACTCTCTTTCAAATCCTAGCTTCTTTTTCATTTATAGAATATACCTCAAAAGAGGACTCAAGGAAGAGGAATGGGAGATCAGTTAGCCCCTCAACCTGTCTATCCAGATTCTTTAGGCCAGCATGACTCCCACGCAGAGTTAAGAGAAGGCTTCACCACCTTAGCCATTCTGTGGCGGCCAAGAATTAACATCCAGCTATGGTTTCGGCTAATCCAATGGCCAATAATACTGCTACCAGGATTTAGAACTTCACCTGAATAAACCCTTAATTATTTACCGAGTCTAATTCAGATGAAGACCTTTAGAAATTTTTAATACTGTGCAGAAGGATATCGAAGAGAATGGAAAGTACATTTGCCATTCAATCATCTATATCATCTCAAACATCTTCACCATCTCTAAGGTCATTCAATTCAAGAACAACTGTACATTATTGAAGACACCAATGCAACATACAGGAATCAAGATCCAAAATTAATTCAGTTATAACAACCATTCATGACTAGTATTACACTATTCGAACAAGTTAGCAACTAGCAATATATCTGGTGTACCCTCACAGCAAAGAAATCCCCTTTTTCTCAAATCAATATGCATATATATATCCATGGGGACAATCATAACACTCACTCTCAGAAAAAAGTTCCAATCAATGTATGCCAAGTAACATAGGCTTGCCCTTATTTTCATTACCCATATATTCAGATAGGTCAGCTAGGATCACTATAGGTCTTATTTTTGGCTTGAAATATCGGTTAGGTCCTGGAATGATACTCGATGGTATTTAGAGTGACTAAGAATCGTTGACACTACACTAGTGTTTTGGGGTTTCACCCATTAGCCTTTTCTACTCTTCTCTTTTCTTGATCATACTTATTTATGATGGGTGCGGTATTTTTCACAATCGCTTATTCTTTTTCAGTATTTTTCTTTTTCTTGCTCTTTTCCTCTGTACCCAGCTTTTTATTCTTTTTATTATTCTACCTTTCTTCATACTCATTCTATATCACGCACCCCAGTGATAGCCACACTCAAATTAGGCCATTCGCTTAAGTAAAGGTGCACAATGTCCAAGGAGAACCTGGGACAAAATAGGTTCATCATGATATAAATGGGAAGGTAATAGGTGTCATAAAAATAAATAGGCTAATTATGCTCAAAATAGGGATCAAGGGATATTATACACATAGGGAAGGTTATTTAGGCTAAAGTGAGTTGATATCAAAATAGCCTATGATCCTTTCCTAACCCTATCCTTCAACCTAGGTAAGACTAATCGGGCAAGTTCTGGCTTTGGCATATAGAAGGAACTAAGTAACATCTCACACACACTTGGCAAACAGGTATATCACAATCTACTACTCATTCAGTTCATGCAGCTATTTAGCAATGATTATTTTATTACTATAACTAATGCTGTAAAAGATGCATAGTGGTCACACTTAGATGAAAATCACACAGTTAAAGAAGGAGACCACTTGAAGAGGTGGACAAAAACCATAACAACAAGTTTACTACCTTAGTTACTTGTATTTTTCCTAGTTAGTTACAGAATTTTACAACAAAAAAGTACCCTACACCCTCAACTTAAAATCAAACAAAATCTAAACTAAGGGTTAGGTATACCTTCAATAGATCAAGAACGGGGGTCATGGGTTCCTGACCCTACTGCCAAATCCTTAGTTGCTCTATCTCCGTCAGGAGCCTCATTCTATTCTGGTATAACTGGCCTGGTAGTTTCTGAAGCCCTACTAGTAAAGGCACCTATGACATGCTCTTAGATGGCTTTCTCCCATCTCTCATTATTAACTATAGACTTGATCCTCGTCTTCTTCAATTCCTCCTTTTTATTCTTCTTTGTTGCCCTATTCTTTGCTTTTCTTTCTTCATCACTATCAGCCCTCTCTTTCTTACCTTTTCCTTTCTTCTCTCCTTTTTTCTTTGTTTTCTTCACTGGTTTCTCTGTGAAATCAAGCATTAGGATTTCTCCCTTATACTTCTCAATAGACAGATCTGCAGACACTATGAATTTGTGCTTCTGTAGCTTTCCAACCTCCGTTTTTACTATATCTAGGTCAGATATGAATAATGCCATCTCTGGAGATAACCTCTTATTTGACTGCACATTGAAGCGGTTTCCCAATTCATCAATCCAACCTGATAGAGCTTTGTAGGGCACAAGTTGAACCTTAACTCTCTATTTTACTGCAACAGCAAATTTCTTGGGAAAGAGTTTTAGCTCAGCCTCACACCACTTAGATTGCTTAGACACTCTCCTAAAATTTATAGAGTTGAAGGCGAATTTTGTTGTAGGCACTACAGCTGGAAAATTTTTCTCCGTTATAGGCACTGATGATTCTGCCATTGTTGCAGATGTTGGAGGTACAGCTTTAAAATCTGGCACTTCTATAGTAGGCACTGAGCTGGTACCTATAACTGGTGGATCAGTTGGAACCTCTGCACCCCTGTCAAGCATTAGCCTTGGGTGGTTTTTCTCATTTCGGATAGGATTGTGGGTATTCTTGGCAAGGAGCTCTTCTTCTAACCCTACAATCTTAGGCATATTGGCTGCCCTACACAACCTTCTAATTAAAAAAGGGAAGGGATATCCTGTATCGGACCTTGAGACCCAAATTTTTATCTCTTCAGCGATGATCTCTCCAAAGTTCAATTAGTGGTTAGCCACAAAACTAGTAACTAGTATTTTTCTATCATCCCCGGGGATATTATGCCATCTGTGGGCATCAACTAGGTATGTACAATACCCCACCAAAATTTTACCTCTATATTCAAGGGGCCCTTGAAGATCCTTTCACTCAGGTTGATCAGCCATTTCGAATCTCCATCTGCTATGAGTGTGGCTAACTAAGTTCTTTGATTTTCTCGATGCTTCAATCGGGCATAAAAAGTAGGTGAAGTGGCCTGAGGAGTGATGTTTTGGCCATGAAGGAACCTATTGATTGTTTCTTCAAAACATCCACCATTACACCCCGTACCAGAACTTTATACAACAAAGGTTGGTCTACTATTTTCTCCCCATCTTTACATATGTTTTCCAAGCGAGCTTAGTAATTTGAATAGAATTCCCTAAATAGTGTAGGAAAAAATGACTTTGGTCCTCGTGTAGTCCATCCCAAGTCATAGTCATGAAATGTCTGCTTCACATTCGGATACCTGCTCAACCCCTTATTGATGATTCTTTTCTATTCAAAGAGTGGTTTCTTAACTGTGCTCCTATTAGTTCAGTGAACCCTATCAACAAAAATTTTCTAAGATTTGGGAATCTTCTTCCTAGTTCCATCTCGGACATTAGGATTCTTGCATTGCACCATAGTTCCCTAAATCGAAGATTCTTCATCATCTTGTGGCTCAGCGGAAGGGGACTCAGTTGATGTTCCCTCAGATTTAGGTTGCCGAGACTCAAGTTGATTTTAATCCTGCTATTCAGATTCAACATGTTCAGAATCTTGTTTCTCAGAGTCCTACTGCTCAGAAACTATACGTTCAGACGTTGTTGGCTCAGTATCACTCTCTTCACTTTCCTGCACCTCAACTGGTAGGGTGGTGGAGGCTTTTTAGGGCTTATCTTCTTTATTTTCTTTTTAAGCAGTGGATCTTCTTGCTCATAATCATACTCCTCATCGACGAGTCTCTGAGGTACACTCCTTTGTTATTCCTTCTTTATAGGTTTGGGGTTCTTTTCTTTAGGTGCCATTCCAGAACCTATAGCAAGAGAGAAACCATTAGTCGACCCTCAAGAGTATAAACACAAACATATCAATCATTTAAGTCTCACACCCCTTGAAAAGGTCTTATTTATGGTTTAGTTCCCAGGTATGATGACTTTTCTCATAAGCCATCACAAATGTGATAGCTTATCACCAATGCCGTCAGCTCTAAAAAGAACCCACTAAACTTTATCAACTTCTGACGACATTTTTGATAAGTCATCACAGTTGTGATAGCTTATCATGAATGTCGTCATTTCTAAAAAGAACATTAAATTAATTTTAACTTAATTTTTGACCCCATGTTTTATTAAAATCCCATCTATTCTCATTTATGAGAAACGTCTTTAAGCCTCAACCTTGCACAGCAAATCCTAGTTCCCGATTTTCCTACTTTTGCTAGTTGAACTTGATTCAAGCTTCTTAGGAACTGGGGTTTTCAATAGTTTATCAATTACAAATTTAGAAAAAGAGTTAGGTTTTGACCATACCTGGTGAGTGCCTTAACTTTTTAACCCAAGAAAGAGGAAGTAAAGAAAGATTCTTGACTTTGATTGCAAAACCCCACACACAAGGAAGTTTTTTTTCTTTTGTATTACTTGGAATCACTTTGAAAAAGGGAAGACAATAAACTAAAAAAGGAAAGAAAATCAAATTTAAGGAAATTAAAGCTACACTGGAGGTGGAAAGGCCAAGCTGTGGGCCGGGTCGGGTCTTTTTAATTTGGCCCACCATTTCATCTAATTTGGGTATTTTTCTGATGACTTTTTCTAACGACTTACACAAGTGTGATAGCTCATCACAAATGTCGTCTGCCTTAACAGAACCTGCCTGAAAGCTAATGTCTCTGACGACGTATCTAACGGCTTAGCACAATTGTGATAGCTTATCAAAAATGTCGTCAGGAGAACTTGGCTGGATACATCGATTCCTCCTTCTTTGAGCTAGAACCTAGCTACAAAATTAAATAGTTTGCTGAAACATAAAAAAATTGGGTTGCCTCCCAAAAGGGCGTAATTTAATGACGCAGCACGACTTAGTAATCTTGACTACTCAGACTTCATCAAGACAACCTATTGATACCACTTCACCATCTTCATAGAATACATCCACGATTGAGAAAACACTAATCTCTTTTTTCTTCATCATGGATGAGTGTATTTTGGATCTTACTTCCTTTTCATTGAGCCTGAACTTTAGCTCATTCAGCTTTATGTCCACTATCACTCTCCTAGTTGCAAGGAATGGTCTACCCAGGATGATGGGCACTTCAAAGTACACCTCACAGTCTAGGACTACAAAATCAATAGGCAAACTAAAATTGGACACCTTTACCAAGACATCATATAATATGCCCACTGGCCATTTTACAGACCTATCCACCATCACCAACCACATGTTTGTCGAGGTAGGATCCCCCGACCCCAGTTTATTATACACGGCAAGTGACATTAGGTTTATACTGGCTCCTAAATCGTATAGTGCTTTTGTAAAATTTAGGGACCCTATATTGCACGAGATAGTAAATGCTCCCCGGTCTGCCTTTTTTTGTACTTAAGACCTAGTGGAGATAGTGCCATAATCAAAAAGATTGTCCTTCATCTAATGGCTAACCTTCTTTTTCCTCATGACAAGTTCTTTCATAAACTTTTCATATCCTGGTATTTGCTCAAGTTCCTTAACTAATGGCACATTCACCGTCAATTATTTGAGCATTGCCATGAATTTGCTAAATTTTTCATCATCAACTTTTTTCGTTAATCATTGAGGAAAGGGTTTCGGTTTTCTTGGGATAGTTTTCAACACTACCTCATTCTCCTTTTCTTTCTCTTTTTTTGGAGCATCATCAGAATTATCTAGCTTTTCAGACTCCGCTGGACCTCCTTCCTCCAGTTTATCATCAACTATATATTTTCCCACAGAAGGACCAAGTAATATCTTACCACTTCTAGTGGTAATTTCCATACATGAGCCATTATTTCGTGGATTCTGGATCATATTACTTGGTTACATTTTGCTTTTCCTCTAGTTAAATACTGCAGAGAGTTGGCACATCTGATGCTCTAACTATTTGATTGTAGTGGAGTTTAAGTTTACCAACTGACTGATGAATGTCAGATCAGTCTTCACGGTGGTCACACTAGAGTTACCCTCTACTCCCTTCAACAACTTAGCCATCATGTCCTACATGGATATTTTTTCCAAACTTTTTGTAGTAGCCTCACGATTTCCAGGAGAAAATATATCCTGCTCCTTTCATTATTATTCCTTAAATTTCTCGGCTTCCTATATTTTGGACCAGGCTTATCATAGAAGTTCCGACCTTGATTCCCTTGGCTATTACCTCGGAAACCGCCCTAATTATTAACATAGTTTGCCTCTTCATCTATATTAGCATCAACTCTATCTTGAGCTCCCACAACTTTCACCTTCTTAGTCTTGCCAGATATCAAGTGCTTGGTTAGCAAGTCCATCTACGTTTTAAGGTGAGCCATGTCTTGGTCACGCTTCTTATCCCTTCTGCATTATTCTGCAATAATACCTCAGAAACAGTGGGGTTGGCTACGATAGAGTCTCTAGTATGCCATGCCCGACTCTGTTTGGTCATCCTCTCTAGCATTTCTGAAGCCTCTAAAAATGTAAGATCAATAAATGAACCACCACCAGCATTATGAATAATTTGTTTCTTAACAGAGTTAATAGCCCTGTACAAAGTCTCCATCAAGTGTATGTCCATCATATTATGGTTCGGATATTGTGTCATCTTCTTCTTGAATCTCTCTTAAGTTTCATGCAAGGCTTCTGTTAGGAGCTGCCTAAAGTTGCTGATCTCATCCCTCAATTGTACCCTCCTGGAAGGCGGAAAGAACCTTTCTAGGAAATCTCCTTTCAAATATCTCCAATTGGTTGTAGAATCGGGTGTCAGTTTATGAAGCCACAATGTTTCCTCCCCAGACAGAGACAATGAAAACAATCTCAATCAAATAGTATTCTGGCCCACTCCTGAGTTATCAAAGATTTACAGATGGTGACAAAGTTCACCAGATGCAAGTTCGGGTTATCCCCAGGAAGGCCACCAAACAACCCCTTCAGATTGAGGAGTTGAATCATAGTACTCGTAATGCTAAATTTTGCTCTAGGTTCCAATGGTGGAGGAATAATTGCGCCCTTTTCACCTTCCCCACCCATTCCATCATCATCATCATTGAGGTCGTATTGGACTGATTGGTAATCTTATATTTCTCAAAATGAATGGTTCTTATTAATATTACATCATACTGGTGAATCTACTTGCTCTGCATGCCTTGGGCTCCAAGGATTTAGAAACTCCTCATCTCCAAAATCTTCATCCTCAAGATTTGGATGTCATGCTTGTTGATCGACATTCTGTACATTCACCTGAGCTCTAGATAAGGCTGTTAATCTGTCAGCCTCTTATTAGTCTGCCATTTTTCCAATACGTTGCAGTTCCAGATTAAGTGGTAATAATGATTCTCCGAAACTTCTGGTTCTTAGCATACACTAAAAATATCCTGCAATAAACAAAAACAACAAATAAATGTAAAACTAGGATACTTGACTAACAGTCAATTAGCGCACACAAACTTCAATTTACAATTGTATTCCCCTGTAATGGAGGAATTTTTGATAACTCTCAAACGACACCTCTCAATGAAAATTTAAGTGATTGTTGTAAATATATAACCCAACTAGGTTGGGGTTGAATCCAACAGGGAATATGGTGTGAACTTAATTTGTTTTCAATTTAATCAACTGATAGTTGGATGTTTCTGGAAATGGGAGTTTTTAGTTTAATAAGTAATTGTTGGTAACTTTAGTTTTAGTGCTTGTAATCAATATTTTATGAAAAATAGAATTGTGTTCACTAAGGGTTTTGGTACTTGACAGATGCTAATACTGATTCAAGATTCTCATGATAGGTAGGAACAACAAATTGTCTTTATCGAAGTTATGCCTAAACGTCTTTTGACCTACTTAAGGGTTTAATTACCTAATCCTCTTTGACTTAGGGAATTTATATTTACTAACAAGACTTCACCTCAGGTTAACCAACCTTGTTACAACGTTGATTATTAAATGGAAGTTTAGTGTTTCCAAGTCCCTATTGATAATTCACCTCCTACTATATTTGATTTCTTTCTCAAGAAAATCAAAGCAGGTCTTATCTATCTTTTGCAACAAACATACAATAATAAAAACATCAAAATTATCAAGGAGTCCTATTACCTTTAGAATCTTGAAGACTTAGCACCTTATTAAGACTTAACCCTAGATCCCATAATTCGGGCTAAAAGAATTTACCTGCTCATGGTGTAATAATCAAAACAACTAGTTGTATTCATGATTTGAAAGATAAAATTACAATAAGATGAATAGTAACTAATGATTCTCTGATTAGATCATAATAGAAATCACAAAATACTGATGATAATATCATCAAAGTAATTGTTTTTTCAAGCCAAGAAACAAGAGAGAAATTATCAAAAATACGTGTCTCAAAACTCAAGTTTCAAACTTCCAAGAAAACCCTAAACAATGCTTTAAATAGTTCACCCTAATTATGAAAACAAAATAATAAAGTTTAGAAATTTCTCGGACAGGTGATGCCATTCGAGATGCCTTATTAGGAGGCTAACGACCTATCACAAATGTCATCAGCTCCTTTTTGCTTCTGATACTCGCTGCCTTAGGCTAATGAGAAAATGTGACGACATGTCAAATTCTTGATGACTTATCACAAATATAGTCATGTCTCTACCTAAACTCTCATGTTTTCCTTAGGCTAAAGGCAATTTTGACGACCTATCAGCTCCTTGACGGCTTATCACAAAATGTCATTACAATTCTCAACTCAGGTCCATTCTCTGTCTAAGACTGACGATGAAATTGATAACTTATTACCGGACTAACGACTTATCAGAAATGTCGTCAGCAATACTTCTCTTTTATTTGCTTTTGATCTCAACTCTTTTGCTTCCATCATTGTTGGTTCTCTAGCATCTTAGCTACTACTGCAAAATTAAAGATAAAACAATCAAAAAGAAAAAAAGTTTTTTTAAGACTTTGTAATTATTCTTAGTTAAAAGCCTAAAATATGTTAGCATCAGGTCATACATCAGACCATAAAAGCTTGCAGTATGTATTTTCTCAGAAAGACTTGAGCTTGCAGTAGAGAAAGTGGTGAGAATTATTGAAAAACTATGACATGAGTTTTCTATATTATCCAAGGAAGGTAAATTTAATGTCTCTTTGTATATTGTCCATGGGTAGTGTTGCTCACGTTGAGGATTGTAAGAATAAATAAGTTCAGGAAGTTTATCAG